>NC_138772.1:34284822-34744822 GCF_965119305.1 Pelophylax lessonae
GTTAAAAAATATCCAATATATTCAATTTTTGTCATATATTTAGGCCAAAATGTATTTAGCTACATGTCTTTGACAAAAAAATCCTCAATAAGCGTATTTTTAACCACTTTAAGACCGGAAGATTTTACCCCATTCCTGACCAGGCCATATTTTACTTTAACGGACAATTGCGCGGTCGTGCGATGCTGTACCCAAATTAAATTAATGTATTTTTTTCCCCACAAATAGAGCTTTCTTTTGGTGGTATTTGATCACCTGTGCGATTTTTAATTTCTGAAAAAAAGAGCGACAATTTTGAAAAAAAAAAAAATATTTATTACATTCTGATATATAACATTCCCAAATAAAATTTATAAATCAAAATTTTTTAACATTTTAGGCCAATTTTTGCTGCATATTTTTGGTAAAAAAAATCACAATAAGCGTATTTTGATTGGTTTGCGCAAAAGTTTTTGCGTTTACTAACTACGGGAAAGATTTATGTCATTTTTATTGTTTATTTTTATTGTTTATTTTTTTTTACTAGTAATGGCGGCGATCTGCGATTTTGTTTGCGGGACTGCGACGTTGCGGCGGACAGATCGGACCCCTGACTGACATTTTTGACACTTTTGGGGGTACCAGTGACATTATTACAGTAATCAGTGCTATACATATGCACTGTTACTGTAATAATCAAAGTGAGCGCTTGGGTGATTCAGTTGTATAGTATAGTAGTATACCAGACCTTCAGAGTGTATGAGTCAGGGACATCACCGGCTGCATCCAGTGTTAATTTCTCCTTAACGGTGCCCATTTTACCTACAGGTATGCCTTATTATAGGCTTACCTGTAGTTAAAAATCACAAAGCAAACTTTACTTCTGCTTTAAATGTAGTTACTTATACAGTGAGGGAAAAAAAAAAGTATTGGATCCTCTGCTGATTTTGTACGTTTGCCCACTGACAAAGAAACGATCAGTCTATAATTTTAATGGTTGTTTTATTTTAACAGTGAGAGACAGAATAACATAAATACCCACAAACAGGCATTTCAAAAAAGTTATAAATTAATTTGCATTTTAATGACTGAAATAAATATTTGAACCCTTCGGAAAACATGACTTAGTAGTTGGTGGTAAAACCCTTGTTGGTAATCACAGAGGTCAGACGTTTCTAGTAATTGGCCACCAGGTTTGCACACATCTCAGGAGGGATTTTGTCCCACTCCTCTTTGCAGATCCTCCACAAGTCATTAAAGTATCGAGGCCGGTTTGGTAACTCGAACCTTCAGCTCCCTCCACATATTTTCTGTGGGATTCAGGTCTGGAGACTGACTAGGCCACTCCAGGACCTTAATGTGCTTCTTCTTGAGCTACTCCTTTGTTTCCTTGGCCGTGTGTTTAGGGTCATTGCCATGCTGGAATATTAATCTACAATCCATTTTCAATGCCCTGGCTGAGAAAAGGAGGTTCTCACCCAAGAGGTTCTCACCCAAGATTTGACAATACATGGCCCGGCCCATCATCCCTTTGATGTGGGGAAGTTGTCCTGTCCCCTTAACAGAAAAACACCCCCAAAGCATAATGTTTCCACCTTCATGTTGGACGGTGGGGATGGTGTTCTTGGGGTCATAGGCAGCATACCTCCTCCTACAAACACAGCGTGTTGAGTTGATGCCAAAGATCTTGATTTTGGTCTCATTTGACCTCAACACTTTCACCCAGTTCTCCTCTGAATCATTGAGATGTTCATTAGCAAACGTCAGACGGGCCTGTACATGTGCTTTCTTGGGCAGGGGGACCTTGCGGGCCCTGCAGGATTTCACTCCTTCACAGCGTAGTGTGTTACCAATTGTTTTCTATGGTCCCAGCTGATTTGAGATCATTGACAAGATTCTCCCGTGTAGTTCTGGGCTGATTCCTCACCGTTCTCATGATCATTGAAACTCCACGAGGTGAGATCTTGCATGGAGACCCAGACCGGGGAAGAGTGACAGCTATTTTGTGTTTCTTCTTTTTGCTCATTTTTGCACCAACTGTTGTCACCCTCTCACCAAGCTGCTTGGTAATGGTCTTGTAGCCCCTTCCAGCCTTGTGTAGGTCTACAATCTTGTCCCTGACATCCTTGGACAGCTCTTTGGTATTGGTCATTGGTGGAGAGATTGGAATCTGATTTATTGCTTCTGTGGACAGGTGTGTTTTATACAGGTAACAAGCTGAGATTAGGAGCACTCCCTTTAAGAGAGTGCTCCTAATCTCAGCTCATTACCTGTATAGAAGACACCTGGAAGCCATAAATCTTGCTGATTAATAGGAGATCAAATATTATATTTCACAGTTTTTCTAGATATTTTTGTTGTTATTCTGTTTCTGTAACAACCAATGTGGCGCTACTCCTAAAAACATCCAAAAGTGACTGGACTGGAAAGTCTATATAATGTCCTAAGCCGCCAGGAAAGGTGCAAAGCTGTGAATCCGGGAAACCACCACCAGACACCCTGTTCACAGTGCCTCTTACCAGATGGGGATGATCCCCATAACAGAGATCCAATGCGCCCAAATCTTAAGAAAGCACAAGGCGATCCTTGCACCAGGATTCAGAAATTCAACCATGGATTGGTGTGGGAAAAAGAATAGAACACTATCATAGCGTAGACCGTAATACTTTTATTCATAGCAAATATGGATTAAAGCGGAGTTCCACCCTGGATTTTTTTTTTTTTTTTTAATACCCCCGGGACAGTCAGGGCTAGTGCATTCCACAATGGCTAGCCTCTGATCTGTCCCGGGTTGCACTTACCTGTTAGGACAAATACTTACCTTGCAAACGTCTTGTCCAGCGCTGCCATCTCAGATGTGGGCAGCTTGAAGCCAGCGCGTCCTCTTCGGCGTCTTCTTCCGCCTTCTTTGGTCCCACGATGCTCTGCGCCGGCCCCGACGTCACTTCCGGGTCGCGCGCGTCATCCCTCCACAGCTTCTGGGCATGCCCAGAAGCTGTTTAGAAGGGGATGACGCGCGCGACCCGGAACTGACGTCGGGGCCGGTGCAGGCGCAATGATTCCTGGGAGCTATGACGTCCAGCTCCCAGGAATCATTGCAGAGCCAGGAAGTGACGACGGGCCGCGGCCGAGGAAGGAGGAAGAAGGAAGTAAGGTAAGTATATTTTCTTCGCTACGAGGTAAGTAAAAAAAAAAAAAATATGCGATTAAACATTTCTTTTTCAGGTGACCCGGAGCGAGAAGATGGAGGTAAGTATAAAAATAGGGTGGAACTCCACTTTAAGAACACTTACAATATGCAGATAAAATCGAGCATTTCAGCAAATTCCCAGTGCTCCTCTCCGTATGTCCCGCTATGCTCCACAGACCACCCAAAGGATGGCCGCCGCATCTCCTCCGTGTAGGCGTGCGTGACCATGAGCACCACCCGACGTACGTTTCGTCGTTAGCAGACGTCGTCACTGTTAAAATAAAACTGCCATTAAAATTATCGGTGGCCGATATGCAATTTTCCCGATATATCGGAATCGGCCTTTGGATTTACCGATACTGCCCATATTTCGGGAAAGTGCTTGTACCAGAGTGATGCCTGCAGCTAGAGGCATCACCCCGGTACCGGTGTCCATAGCCGATGGTCGGCTGTCTTGTAATGACTACCAATGTGGCTGAGAAGCCGCTCAGCTGTCATTACAAGGAGCGGCAGGGGACTTCCCCCCTCCAGCCGCCTTCCGCGGCTTGCCCGGGTCTCCTGTCCCACCGAGACCTCTGCCGTCTGACCGCGTCTCCATTTTTTTTAAATTCGGCGCTGAGTACCCGCAAGTGATGTCATGACATGACACCACTTCCGAGTACTGGCGGCGCCAAATTCAAAAAACTTACAGCAATCAAAACAGCCAAACTTGGCGTTTTGAATGCTTTTAAATGCAGAGGTGGGGTTTGGGGTCTTTTAGTCCCCCAGATCCCTCCACCACAGTACCTGTAGACATTAAAAAAAAAGAAAATGTTTTAATGTCCAAAAATATCAACCAATATCGGCCAATACCCAAAATATCGGTATCGGCGTTAAAAAAACGATATTGGTCGATCACTAATTAAAATTATAGACTGATCATTTATTGCTTCATCAGTGGGCAAACATACAAATTCCGCAGGGGATCAAATACTTGTTTCCCTCATTGTATACTGTTTTCTGTACCTGATTTTCATTGCAAAAGCATACAATTTTAAATTTACATGTTTACCTATTATCTTAGTACAGTTTTTCCAGAGTGTATTTATAAAAAAAAAAAAAATTGTATCACTGTTCATCTGGAACTGAATGTAAATTATTTTTGTGCAAATGGGGCAAAATGGAGTATTTTAAGCCTTTATTCTCTGAAAGTCTAAAATTATTCATTGGGAAATAAGTGAGACTAAGAAAAATACCACATTATGGCCACTAGATGGAGTTGAGGAGCATACTTACTCCATTTCTTATAATACTCAACACCATCTAGTGGCCTTAACCACTTGCCGACCGCCTCACGCCGATCTACGTCGGCGGTCAGCCCCTCACAGGCAAAGTGACGTAGGGCTACGTCGCTAGCTTGTGAGGGTCTAGGGAGCGAGCGCGCGCCGCCGGAGGCGCGCTCCCGCTCCCGCGTGGTCACGGACTCCCCCGCGCGTGTGACCGGCGGACCCGATGTCCGCCGGCCACTCTGCGATCGGCGGGGGAGAGGGAGAAAGTCAGGCAGCTTGTCAGGCAGCTTTTACGCCAAACATAACGTTTTGCATTGTTGCCAAAAAGTTTGATTTTGGTTACATCTGACCAGAGCACCTTCTTCCACATGTTTGGTGTGTCTCACAGGTGGCTTTTTATGGATATCTTTAAGAAATGGCTTTCTTCTGGGATGCCAATAAAGTTCATGTGTGTGTAAAGGCAGGCGTCCCAATACTTTTGACAATATAGTGTGTGTCTTATTACTGAAGATAGTATGCGATGCATACTAGCTCATTATGCCTTTGTCTTACAGGGGTTTTTTTTCTGAGGTTTACAACCTCTTTAACCACTTTCCGATCGCCCCACACAGATTTACTGGGGCAAGGCGACTCGGCTGCCGGGTTAACACTGGGTGTGATCAAGGGGTTAAGTGTTCTCCTAACTGTGGGGGGAAGGGCTCTGTGACAGGCCCACAGAGATCGGGGGTTCACCTTAGCTTAGACACAAGATCTCACTGTACCTGTGTGACAGGAGAGCCGCCTGCTTTGTTTACATAGGCAGACGGCTCTCCTGTCAGTTTCCCTAAAGATTGCGGGAGGGCGGCGGTGATCGAGCCTGCTCCTCCCGGAGTCTGGCTCCCGCTGTGTCTAATGCACCGCCGAGACCACATGCACATAATCACGTAGGGGGATGGACATCAAATGTGTTTGGATACAGCGTCGCAGGACTGCGCAACTGTCAGTTAAAGCAGCGGAGTGCCGAATCGCAAAAAATTGCCTGGTCATTAAGGGGGTAAAACCTTCCGGGGCTGAAGTGGTTAAGGTGCAAAATGGAAGGCAGCTCTTGGCAGTAAAAGGGTTAAACTATGTGATTGCATCTTTTCTGTTACTTTTCTTTTCTCTTTTTTTTTTTTTTCCCCAAAAAATTCAAAGTAATGTAGAACCAATTTACGATAAAAAAAGGCTGCCGAGAGCTTAAATGAGATATGTTGATGATTTGAGTATCCATAATAGGCGATTCAAGAAAAAGCATTCTCATTTGGTGTAATCAAAAACAATCGTGGATGTTCTCATTCTTGTTACATTGTATCATGGTGAGGATTCATTACATGCTGAGCGCTGGTAAAGCCCAACTGAAGATTCCTATATTATTACAGGTATGCACCCAGACTGCAAAACAGTAATAATTGCCAGCTCCTTTTTTATTCTATTTTCTTTATTCCTTTTTTATTTTTAATTTGTTGCAGTAAAGAGTAAAGTGACACATACAGTGCCTTGCGAAAGTATTCGGCCCCCTTGAACTTTGCGACCTTTTGCCACATTTCAGGCTTCAAACATAAAGATATAAAACGGTAATTTTTTGTGAAGAATCAACAACAAGTGGGACACAATCATGAAGTGGAACTAAATTTATTGGATATTTCAAACTTTTTTAACAAATAAAAAACTGAAAAATTGGGCGTGCAAAATTATTCAGCCCCTTTAAGTTAATACTTTGTCGCGCCACCTTTTGCTGCGATTACAGCTGTAAGTCACTTGGGGTATGTCTCTATCAGTTTTGCACATCGAGAGACCGACATTTTTGCCCATTCCTCCTTGCAAAACAGCTCGAGCTCAGTGAGGTTGGATGGAGAGCGTTTGTGAACAGCAGTTTTCAGTTCTTTCCACAGATTCTCGATTGGATTCGGGTCTGGACTTTGACTTGGCCATTCTAACACCTGGATATGTTTATTTGTGAACCATTCCATTGTAGATTTTGCTTTATGTTTTGGATCATTGTCTTGTTGGAAGACAAATCTCCGTCCCAGTCTCAGGTCTTTTGCAGACTCCATCAGGTTTTCTTCCAGAATGGTCCTGTATTTGGCTCCATCCATCTTCCCATCAATTTTAACCATCTTCCCTGTCCCTGCTGAAGAAAAGCAGGTCCAAACCATGATGCTGCCACCACCATGTTTGACAGTGGGGATGGTGTGTTCAGGTGATGAGCTGTGTTGCTTTTACGCCAAACATAACGTTTTGCATTGTTGCCAAAAAATTTGATTTTGGTTTCATCTGAGCAGAGCACCTTCTTCCACATGTTTGGTGTCTCCCAGGTGGCTTGTGGCAAACTTTAAACGACACTTTTTATGGATATCTTTAAGAAATGGCTTTCTTCTTGCCACTCTTCCATAAAGGCCAGATTTGTGCAGTATACGACTGATTGTTGTCCTATGGACAGAGTCTCCCACCTCAGCTGTAGATCTCTGCAGTTCATCCAGAGTGATCATGGGCCTCTTGGCTGCATCTCTGATCAGTCTTCTCCTTGTATGAGCTGAAAGTTTAGAGGGACGGCCAGGTCTTCGTAGATTTGCAGTGGTCTGATACTCCTTCCATTTCAATATTATCGCTTGCACAGTGCTCCTTGGGGTGTTTAAAGCTTGGGAAATCTTTTTGTATCCAAATCCGGGTTTAAACTTCTCCACAACAGTATCTCGGACCTGCCTGGTGTGTTCCTTGTTCTTCATGATGCTCTCTGCGCTTTAAACGGACCTCTGAGACTATCACAGTGCAGGTGCTATTTATCATCATTAGTCATTTAGGTCAACATTGGATCATTCAGAGATCCTCACTGAACTTCTGGAGAGAGTTTGTTGCACTGAAAGTAAAGGGGCTGAATAATTTTGCACGCCCAATTTTTCAGTTTTTTATTTGTTAACAAAGTTTGAAATATCCAATAAATTTCGTTCCAATTCATGATTGTGACCCACTTGTTGTTGATTCTTCACAAAAAATTACAGTTTTAAATCTTTATGTTTGAAGCCTGAAATGTGGCAAAAGGTCGCAAAGTTCAAGGGGGCCGAATACTTTCACAAGGCACTGTAGGCTCCGTTCACATATAGGCATTTCGGATCGCGGACAGAATTGCCGCAATTCTGCCTGCGCTTCCGAACCAATGCAATCCGCTGGATGCCCGAGTGATTCCCGTGACTTGCAATGGCACCCCAAACGTGGCGCAATTTTGCGTGATTTTACCGCGATTCTTTGGGCAAAAATCGAGGCAAAATCTCGCCGTGTTTGGAGTGCCATTGCAAGTCAATGCCACTGCATAGAGCTGTGCACCTCAGGAGCGAGCATGAGAGGGTGGCTACCCTCCGATGTACAGTGGGTCAATGGAGAACGAACGTAGCCACACTCTTAACAGGAATTCAGATCACAGCAGAAAAAAAAAAGGAATCTGGGGATTTGGAGAAGGTTTAAAACAGAGGAAGAGACTTTTTTTTAAAAAAAAGCAGTAATAATCCCAAAACCAATTCTGGATGAAGGAGAAAAGGGGGCACAGCAGACAGCAGCATTGGTAATCTGGGGGGAGGGAAGTGTTAGACGCAGGGCTTTTATTCAGCGGGAACGCGGGGGAACGCAGTTCCGGCACCTCCAGTCTGAATGTATGCAATGGCAAAGGGGTGCTGGGGTCAGTGGGGTGAGCTGAATGGCATGTTGATGCTGGCTGCTCGGGGATCTATTGTTGCTGGGAAGAATCTATTGTTGCTGGAGGGCATTTTGTTGTGGGAGGGGGCTATTGTTGCAGTGGAGGATTTATTGTTGTTTGGGGGAACTATTGTTGCTGGGGGGCTATTTTTGTTGGGGGGGGGTCTATTGTTGCAGGGGAGGATTTATTGAGGGGGGGGGCGATTGTTGCAGGGAAGTATTTATTGTTGCTGGGGGGATATTGTTGGGCATCTGTTGTTGCTGATTGTGGGAGATCTATTTGACTGTTTTTTCTAATGTTGCAGGGGAAGATTTATTGTTGCTGGGGGGATCTATTGCTGGGGGGGGGGTGTTGTTGCTGATTCCAGGGGTTCTATTTTACTGCTTTTCTAGTTATTAACAAACTCTATACAAATTACCTAGAACCACAACATGATACTTGGTTCTATATTCTCTAAAGGGGGGGGGGGGGTACTGGGAGGTGGGTAGAGGGTGGAACCAAAGGATAGCTTCAAAGGTGGGTAGGGGGTGGAGATAAGAATGACTCAGAAGAAGGGAGTACCTGCACCTATTCTCTAAGAAAAAAAGCCCTGGTTAGATGTACTAGCAGATTTTAATACACTAGAAAATATAATAAATGTTTGCTTTTGGGATTAATGCCACTTTCAGTATTAAAAGAAAATACACACTATATTGTCAAAAGTATTGGGACGCCTGCCTTTACACACACATGAACTTTAATGGCATCCCAGTCTTAGCCCGTAGGGTTCAATATTGAGTTGGCCCTCCCTTTGCAGCTATAACAGCTTCAACTCTTCTGGGAAGGCTGTCCACAAGGTTTAGGAGTGTGTCTATGGGAATGTTTGACCATTCTTCCAGAAGCGCATTTATGAGGTCAGGCATTGATATTGTAATTCAGAAGTAAATCTTGACCATTCCTCTTTACAGAACTGTTTCAGTTCAGCAATATTCTTGGGATGTCTGGTGTGAATCGCTTTCTTGAGGTCATGCCACAGCATTTCAATTGGGTTGAGGTCAGGACTCTGACTGGGCCACTTCAGAAGGCGTATTTTCTTCTGTTTAAGCCATTCTGTTGTTGATTTACTTCTATGCTTTGGGTCATTGTCCTGTTGCAACACGCATCTTCTGTTGAGCTTCAGCTGGTAGACAGATGGCCTTATGGGCCATACACACTATAAGATTTTCTGAAGACTTTTTCCTTTAGATTTACCAAAACCATATAATATGAGGTCAAACCTAAACACTTTCAATTTGTATGCAATCTGGCAGGCCCTTGCACTACATAGAAAAGGTAAATCTGAAGGAAAAAGTCTTCAGAAAATCTTATAGTGTGTATGGCCCGTTAAAGAGGAAGTAAACCCTCCTCTGCAACTTTTCCCTATAGGTAAGCCTATGATAAGGCTTACCTATAGGTACTGTAAATATCTCCTAAACATGTACCGTTTAGGAGATATTTACCTTACATGCAGCCAGTGACACCACTGGCACATGCGCTCTGAAGGAACGGCCGCCGGTGCCGTTCCTTCAGAGCCCCGTGCCGCGACCGTCGGCTCCCGCTCGCATGCGCGAGAGTAACGTAATCGCGGGTCTGGCCAATCAGATGGCCGGATGCCGCGATGCCGGAAGACGGGCGACTGAACATGTCGCCTGTCATACAGGTAAGCGGGCGGCACGGCGGGGGGCTCGTTCTAAGGTAAGTATTTCATAATGAGCTAGTATGTGATGCATACTAGCTCATTATGTGTTTCTCTTTCAGGTTGAAAAAAAAAAATTTAATGAGTTTACAACCTCTTTAAGTTCCCCTGAAAAATGTCTTGATATACTTGGGAATTCATTCTTCCTTCGATGATAACAATCCGTCCAGGCCCTGACGCAGCAAAGCAGCCCCAAACCATGATGCCCCCACCACCATACTTCACAGTTGGGATGAGGTTTTGATGTTGGTGTGCTGTGCCTCTTTTTTGCCACACATAGTGTTGTGTGTTTCTTTCAAACAACTCAACTTTGGTTTAATCTGTCCACAGAATATTTTGCCAGTACTGCTGTGGAACATCCAGGTGTTCTTGTACAAACTGTAAACGTGCAGCAATGTTTTGTTTGGACGGCAGTGGCTTCCTCTGTGGTATCCTCCCATGGAATCCATTCTTGTTTAGTGTTTTACATATTGTAGATTCACTAACAGGGATGTTCGTATTTGCCAGTGAATTTTGTAAGTCTTTAGCTGACACTCTAGGATTCTTCTTCACATCATTGGGCAATCTGTGCTCTTTCAGTCATCTTTACAGGACGTCCACTCCTAGGGAGAGTAGACGCAGTGCTGAACTTTCTCCTTTTATAGACAATTTGTCTTACCGTGGACTGATGAACAGCAAGGCTTTTGGAGATACTTTTATAACCCTTTCCAGCTTTATGCAAGTCAACAATTCTTAATCTTGGGTCTTCTGAGAGCTCTTTTGTGTGAGGCATCATTCACATCAGGCAAACCGAGAACTGGTGTGTGTTTTTTATAGGGCAGGGCAGCTGTAACCAACACCTCCAATCTCATCTCATTGATTGGACTCCAGTTGGCTGACATCTCACTCCAATTAGCTCTTGGAGATGTCATTAGTCTAGGGGTTCACATACTTTTTCCACCTGCACTGTGAATGTTTACATGGTGTGTTCAATAAAAAACATGGCAACATTTCATTCTTTGTGTGTTATTAGTTTAAGCAGACTGTGATTGTCTATTGTTGTGACTTAGATGATGATCAGATCACATTTTATGACCAATTTGTGCAGAAATCCATATCATTCCAAAGGGTTCACATACTTTTTCTTGCAGCTGTAGAAGGATCACAGGAGCTCTGTGATCATTCCAGAGAAAAGAACGGTCAGCTGTGTTTACAACAGCTGACCGTTCTCTCTCAGCAGGGAACGATTGCGGGTGTTAGGCAGCAATCGGAGCCACCTGCCCCCGTGCATCGGAGTCCCTGCTGCCGAGTGGGGGTAGGAGTGCGCCGCTGGCGGCGCGCGCGCGCCTCTAGGTTCCCGCACGTGACCAAGGTAGACCTATGTCATTTTGCACAGGAGAGCCACCCTGCCGCAGTAAAAAGGCGGCGGGTGGTCGGGAAGCTGCTAAACTGTTTTTAGATATTATCTGAGAGGCAGAAATTGCCCATTGCTCAAGGAACCCTTAGCAACCTCAGGAGGAACCCTGGGGATCCACCGAAACCCTGGTTAAGGAACCCTGGTCTAAAGTCAAAACTTAAAAAAAAATTTAGGATTCCTCTAAAAAAATTCTGTGCTTCTCTAGGGTGCCATTAATGCAAATAAAAACAATTAATAAGATTTGGGTTTAATTTAAATTCCACATAAAAATAACGCTCATCCTTTGAATATACATCTTATACAGCATCTGTGCGGATTTTTATATTTTATTTCTCTCCCAATTGAGATGTCCATTAATTCTCCGGAACAGGAAAGGATACAAAGCTCTTGCCCCAGGTTGCGTCTCCTATGAGTTGTTAGCGGTAATATAAATCTGCGCGGCGTCACAGGGCCTGCAGAGATGTTGCGTTCGGGAGCAGCAGAATAAATAATTCATAAACAGTCGCCACTCCGGGGGTTGAGGAAAACGAAGAAGATTGTTGTGGTAAAGGAACGGAAGCGTCAGAAGAAAACCGCGCTCGTAGTCTGGAGAGGGAAAGAGTTAATTGGCAGCTTGTCACAATGTCTCTGGATTCACGGAGAACTCAGCCATGGCTTCGCACTGACCATGGGGTGCTGCAGAGATTGGCGAGGTCATCACATGGTGAGGAGGACCTGTCATGTGCAATAAATCAAACCAGGGATTAAGCAAAATAACACTTGGGCTGTGAAGATTCAAATTTCCTTTAGAACATTTTATTAAGGGTACCGGTCATGAGAGAAATGCGTCAGCTTCAATTTTTACCCCCCTCATGATAGTTGCCTGTTTGCTCACTTAAATTTAACCACTAACCATTTCCCCCTAAATGACCAGGCCATATTTTGCGATTCGGCACTGCGTTACTTTAACGGACAATTACGCAGTCATGCGACGCTGTACCTTAAAAAAATTGATGCCCTTTTTCCCCACAAATAGAACTTTATTTTGGTAGTATTTGATCACCTCTGCGATTTTTTTTTTTTTGCGTTATAAACTTTAGGGCAAGGCCGATATGCACTTTCCCCGATATATCGGTATCGGCCCCGAGACTGGCCGATATTGTCGATATTTTTGTGACATCATTCTTCATTCTTAGGCCGCCTCCCTTGCCTTGGACAGCCTTGTCTGGAGTCGGGACTAGTCTCACGGGAGTGTATCAGAGCCATACACCCACCCACAGCAGCCCGGTGCCAGCCAGTCACCCACCCACATCCACAGGCCCTGTACCAGCCAGCCGCAGGCACTGAACCAGCCAGCCAGCCATCCACCACAGGGTGCCAGCAAGCCAGCCAGCCACCCAGCACAGGGTGCCAGCCAGCCACCCACCACAGGGTGCCAGACAGCCAGCCATCCACCACAGGGTGCCAGTAAGCCATCCACCACAGGGTGCCAGCCAGCCATCCACCACAGGGTGCCAGCAAGCCAGTCATCCACCACAGGGTGCCAACAAGCCAGCCAGCCATCACAGGGTGCCAGCAATCCAGCCAGCCACCACAGGGTGCCAGCTAGCCAGCCACCACAGGGTGCCAGAAAGCCAGCCATCGACCACAGGGTGCCAGCCAGCCATCCACCACAGAGTGCCAGCAAGCCAGCCATCCACCACAGAGTGCCAGCAAGCCACCCACCACAGGGTTCCAGCCAGCCACCCACCACAGGGTGCCAGCCATCCACCACAGAGTGCCAGCAAGCCAGCCACCCACCACAGGATGCCAGCCAGCCACCCACCACAGGGTGCCAGCCAGCCATCCACCACAGGGTGCCAGCCAGCCACCCACCACAGGGTGCCAGCAAGCCAGCCAGCCATCACAGGCTGCCAGCAAGCCAGCCAGCCACTACAGGGTGCCAGCCAGCCAGCCAGCCACCACAGGGTGCCAGCAAGCCAGCCAGGCCAGCCACCACAGGGTGCCAGCAAGCCAGCCACCCTCCACAGGGTGCCTGCCAGCCAGCCATTAAGCATTAAACAAAAATTAACATGTTCAGTACCAGATTTGTGTCAAAAATTGTCTTTATTTTTCAAAACTTTAAATGTACAAAAATATCAGCCCATATTGGCCAATGCCGATACGTTGTGACCAAAATATCGGTATGGGCCCTAAAAAATCCATATCATTCTATCCCTAGTATAAACAAAAACAGAGCGACTATTTTGAAAAAAAGTATATTTTTTTTTTTTACTTTCTGCTATAAAACATTCCCAATAAAAAAAATTAAAAAATCAAAATTTTTCATCCTTTGAGGCCAATTTGTATTCTGCTACATATTTTGGTAAAAAAAAAATCCCAATAAGTGTATTTTGATTGGTTTGCGCAAAAGTTATCGCGTCTACTAACTAGTAGAAAGATTTATGTCATTTTTATTTATTTTCATTTTTTTTTTTTTTACAAGTAATGGCAGCGATCTGCAATTTTTAGCGCAAATGCGACATTGTGGCGGACAGATCGGACCCCCTAACTGATATTTTTGAAACTTTTGGGGGGACCAGTGACATTACTACAGTAATCTGTGCTAAAAATATGCACTGTTACTGTACTAATGACACTGGCAGGGAAGGGGTTAACACCAGGGGCGATCAAACGGTTAAATGTGTCCCTAGGGGGTGTTTTCTAACTGTGTTGGGGATGTATTTACTGAATAAACACAGAGACCTGTGTTACTAAATAGGAGGAGCACAGGATCCCTGTGTTAATTACTGGCAGAACAGCAGTCTGCCGTGTTTACAATGGAGAGCGATCACGGGTGCCCGGTGGCAATTGCCGCCGCCAGACCCATTGAATTGCTCCCCCTGTGGTGAATGGGCACAAGCACGTACACACCTCCAGTGGGACGCGCGCGCCCCCACTCGCGGTCCCGCGAAGCGACGTATAGTTACATTCGTTTCGCAGGACAGAGCCGAATTGTCGCAGTATATGTACTCCTGGCGGTCGGCAAGTGGTCAATACTTTTGCAGGGACTGGCCCAGTACACGGCTGCAGTAAATGGCATCTATAAACTGGGTACCCGTTCCAGGTTAGGAACATTTTGAAGAGTTCAACAATGCCATTCCATATATTTAAATTTAACTTAATCTTTTCACTGTCAACTTTTGCCCAACCAACCCCCCCCCCCCAAACATTATACATTTTCTCCAACTCTGGAGAAAAAAAATGATGGATTTTTTTATTTTCATTATATGATTTGATGTTGTTTATTTTGAATAATAAATGTATTATTTATATTGCAGATTATTTTATTGATTGATTTATTTAATTTCTTATTTATTGCTGCAAATTTTTATGTTTTACAATAATATGGCCACTGTTTCTCAAACCCATATTTTCAGTATATATTAGCTCTGGCTCGGAAAAATAAAATGGCGATTTTCTTGTTTTAGTATACAATTTTTTTTTTCTTTAATAACAAATATATTAAATGCATTATTCATTGTGGATCGTTTTACTGATTTATATATTTACTTACTTATTTATTGCTGCAGTTTGTTTTATTGCATGATAGAAGGGCAACTGTTTCCCAAACCCACGTTTTCAGTAAATATTTTCTCTGATTTAGGATAATAAAATGGTGATTTTTTAATATGATATGCTTTTATTTATTTTTATTAATAAATGTATTAAATGTATAATTTTATTTTGGATTTCTTTATTGATTTATTTATTTGCTTACTTATTTGTCGCATGATATAAGGGCAACTGTTTCTCAAACTCATAATATGTCTTTTCTCTGATTCAGGATAATAGAATGATGATTCTTTTTAGTATACAATTTTATTTTTCTTTAATAATGCATATATTAAATGCATTATTCATTGTGGAATTATTTTATTGATTTATTTATTTAATTACTTATTGATTGCTGCAAATTTTTATGTTTCACAAAATTAGGGCAACTGTTTCTCCAACCCATATTTTTAGTATACAGTTTATTTTCTCTGACTCTGGAGAATACAATAGTAGATCTTTTATTTTTCATTACATACATTTTTTAAAATGAATGGATCAAATTTATTATTTCTATTGTGGATTATTTTATTGATTTACTTTTTTTATTGCTGCAAATGTTTATGTTTCACAATATTAAGGCAACCGTTTCTCAAACCCATATTTTCAGTATATACAGTGCCTTGCGAAAGTATTCGGCTCCCTTGAACTTTGCGACCTTTTGCCACATTTCAGGCTTCAAACATAAAGATAAAAAACTGTAATTTTTTGTGAAGAATCAACAACAAGTGGGACACAATCATGAAGTGGAACGAAATTTATTGGATATTTCAAACTTTGTTAACAAATAAAAAGCTGAAAAATTGGGCGTGCAAAATTATTCAGCCCCTTTACTTTCAGTGCAGCAAACTCTCTCCAGAAGTTCAGTGAGGATCTCTGAATGATCCAATGTTGACCTAAATGACTAATAATGATAAATAGAATCCACCTGTGTGTAATCAAGTCTCTGTATAAATGCACCTGCACTGTGATAGTCTCAGAGGTCAGTTTAAAGCACAGAGAACATCATGAAGAACAAGGAACACACCAGGCAGGTCCGAGATACTGTTGTGGAGAAGTTTAAAGCCGGATTTGGATACAAAAAGATTTCCCAAGCTTTAAACATCCCAAGGAGCACTGTGCAAGTGATAATATTGAAATGGAAGGAGTATCAGACCACTGCAAATCTACGAAGACCTGGCCGCCCCTCTAAACTTTCAGCTCATACAAGGAGAAGACTGATCAGAGATGCAGCCAAGAGGCCCATGATCACTCTGGATGAACTGCAGAGATCTACAGCTGAGGTGGGAGACTCTGTCCATAGGACAACAATCAGTCGTATACTGCACAAATCTGGCCTTTATGGAAGAGTGGCAAGAAGAAAGCCATTTCTTAAAGATATCCATAAAAAGTGTTGTTTAAAGTTTGCCACAAGCCACCTGGGAGACACCAAACATGTGGAAGAAGGGGCTCTGGTCAGATGAAACCAAAATCAAACTTTTTGGCAACAATGCAAAATGTTATGTTTGGCGTAAAAGCAACACAGCTCATCACCCTAAACACACCATCCCCACTGTCAAACATGGTGGTGGCAGCATCATGGTTTGGGCCTGCTTTTCTTCAGCAGGGACAGGGAAGATGGTTAAAATTGATGGGAAGATGGATGGAACCAAATACAGGACCATTCTGGAAGAAAACCTGATGGAATCTGCAAAAGACCTGAGACTGGGACGGAGATTTGTCTTCCAACAAGACAATGATCCAAAACATAAAGCAAAATCTACAATGGAAGGGTTCACAAATAAACATATCCAGGTGTTAGAATGGCCAAGTCAAAGTCCAGACCTGAATCCAATCGAGAATCTGTGGAAAGAACTGAAAACTGCTGTTCACAAACGCTCTCCATCCAACCTCACTGAGCTCGAGCTGTTTTGCAAGGAGGAATGGGCAAAAATTTCAGGCTCTAAATGTGCAAAACTGATAGAGACATACCCCAAGTGACTTACAGCTGTAATCGCAGCAAAAGGTGGCGCTACAAAATATTAAGTTAAGGGGGCTGAATAATTTTGCACGCCCAATTTTTCAGTTTTTTATTTATTAAAAAATTTTGAAATATCCAATAAATTTCGTTCCACTTCATGATTGTGCCCCACTTGTTGTTAATTCTTCACAAAAAATTACAGTTTTATATCTTTATGTTTGAAGGCTGAAATGTGGCAAAAGGTCGCAAAGTTCAAGGGGGCCGAATACTTTCGCAAGGCACTGTATTATCTCTGAAAAATAAAATGGTGATTTTTTTTTTTTATTATACAATTTTAGTTTTCTTTAATAACAAATATATTAAATGCATTATTCATTGTGGATTTTTTTTACTGATATATATATTTACTTACCTATTTATTGCTGCAATTTTTTCTATTGCATGATATAAGGGCAACTGTTTCTCAAGCCCATATTTTAAGTATATATATATTCTCTGATTCAGGATAAAAAAAATGGTGATTTATTATTATTTTTTTATTATTGTATGCTTTCATTTATTTTTAATAATAAATGTATTAAATGCATATTTTTATCGTGGAATTTTTTTTATTGATCTATTTATTTGCTTACTTATTTATTCCTGCAATTTGTTTTATTGCATGATATAAGGGGAAACTGTTTCTTAAACCCATATTTTTTTAGTATGTATTTTTTCTAAATCAGGATAATAACATATTGTTTTTTGTTTTTTTTTTGTTTTTTTTACTATATGCTTTTATTTATTTTTAATAATAAATGTATTATTTTATTGCAGGGTTTTTTATTGATTTATTTGCTTACTTGTTTATTGCTGCAGGTTTTTATGTCACACATTATTAGGGCAATTGTTTATCAAACCCATATTTTCAGTAAAAAAAAAAAAAAATAATAATTTTAGGGCACGCAAACAATATATGACCTAATTTTTTGGGTAAAATATAAAAGATGAGTTAGTATCAAGTATAAAGATACCAAACACATCAAGCCTTGCATGCACTCAAGCTTCAGTGTCCAAAATTGTCCATAGGTGATGCTTTAAAAATATTAAAGGGCATTGGTTTAGAGCAAACTGTTAACGAAGGTCCTAGAATTATTTTTCTCAAGCAGATATACCTAATATGTGTGGCGCATTTTTTAAATTTTGTATGTAGGCGCACCAGACATTTCCTCCAGCAGGGTGTGATAGAGAGCAAATCGTCACTATCTGGCCACCAAAAAATACCAGATGCAGATTGTCACTTTTTTTAAATGTAAAGACAATTTGGTGTCAGGCAACAGTGACAGCAGAGAAAGAGGCTTCTTTCCCCAGACTGTCAGCACATGTGCATTGGCTGGGTCCCAGAGTGAGGGCGGGCAGTGAGAGATTATGTAATCTCTCTGCTGCCCAGTGAGGGCAGAACTGCGGTGATGAAGGGTGTGCGGGGAGAAATGATGACAAGTTGTTCGGCTGTGAGATTTAGGCCCTGATGCCATCTTGTTGGAATGTTAATACATTGTGCTACATTCCTTGGTCTCCGTGGGGCATTTACTTCCCATTGCATATCAAACATCTGGCCCTGCTCACATGGTCAATCAGTAGGCCTTCTGTCACGGGTTTTTTCCCTGTCAGAATGCCAGCCCTAGAAGTTTGCCTTTCTTCCCAAGCTTTGGGCCTAGCCATGGAAGGGTGCAGGGTCTTCCCTCCTGGGGGAACCCCCCTGAAGATGTTGGCTGCTGGAGAAAAGAGCATAAGGACTGATGGTAGCAAGCTGTGAGGGCCCCATCTGTGCAAGCAGTAGTGGTTTGGGCTGCAGATCAGTGGGAATAGACTCTAATGGGTTGATTTAGGCCCCTTTCACACTTATGTGACCTAAAAGTCGTGCAATTTTACCACAATTTTGACTGGACTTGAAGCAATGCCTATGTTTTTGGACTTCAAAACGCTTTAAAATCACCCCAAAGTAGTGCAGGGACTACTTTGAAGTTGCTGCGACTTGAAGTTGTACAGATATGAACGTTACTCATTGGGAATCATGGAGTATGACTTGTCCTGCGACTTTGCAGTCCCAAATCACAGGACAAGTCGCACAAGTGTGAAAGGGGCCTAGCTAAAATTGGAGAGTGCAAAACATGGTGCAGCTGTGCATGGTAGCCAATCAGCTTCCCGGTTCTTTTTTTTGTCAAAGCTTATTTGAACAAGAAGCTGAAGTTAGAAGCTGATTGGCTACACGGCTGCACCAGATTATGCACTTTTGCATTTAGTAAATCTCCTCCTAGAGTCTGTGACGGTACTGGGAGTGAAAGACAGATGCTTAATGGTTTGGATTGCTTCAAGTGGGACACTAATATTTGTCAGCAATATCTCTCAAGAAATATGAAGATTTGATCCCACTTTACACTGTGAGACCTATAGCCTGTTGCCATGAAGTCTGACTCCTAAATAATCATAGCAATACGTAGATGTGTATTCCATGTACTTCAATGTGGGAGACGGACAGACTGTCATTGGCAGTCTTGTCCTATTGTCTATCTATTGAGGTGGAATTTGGATTGTGTTAAGTCTGCCTGTCCCATAATTAAATGTTAATGACCTCACATTGTTCTGTCCAGATGGCTAGATAATTAGTTCAGGTTAATTCTGTTTCTGTATACAATTTCATCTGCATATGATAATGTAATCAGGCAATCCCTGACCTGTGTGTGGTAATATGATCAGGAGGGGGAGGTTCATGCTGTATATACTGTAAATTATGTGTGACTGTTCAATAAAGGGTGATTCCAATACAAGCTAAGTTTTTGGCTAGCTTTGTATGAGGGCGGCTGGAAAAATCTGGTATATATGTTTGTAGCCTGGTCGCACGGCTGGTGCTGTTCAAACTGTATTTGTTATTAAAGTTCTGCAAAGACAGTGACTTTGAATTATGGGAGATGTAGTTCCGGGAGGAGCCAGGACCATAGACTGCTATGTAAAGGGACTCTTCTCCCAGGGAGCAATGTGACCCGCGGAGCCTGCTGGGAGTGTCTTTATAAAGGAGGGTGGGATCCATTTTTGCTCTCTTGCCTCGAGGACAGCGTACTGTAAAGAAGGGGAAGAGCTGCTGCGATCGCAGAGAAAGTAGGCCAGAGGCCTAATGGCGGACACCGGAGCTGAGGCGAGCAGTGTGATGCGGAGGAAACTCGGTAGCGTGACCGAGCAGAAGGACGTCTGACAGGCCAGGAGAGTCGCTGAGCAGAGCGGGGCCTGGCTGCAGCGGGGAACGGAGTATATATAGCGTATATATGTATGTACTTACATTATGTATGTGTGGCTTGTGTTCCAGATCCTGAGTGCTGAACCCTACTCAATTCTTTGGTTAGGGACTCAGGATCTACATTATTGGCAATTGCTGAATTATTTCTGATTCTGTTTGTATACCCTTTTATTTCAAATCCAAAAGCAGTAAACTTGTTATTTCACTGCAATACTTGTGGTCTAAATCATGTAATATGACCGAACCAATAGTGTCAGTTGGGTTGGAGCAGGCTCAGGGTGAAAGAAGTGAAGAGGATATGCTCACATTAAGCCACTCCCCTGGGAGCAGTGCTACATGTTCATGACTGCAAGGAAGCCGTATACTGACGGAAGACCAAAAACACAGTGTGGGTCGGCGGTTCCGTTACAGAGTCCATCCAGCATAGTTTGTCATTTAAAGGGAACCAATGGAGACTTTAACCACTTAAGCCCCAGAAGATTTTACCCCCATTCCGACCAGGGGGCATTTTGCGATTCGGCACTGCGTGAATTTAACGGACAATTGCGCGGTCGTGCGACACTGTACCTAAACGAATTTGGCGTCCTTTTTTTTCCCACAAACAGAGCTTTCTTTTGGTGGTATTTGATCACCTGTGCGATTTTTTGATCACGCGCTATAAACAAAAAAAGAGCGTCAATTTTGCAAAAATAGCAATATTTTTCACATTTTTTTTATATGAAATTCCCCCCAAAAAAATGTAAAAATCAACATTTTTTAACATTTTCGGCCAATTTGTTTTATGCTACCTATGTTTGGTAAAAAAAAATCGCAAAAAGCGTATTTTGATTGGTTTGCGCAAAAGTTATCGCGTTTACTAACAAAGGGAAAGATTTTTGTCATTTTTGTTGTTTTTTTTTTAACGCGTAATGGGGGCGATCTGCGATTTTTTTTGCGGTACTGCGACATTGGGGCGGACAGATCGGACCCTTGACTGACATTTTTGACACTTTTGGGGTTACCAGTGACATTTCTACAGTAATCAGTGCTATATATATGCACTGTTACTGTAAAAATACACTGGTAGTGAAGGGGTTAACTTTATTTGGGAGGGAGGGGCTGTGTGTGTCCCTAGGGGCGTGCTTTCTACTGTGATTGGCTGTGGCTTGAGCTGTAAGGACACTGATCAACGGATCTACATAGTAGATCCATGTGATCAGTGTCTTTACAGCGAGGAGAATGGACAGCTTGTTTACACAAGCTGCCTGACATTCTCCCTCTCCCCCGCCGATCGCCGAGTGGCCGGCGGACATCGGGTCCGCTGGTCACACGCGCGGGGGGGTCCGTGACCACGCGGGGGCGCGCGCTCGCTCCCTAGACCCTCACAAGCAAGCAACGTAGCCCTACGTTAGTTTGCCTGTGAGGGGCTGACCGCCGACGTAGATAGTCGTGCGGCGGTCGGCAAGTGGTTAAGGCTTAGTTCACAGCTATGCAGTTTGCTTTTGATTCGTTTCTGCAGTGCACTTTGAGTGTGCATTTTTCGTTTGTTTTTTATATGTTTTGCATTTTTTATGCTTTTTATTTTATTTTTTTTTCTTGGGCAATTTGTTGATGGGCAGATTAAAAAAACGCCAATTGTGGCAAAATCGTGGGGGAAAAAAACGCACTACATACATGCTTTTCTGCAGCTTCTCTATTGAAGTCTGTTGAACCAAAAGCGCACTGTTTTGCTTTTAAAAGTCCCTGATCCTTTCAAAAAAAATGCAGCGGCTGAAAAAAAAAAAGCATAGATGTGTCCCATAGGAAACCATGTTAAATGGACTGTAGTGCGTTTCTGCAAAAAGCAAAAAAAATACATAAGTGTGAACCAGGCCTTAGAGGACAATTTAGAAGAGATGAAGGCCCAGACTGATGTGTGAGATCCAGAGGATTCTGGGGGCTATTCTGATGAAGACCCCCCACCCCTCCTTCCCATATTTCCATGTGCAACAAACTTTCAATAAGTTTTCTATTTTAAAATCTACTGAAGTGACCGGCGTCCATTATTTCTGCACATCCAGATGAATGTTTCCGGTGTAACGTTAAAAAACCATACCCCGTGGAGAAACCATACCCTCGTCACTTCCGGGCTGAAACAGCTGAGCAGCGCAGCAGTGCGCATGCTCAGAGTCCCGGATACGTGATTGAACATTAAAGAATGAGACAAGTGCGCATGCTCGGTGGGCATGAAATTCTCACGGCACTGTGTCTAATGTAAATCTTGCGGCGCTTACATTAAAACAGCTCATCTGAAACGTAAATCATCTCCGCTCTTCGCCCTGTCACTGCCCTGATCTCCGGTAATAAATATGAAAGCGGTGGCGGGTGTATGTGATGTAAATGTGACGGCGATCGTGGCTCCGTGATCCGCTTTTATATTTATTACCGGAGATGAGGGCAGTGACAGGGCGAAGAGCGGAGATGATTTACGTTTCAAATGAGCTGTTTTAATGTAAGCGCCGCAAGTGTAACTACCGTGAGAAATCCATACCCTCCGTAGCGGAACCGGAAGTGACTAGGGTATGGTTTTCTCACGGGTATGGATTTTTCACGGAACACCGGGACTTTACTGCCAAGTAAGCAAACTTAGAACATTCTTAATGGAGCGGATTGGTTGCCGAGGATCAATATTTACTCATTTATTGAAGATCAGCACAAATAGTGTTACAAATATATATCAGATATAATCAAAAAAGAAATAAGTAGAAATGACAATTCATTCTTTTTTACAAAGATTACAACCCTCAGGTTAAAGTAGAAAAATGATATTATCTCCGGGAGAATAAAATAAAAATGTTCTGCAAAGTTTGGATTGATCAAGGAAAACCTCCTTAGGGCTCATTCATGCTAGCGGTTGAGGGGCGGTAAAACTCAGCTGTTATTTTTATTGATCCCCAACCGCTTCCCCTTTAGCTGCAGAGGCAGCGGCTGGGGGTGTGCACGCGACAACAAAAATAAAAACTGAAAGATGGAAAATTGTTCTCAATTCCCTTTTGAATGAACAAAATTCCAAGCAGTATTGTTGCTCTCGGTCAAAAAAAATCGTACCTAATGAATCTACTTGTACACTCTTTATGTGTAAACTCCATTACTCTGCACTCTTTCCCCCTGCATCCCCCATTAATTTGCACCCCACCCCCCCTCTGCATTCCCCATTACTCTGCACTCTCCCCCCCCCCGCATCCACTTATACTCTGCACTCTTCCACCCTGCATCCCTCATTACTCTGCACTCTTACACCCCCCCCCCTGCATCCCCCATTGCTCTGCACTCTTCCTACCCTGCATCGCTCACTACCCTGCACTATTCTTCCCTGCATCCCCCATTACTCTGCATCCCCCATTACTCTGCACTCTTTCTCCCTTCATCCCCCATTACTCTGCACTCTTCCACCCTGCATCTCCCATCACTCTGCACTCCCACCCCCCCCCCCCCCCCAGAATTCCCCATTAATCTGCACTCTCACCGCCTGCATCCCCTATTACTCTGCACACTTCCCACCTGCATCCCCCATTACTCTGCACTCTTACCCCCTGCATCCCCCATTACTCTGCACTCTTACCCCCTGCATCCCCCATTACTCTGCACTCCCCCCCCCCCCCGAATTCCCCATTAATCTGCACTGTTGCCGCCTGCATTCCCTATTACTCTGTACTCTTCCCACCTGCATCCCCCATTAGTCTGCACTCTCCCCCCTGCATCCCCCATTACTCTGCACTCTTCCCACCGGCATCCCCCATTATTCTGCACTCTTCCCACCTGCATCCCCCATTTCTCTGCACTCCCCCCCCCCCCCCCCAGAATTCTCCAATAATCTGCACTCTCATCGCCTGCATCACCTATTACTCTGCACTCTTCCCCCCCCCCCCTGCATCCCCCATTACTCTGCACTCTTCCCCCCCCCTGCATCCCCCATTACTCTGCACTCTTTCCCACTGCATCCCCTATTACTCTGCACTCTTCCCCCTGCATCTCCCTTCACTCTGAACTCTCCCCCCTCCCCCCCGAATTCCCCATTAATCTGCACTCTCACCGCCTGCATCCCCTATTACTCTGCACTCTTCCCTCCTGCATCATTACTCTGCACACTTCCCCCCTGCATCTCCCATCACTCTGCACTCTCCCCCCCCCCCCAGAATTCCCCACTACTCTGCACTCTCACCCCCTGCATCCCCCATTTACTCTGCATTCTTCCCCCCTGCATCCCCCACTACCCTGTACTCCCCCCCCCCGCATCCCCATTACTCTGCACTCTTCCCCCCTGCACCCCCATTACTCTGCACTCTTCCCCTGTACCCCCATTACTCTGCACTCTTCCCCCCTGCATCCGCATCACTCTGCACTCCCCCCCCTCCCCCCTCATTAACCGTTAATCTACACTCTTTCCCCCTGTATCCCCCATTACTCTGCACTCTTCCCCCCCCCCTAACTTTTCCATTACTCTGCACTCTCCCCCCCCCCCCCTGCATACCCCATTACTTTACACTCTTCCCCCTTGGATCCCCCATTACTCTGCACTCTCCCCCCCCCTGCATCCCCCATTACTCTGCACTCCCCTCTTTCATTCCCCAGTTTTCAACCCCCCCTGCACCCCTCATTACTCTGCACTCTTTCCCCCTGCATCCCCCATTACTCTGCACACTTACCCCTGCATCCCCCATTACTCTGCACACTTACCCCTGCATCCCCCATTACTCCACACTCTTCCCCCCTGCATCCCCCATTACTCTGCACTGTTCCCCCCTGCATCCCCCATTACTCTGCACTCTTCCCCCCTGCATCTCCCATCACTCTGCACTCTTACCCCCTGCATCTCCTATTACTCGTACTCCCCCCCTGCATCCCCCATTACTCTGCACTCTTTCCCACTGCATCCCCTATTACTCTGCACTCTTCCCCCTGCATCTCCCTTCACTCTGAACTCTCCCCCCTCCCCCCCGAATTCCCCATTAATCTGCACTCTCACCGCCTGCATCCCCTATTACTCTGCACTCTTCCCTCCTGCATCATTACTCTGCACACTTCCCCCCTGCATCTCCCATCACTCTGCACTCTCCCCCCCCCCCCAGAATTCCCCACTACTCTGCACTCTCACCCCCTGCATCCCCCATTTACTCTGCATTCTTCCCCCCTGCATCCCCCACTACCCTGTACTCCCCCCCCCGCATCCCCATTACTCTGCACTCTTCCCCCCTGCACCCCCATTACTCTGCACTCTTCCCCTGTACCCCCATTACTCTGCACTCTTCCCCCCTGCATCCGCATCACTCTGCACTCCCCCCCCTCCCCCCTCATTAACCGTTAATCTACACTCTTTCCCCCTGTATCCCCCATTACTCTGCACTCTTCCCCCCCCCCTAACTTTTCCATTACTCTGCACTCTCCCCCCCCCCCTGCATACCCCATTACTTTACACTCTTCCCCCTTGGATCCCCCATTACTCTGCACTCTCCCCCCCCCTGCATCCCCCATTACTCTGCACTCCCCTCTTTCATTCCCCAGTTTTCAACCCCCCCTGCACCCCTCATTACTCTGCACTCTTTCCCCCTGCATCCCCCATTACTCTGCACACTTACCCCTGCATCCCCCATTACTCTGCACACTTACCCCTGCATCCCCCATTACTCCACACTCTTCCCCCCTGCATCCCCCATTACTCTGCACTGTTCCCCCCTGCATCCCCCATTACTCTGCACTCTTCCCCCCTGCATCTCCCATCACTCTGCACTCTTACCCCCTGCATCTCCTATTACTCGTACTCCCCCCCTGCATCCCCCATTACTCTGCACTCTTTCCCCCTGCATCCCCCATTACTCTGCACTCTTTCCCCCTGCATCCCCCATTACTCTGCACTCTTCCACCCTGCTTCCCCTTATTACTCTGCACCCTTCTCCCCCTGCATCGCCCATTACTCTGCACTCTTCTCCCCCTGCATCGCCCATTACTCTGCACACTCCTCCCCCTGCATTCTCCATTACTTTGCACTCTTCTCCCTGCATCCCCAGTACTCTGCACTCTTCCCTCCTGCACCCCCATTACTCCGCACTCTCCCCCCCTGCATCTCCCATTACTCTGCACTCTCCCACCTTGCAATCCCTGGTACTCTGCACTCTTCCCCCCTGCATTCCCCATTGCTCCGCACTCTTCACCCTTGCACCCCCATTACTCTGCACTCTCCCCCTGCATTCCCTATAATAATAATCGACTAATAGAATGTATGGATACACTCCTCCTCCATTGCCAGCCACCAGATTGGAGCAGATTACCGTCCTCATTTCTGAAAGTTGAAATATGATTGGTGGGCAATGAGCAGCACAAAAAGTTCCACTAAAGTCCTTGGGCATGTGGTTCCGTGCGGCACTTTTTTAAAAAAGAATTTGGGACTTCTTTTGCACATTTCTGTTTTATCTATTTCAATAAATGGGTTGCTCTTCATGCAATGCAGGAGAGCGGAAACGCGCCCACGCTCCATCAAACCGCACAGTGAGAATAGAGCCTCCGAGCTGGAAGTCCCCTTTACCATGAGCTGGTTCCTGTAAGGAGAACGCATTACTCACTGCTAATTCAATTAGGATGCTGACAGTGTGTCCTCTCACCCAGTGTGATAATTATCATATCATTTCTGATGATTAGGACAGACTGAAAATGTGCAGCACGGCGGCCGGGATCTGATCGCTGAAAACCCCGTCATCAGAGGTTAATTCGGTTCGCGGCTGACGGGGAAGGAGAGAGGCGAGATGTCTTCATGTCATCGCTTTTCCTGCCTTTTATAGAGCAGACATGAAGATTATCCCACGTCACAGCAAACGCAGATTAACGCTGACCTGATTAAAATGCGTCATGTTAATATTTAAAATAAATTATTTAAGGACATCACCTTGCTTTTAGGGCTGGTCCACATGTGCATCAGGGACTATTGCTCCTCTGAAAAGCGATCTACGCTTGCATCCACTGCGCACAGATTTGCCTGCTGAAAGTGACATGAACGCTCAACCACTTAATGCACCTAGTCTTTAGACGAGTTTTGCCACATCAGGCATTTTTTCTGCCCAAGCGCTCCTCTCCTGAGTGTGATTTTGGTGCGTTCGGATTTCTGCCTCTTAAATTCTGTAAACATCTATGCATGCATGCAGTGCTGTATTTTGGCCTAGGCCAACAAGGCCCAGGCCTAGGGCGGCACTTTGCAGGGGGGCAGCAAAAAATCCGCCCCCCCCCCTCCACCTGAGACTCTATTGGCCACTGGTTGCTAGAGCTGCCTCTCTTATTCCCCCCTCTCTTTCGCTCCCATCCCCCCACTCTCTCACACCCCCCTCCTCTCTCTCACCCCCCCTCTCTCTGGCCACTGGATGCTAGAGCCGCCTCTCTCATTCCCTCCTTTCTCTCACCCCCCTCTCTCACACACCCCCCCTCTCTCTCACCCCTCCTCTCTCACCCCTCTCTCTCTCTCTCACCCCTCCTCTCTCTCTCTCTCTCATTTCCCCACTCTCTCCCTCATCCCCCCTCTCGCTCTCCCATCCCCCCTCTCGCTCTCTTATCCCCCCTCTTGCTCTCTCATCCCCCCTCTTGCTCTCTCATCCCCCCTCTCGCTCTCTCATCCCCCCCCTCTCACTCTCTCATCCCCCCCTCTCTCCCCTCTCGTGAGATCTCAGGGGTTCATGCTGGGACTTGTAGTCCTTCAATTTTGGAGGGAGCCTCATCCGTTAAAAAAGGAGTGGGGCAAATTTACATAGGAGGGGGAGGGGGGCGCCCAATTTTAGTCTTGCCTAGGGCAGCACAAAACCAAAATACACCACTGCATGCATGGACACATAGGCTAACATGAGACAGAAGTTTAGGAACAGAAAAAAAAAATACAGGTGTTCCACAACTGCAGTGTGCCTGAAGACAGCTTTTGGAATGACCTGAATACGTTAACCACTTGCCGACCGTATACTGTATATATATATATATATATACGACGACAGAGTGGCTGTCCCAGGCAAAACCATGTATGGGTACATCATTTGCCTGGGAGGAGCTAGGGGGCGAGCGTGCGCCGCCGGCGGCGTGCTCCTGCCCCTGATCATCAGCAGGGAAGTCTGACACCGGTGATCGCTCCCCGCTGGGAGAGAAGGACGGTTGGCTGATGAAAACACAGCTGCCCGTTCTTCTCCCTTCAATGATCATAGAGCCCCTGTGATCCTTCTATATAGGAACACAGGTCTCTGTGATCATTACACAAGCCCAACCCCCCTACAGTTAGAATCACTCCCCTAGGCTTACATTTAACCCCTTGATCACCAACAGGATTAACCCCTTCCCTGCCAATGGCATTATTACTGTAACAGTGCATATTTTAGCACTGATTACTGTAGTAATGTCACTGGTATCCCCAAAAGTGTCAAAAATGTCAGTTAGGGATCCAATCTGTTCGCCACAACGTCGAAGTCCCGCTAAAAATTGCAGATCGCCGCCATTACTAGTAAAAAAAAAAAATGACATAAATCTTTCCCGTATTTTCCGCAATAACTTTTGCGCAAACCAATCAAAATACGCTTATTGCGATTTTTTTTTTTACCAAAAATATGTAGCAGAAAACAAATTGGCCTGAAAATGTTAAAAAATGTGGATTTTTCAATTTTTTTTTGGGGGGGGGGGGGGGGGATGTTATATAGCAGAATGTGAAAAATATTGTTTTTTTTTTTTCCAGAATTGTCGCTTTTTTTTTGTTTATAGCGCAAAAAATAGAAATCGCACAGGTGATCAAATACCACTAAAAGAAAGCTCTATTTGTGGGGAAAAAAGGACATCAATTTTATTTGGGTACAGCGTCGTCCAACCGCGCAATTGTCTGTTAAAGTATTGCAGTGCCGAGTTGCAAAATAGAGCCTGGTCATTAAGGGGGCAAATCCTTCCGGTCCAGAAGTGGTTTTAAAGCTTATATGACTTTTCAGTGATTGGGTTTACAGTGGGGAAAATAATTATTTGATCCCCTGCAAATTTTGTAAGTTTGTCAACTTACAAAGAAATGAAGGGTCTATAATTTTTTTTATCATAGGTGTATTTAAAATGATAGAGACAGAAAATCAACCAAAAATCCGAAAAAAAAAAACATAAAACATATGCTATAAATTAGGTTGTAGTTCAGCGAGTAAAATAAGTATTTGATCCCATTTGATATTTGATGCTGAAAGACCCATCCATGACCCGAACCTTCAGAGGGGAAGAAGGTTCTAAGCCAAGATTTTACAATACATGGCCCTGTCCATTGGCCCCTCAATATGGAGGTGGAAACATTATGAAATAGAAAATTCCGCGCTCCAAATGATGAAACCAATATGTAAAATTAGAAAGTCCAACTTAAGGCTGCCAGCAATATCTGATATTGACAATTTCAGAGAGGATGGAAATAATGGTAGGGTTGCGGCGCTCAGAAAACAGTCCGTGTTATTAGTAGGGACACTCCAATCTGCTTACCAGATAGAAAATAAGAGTAAATCTGTTGTCAAATAAGGATGAGGTTAAATCACTTTGTTCCTACCCAGCTCAATTGACTCAGCGGAGACAGCAAAGCATATGAAAACAAACAAAAAGAGGTCTCATGGTGCAGTATATTGCATTGCAATAGGTAATAGGTTGCATAGGTAATTAAAATGCAACCCATCACCAAGAACCCTTGTTGTGCCACACTTGCACTATGGACAGACAGGCTGCTCACCAGATAAACATTAAGGCTGCATTCACATGTCAACGTCTGGATCGCGGGCAGAACCGCCGCGGTTCCGCCCGCGATCCGGAGATTATTGCAAATCGCGGGACGCCTAGCGTTGCCCGTTGATTTGCTATAGCCCCCCAAACGCCGAGCGATGTTGCCGCGATTTCCGCCTGGCGAATCGCGGCAACATCGCGCAAACAAAATCGCGGGATGCAATACGCTCCAAAGAAGCGCTTGTACTTCTTTGGAGCGTATTGCGTCCCGAGATTTTGTTTGCGCGATGTTGCCGCGATTCGTCAGGCGGAAATCGCGGCAACATCGCTCGGCGTTTGGGGGGCTATAGCAAATCAACGGGCAACGCTAGGCGTCCCGCGATTTGCAATAAATCTCCGGATCGCGGGCGGAACCGCGGCGGTTCTGCCCGCGATCCATACGCTCACATGTGAACGGAGCCTTAATTGGGTGATACACTCAGAAAGAGACCGTCACTGAGACCCCTTTACAGGTAACAATCACTGGTAGTCACACAGGCTGCTTACCAGACTCTAATTGGAAATGGACATTTAACCACTTAAGCCCCAGGCCTATTTCGGACACTTTAAAAGTTAAAATCATTATTTTTTCCTAGAAAACTACTTAGAACCCCCAAACATTATATATATATATATTTTTTTTAGCAAAGACTCTGGAGAATGAAATGTCGGTCATTGCAAACTTTTTGGCACGCAGTGTTTGCGCAGCGGTCTTTAAAACGCCATTTCTTTGGAAAAATTACGAAAAATCACATTTCACTGCATTTAAAAAAAAACTAAACAGTAAAGTTAGCCAATTTTTTTTTGTATATTGTGAAAGATGATGTCACGCGGAGTAAATAGATACCCAACATGTTACGGTTTAAAATTGCGCACACCCGTGGGATGGCGACAAACTATGGTCAATAGAAATCTCAATAGGCGACGCTTTAAAAAATTTTAACGGTTACCAGTTTAGAGTTAGAATGTAGCTCTTTTTTTAAAATTATTGCTCACTCTCTGGCGATCGCGGCGATACCTCACATGTGGGGTTTGAACAACGGCTCGACTTCCATATGCGTTTTCTTTCGTGCGCGAGCTAACGGCGACAGCTAAAATTATTTATTATTTTTTCCTATTTATTTTATTTTTTTTTAACTTTATCACAGGTTTTTTAAAAAAAAAAAAAAAAATCTGATCACTTTTATTGCTGTCACAAGCAATGTAAACATCCCTTGTGACAGCAATATGCAGTGACAGGTACTCTTTATGGACGGATCGAGGGTCTAAAAGACCCCAGACCCCTCCACTACACTTCCATGTATTCAAAACACCACAAACGGCATTTTTGAATACACTCGTTTTTTGAATTTGCCGCCTTTAGCAGCAGAGTAACCCGGACGTGACGTCATGGACGCCGCCTCCGGGTTACGTCATCGGAGACCCGATCAAAGCTGCTTCCGGCTTTGATCAGGACTCCATCCAGCTGGCGGACGTGCCGGCTGGGTGCTCGGGTCTCCCGGACGTCCCTTCCCGATCGCCGGGGTAACGACCGAGCGGCTCCCGAGCCGCATCGGTCGTTACCGCCGGAAAGCCGACCGCCGGCTCTAAACAACGGTACCGCTAGCTAGAGGCATCAACCCGGTATAACCCTGCAAACTCAGCCGACGTAAATATACGTGACTTTGCGGTAAGTGGTTAAACATAGATTGTATATTCCACTCAGTTATAAGGGATTCCATCTCGAATGGCTGACTTAATTCAGAGATCAGGTCTCAAAAACACATAGTAAACCCAAAACACAAAGAAAAAGACATAGTGTGGTTTTTTTGGACACAAAGATAGCCTCAATGAAACCACCACCAAGAACCGTGTGGATCAGAAGCAATCACCTATAGATGTAAGTGAATAGGCTGCTTACCAAACTACTTCTTCTTGTATTAGCATAAAATCAGGATACAGGGGTCCAAACAAATCTTGTTAAACAGGAAGATCTCATAAGGGGAGGATGATCCAATTTGCAGATAAACTCAATCAAACCGGTCAATACACGGGGAGTTTCAATACCCAGAAGAAGGAAAGAAGCTCATGGTGCAATACATATAAAACAACCAACGTTTATTGTAGTCACTTACTTATAAAATCGATAAGATCAACAGGTGCACATAGGAGATTCGCGGTAGATATTCAAGAGTGTCTCAGGAACTGCAGAAGGGTCAACTGACGCGTTTCGGCCAATCAGCCGTCGTCTGAGGTGCAAAACATTATGCTTTGGGGCTGTTTCTCTGCTAAAGGTACTTTGCCACATTTAGGGGCCAATGGATGGGGCCACCATGTATTGTAAAATCATGGATGAGAACCTTCTTCCCTCAGCCAGAACACTGAAGATGGGTCATGGATGGGTCTTCCAGCATGACAATGACCCAAAACATACTGCCAAGGCAACAAAGTAGTGGCTCAAGAAGAAGCACAGTGGCCTAGTCAATCTCCAGACCTTAATCCTATAGAAAATTACTGGAAGGGAGCTGAAACTTCGAGTTGCCAAGCGACAGCCAGGAAACCTTAAGGATTTAGAGGGGATCCGTAAAGAAGAGTGGACCAAAATACCTCCTGAGATGTGCGCAAACCTGGTCACCAACTACAAGAAACGTCTTATCTCTGTGCTTGCCAACAAGGGTTTCTCTACCAAGTACTAAGTCATGTTTTGCTTGGGGATCAAATATTTATTTTATTTACTGAACTACAACTCAATTTATAACATTTGTATCGTGTTTTTCTGTATTTTTGGTAGATATTTTGTCTCTATTATCTAAAATACACCTATGATAAAAAATGATGGACTCTTCATTTCTTGTAAGTGGGCAAACTTACAAAATCTGCAGGGGATCAAATAATTATTTTCCCCATTGTACATCTACTTTGCATTTATGGCTAGGCTTTATATTAGGGGTGTGGGGGATGCCCTGTCTACACTAGGAGTGGGGGAGCCCTGTCTACACTAGAGGTGGGGGGGGATTACTGTTAGCTGTTCATTATATTCCTGTTTACAGTTTGTATTGTTAGAGTAATATGATCAGGAGGGGAAAAAGCGTATTGTGATTGGTCTGCACAAAAGTTATCGCGGCTACAATCTAGGGAAAATATTTATGTCATTTTTATTTATTTATTTATTTTTACTAGTAATGGCGGCGATCTGCGATTTTTAGCGGGACTGCTACATTGCGGCGGACAGATTGGACCCCTAACTGATATTTTTGACATTTTTGGGGGGACCAGTGACATTACTACAGTAATCAGTGCTAGAAATATGCACTGTTACTGTAATAATGACACTGGAAGGGAAGGGGTTAACCCAGGGGCGATCAAAGGGTTGAGTGTGAGCCTAGGGGAGTGTGCCTCATGGCCTCATGGCAAAGAACTCTCTGAGGATCTGAAAAAAGAGTTGTTGTTCTACATAAAGATGGCTTAGGCTATAGGAAGATTGCCAAGACCCTGAAAATGAGCTGCAGCACTGTGGCCAAGACCATACAGCGTTTTAACAGGACAGGTTCAGAACAGGCCTTACCATAGTCGACCAAAGAAGCTGAGTGCACGTGCTCAGCGTCATATCCAGAGGTTGTCTTTGGGAAATAGGCGTATGAGTGCTGCAAGCATTGCTGCAGAGGTTGAAGGGGTGGGGGGTCAGCCTGTCAGTGCTCAGACCATACGCCGCACACTGCATCAAATTGGTCTGCATGGATGTCGTCCCAGAAGGAAGCCTCTTCTAAAGATGATGCACAAGAAAGCCCCCAGTTTGCTGAAGACAGGCAGATTAGGGGCATGGATTACTGAAACCATGTCCTGTGGTCTGATGAGACCAAGATAAAGGTATTTGGTGTCAAGTGCGTGTGGCGGCAACCAGGAAAGGAGTACAAAGACAAGTGTGTCTTGCCTACAGTCAAGCATGGTGGTGGGAGTGTTATGGTCAGGGGCTGCATGAGTGCTGCCGGCACTGGGGAGCTACAGTTCATGGAGGGAACCATGAATGCCAACATGTACTGTGACCAGTGGTGGCTGGTGCTCCATGGACCGGGGGGGGGCGGCAGACGGGCCACACCATACCACCCCGGGCCACACCAGCTCACTCGCACACCATACCACCCCCCCTCCCTGGCTCACTCAGCCTGGACTGAAGTGGAGAGCAGGCAGCTGCTTCCCCTGCATCTCCTCCCTCCTCCTCCTTGGCCAATAGCATGGCCTCTCCTTTTGGCCAATCAGGAAACGGGTCTCAGGACCCGCTTCCTGATTGGCTGGGAGGAGGATCCGTGTGATGATAGTGAATATACATTCACTATTGTCACACAACCGGGTGGGCTCGGGGCGCAGTGTTCTGCGCCCCCCGAGCCCACCATTTTTTGAAGCCTATTAGAGCCTCTGGCTCTAATCACGTGTTTAAAAAAAAAAAACCCATGCGCCCCTGCATGTAGATTATGGGGCTGGACGCATGGATAGGGGGGCGCACCAGCCGCCACTGACTGTGGCACAGTGAAGCAGAGCATGATCCCCTCTCTTTGGAGACTGGGCTGCAGGGCAGTATTCCAACATGAAAACCCCAAACACACCTTCAAGACGACCACTGCCTGGCTAAAGAAGATGAGGGTAAGGTTGATAGACTGGCAAAGCATGTCTTTAGCCCTAAACCCTATTGAGCATCTGTGGGGCATCCTCAAAGGGAAGGTGGAGGAGCGCAAGGTCTCTAACATCCACCAGCTCCGTGATGTCATCATGGAGGAGTGGAAGAGGACTCCAGTGGCAACCTGTGGAGTTCTGGTGAACTCCATGCCCAAGAGGGTTAAGGCAGTGCTTGAAAATAATGGTGGCCACACAAAATATTGACACTTTGGGTCCAATTTAGAAATTTTCACATAAGGAGTACTCACTTTTGTTGCCAGCGGTTTAGACATTAATGGCTCATTTATTTTGAGGGGACAGCAGTGTTGTCACATTAAAATATATAATAAAATATTTACAAAAATGTTAGGGTGTGAGATACTGTATATGTGTATATTTTAGAAGAGATAGGTTTTTAATTGGTTAGCAGATTTAAAAATATATTTATTTTTAGCTTCTAGATTTTTGCTCAGACAAAATGCTAGAAAAATGTCAAAAAATTTTTTTTCAGTAGCTGTACCCCAAAATATAACTGACAAAGTGTATACAATAACCTATAAGTGTGATTTTTATGTAATCCAGCAGAATGGTAAAGCTCAAAGTAATCATTTTTGGTTTACTTTTGGAGAGCTTTTTTCTCCTTTCAATGCTATATTGAAGCAAAAAAATAAAATAAGAATTAGGTTACAGAAAGTTTTAGTGTAATATTACTACTTGCCTACTGGGCACTTTCACCCTCTTCCTGCCAAGGCCAATTTTCGAGTCAGATAGATCCTTCCTATGGTGTTATTTAATCACCACTGGGTTTTTTATTGTTTGCTAAACAAATAAAAAAGACTGAAAAAAAAACCTTTTCTTTGTTACTGTTATAACATTTTGCAAATAAGTAATTTTTCTTCTTCACTGATGTGCACTAATGAGGCTGTCCTGCTGGGCACTGATGAGGTTGCACCGATGGGCAGTGATGAGGCTGCATTGATAGGCTGCACTAATGAGAACACACTGATAGGCTGCACTGATATGCACTGATGAGACTGCACCAATGGGCACTGATGAGGCAGCACTGATAAAGCACTGATGGGCACTGATGAAGAGAGGCACTGATAAGGTAGCACTGATAGGTTGCATTGATAATCAGGTGCCCTGATTATCAGTGTAAATGTCGGCTGCTGTTACAGGAAAGCCGGTTATTGGCTTTCCTTTCCTCACATAGTGACAGTGTTGTGATAGGGAAATGCCGATAACTGGCATTTTTTTTTTTTACATGTAATGAGCTGTGTTTGGACACAGCTGATCACATGGTAAAGGGCCGCTGCAATTGGTCCTTTACCTCGATCTGTGATCAGCTGTGTCCAACGGACCCAGCGATCACAGAGTGCACTCGATGTGTACTGTAGCTATCTTTTGACTATGAAGATAGTAAACTCCACGCTTATGGTTATATACTTGAATGGAAAAATGTGTAGGCTAAGGCTGCTGCCTCCCTAAAATATAGTCAAAGACTATATAAAGGTAGAAGGGAAATTAGGGAATTGGCGCTGCCTTAAGAAGGTGATATACAGTGGGTACGGAAAGTATTCAGACCCCCTTCAATTTTTCACTCTTTGTTATATTGCAGCCATTTGCTAAAATCATTTAAGTTCATTCTTCTTCCTCATGAATGTACACATAGCACCCCATACTGACAGAAAAACACAGAATTGTTGACATTGTTGCAGATTTATTAAAAAAGAAAAACTGAAATATCACATGGTCCTAAGTATTCAGACCCTTTGCTGTGACACTCATATATTTAACTCAGGTGCTTTCCATTTCTTCTGATCATCCTTGAGATGGTTCTACACCTTCATTTGAGTCCAGCTGTGTTTGATTATACTGATTGGACTTGATTAGGAAAGCCACACACCTGTCTATATAAGACCTTCCAGATCACAATGCATGTCATATCAAATGAGAATCACGAGGTCAAAGGAACTGCCTGAAGAGCTCAGAGACAGAATTGTGGCAAGGCACAGATCTGGCCAAGGTTACAAAAAGATTTCTGCTGCACTTAAGGTTCCTAAGAGCACAGTGGCCTCCATAATCCTCAAATGGAAGAGGTTTGGGACGACCAGAACCCTTCCTAGAGCTGGCCGTCCGGCCAAACTGAGCTATCGGGGGAGAAGAGCCTTGGTGAGAGAGGTAAAGAAGAACCCAAAGATCACTGTGGCTGAGCTCCAGAGATGCAGTCAGGAGATGGGAGAAAGTTGTAGAAAGTCAACCATCACTGCAGCCCTCCACCAGTCGGGGCTTTATGGCAGAGTGGCCCGACGGAAGCCTCTCCTCAGTGTAAGACACATGAAAGCCCGCATGGAGTTTGCTAAAAAACACCTGAAGGACTCCAAGATGGTGAGAAATAAGATTCTCTGGTCTGATGAGACCAAAATAGAACTTTGTGGCCTTAATTCTAAGCGGTATGTGTGGAGAAAACCAGGCACTGCTCATAACCTGTCCAATACAGTCCCAACAGTGAAGCATGGTGGTGGCAGCATCATGCTGTGGGGGTGTTTTTCAGCTGCAGGGACAGGACGACTGGTTGCAATCGAGGGAAAGATGAATGCGGCCAAGTACAGGGATATCCTGGACAAAAACCTTCTCCAGAGTGCTCTGGACCTCAGACTGGGCCGAAGGTTTACCTTCCAACAAGACAATGACCCTAAGCACACAGCTAAAATAACGAAGGAGTGGCTTCACAACAACTCCGTGACTGTTCTTGAATGGCCCAGCCAGAGCCCTGACTTAAACCCAATTGAGCATCTCTGGAGAGACCTAAAAATGGCTGTCCACCAACGTTTACCATCCAACCTGACAGAACTGGAGAGGATCTGCAAGGAGGAATGGCAGAGGATCCCCAAATTCAGGTGTGAAAGACTTGTTGCATCTTTCCCAAAAAGACTCCTGGCTGTATTAGATCAAAAGGGGGCTTCTACTAAATACTGAGCAAAGGGTCTGAATACTTAGGACCATGTGATATTTCAGTTTTTCTTTTTTAATAAATCTGCAACAATGTCAACAATTCTGTTTCTCTGTCAGTATGGGGTGCTATGTGTACATTCATGAGGAAGAAGAATGAACTTAAATGATTTTAGCAAATGGCTGCAATATAACAAAGAGTGAAAAATTTAAGGGGGTCTGAATACTTTCCGTACCCACTGTAAATAAGAGTAAAAAAATGTGTATAATATGTATGATGATAAAAATAGAGGAGTAAAATATATAGAGCAAAAACTAATATACAATATACAAAATATAAAATATGTATAAAGATAAATAAATATTGTATCAAATAATCAATATAGTGACATGTGCATATAAATAATAAATATATAAAAGTGACCAAGTGCTAATAAATATATAAATAACTGATGATACTGTATACAAGAATAAAGTGATATAGATGAGTGATGATGTAATAATCAAAAGCAGTGACTTCAGTGGATATAAAATGTCAACTATGAATAAGGTGACGGGATGATGATCTAAAAGGTGACTTAGTGGCTAGAAATGTCCAAAGAATAATAAATAAAGTGACAAAATTCTTTGTGTAAATAATACACAATGCTGGTGACCCTGTGGTGGGTAGTGAGGTGAGGTGCTCCGTGACCCCTATAATAGGTAGCCCACTCACCAGAAATACCCACCCCACACAGGGGTATAGAGCGGGTATGTAAATAGGATGGTGGTCCCTCAGAGAGAGAGATAACAGGGACCCCCAAAGACTCACCCTACAGACCGGAGGAGTGCCGAGAATTCGAACCTAGCATCATCATGCACACTATCCCTGTTCATGTGTCCCGGGCACAGGAAGAGAAAACGAAGGAGAAACTAAGAAGATGAAGAGGAGGAGCTTCGACATCCCCACGGGGCTTCAGTTGTTTCCAGCATCTCCCAGACTAAGGGAAAAGGGACCCCGTGACATAAATCGGCTACACAAACATGGCCGCCAACTGGAGACCAGCCAGACTAAGGGGAAATGGCCATGTGATATCATTCGACTACACAAACATGGCCGCCAACCAGAGACCAGCCAGACTAAAGTAAAATGGCCACCATCAGCTACAAACAGTGAAGCATGCTGCCAGAATCTTTCCTTCACCCTCTGCAAGGGGAACCCCCTGAAGGTAGGACACATGTTTAGGGGAGACTCTTCTGTGCACTCTGCACCGGTCTCTGCACTGGGACCCTGCTGCACTATACCCACACTGCAAACAGCAGGGCATGCACCTAGGGGTCTCCCACACTGGAACCCCTCCAGACTGCCAGGACGGGACACACACTGTCCCAGTACGTTTACAGAGTGGGGATAGTTGGGGAGACCCCAGAGGTCCCTGCTGCATTCTCTGCCCTGGGACCCCCACCAGACTCTAGGTCCATACAGGGGGGAATGGGAGTGGGGGAAGCCCAGCTCAGTGAGGGATTTAAGGATGGGAGGAGGGAACCTGCAGGCAGGTCCGACAGTCCCTGGAGGTTACCCGTGTCCACCCCACACAAAACCACCAAAAGGGGAGAGGGGGAACTGTACTTACCCTTCTATGGTGCAGGTAACGCTCCAGACAGAACTCCTTGCCTTAAGGGAGCTGTCGGCCAAGGGGCCGCTGCGACTCAGACCCAAGCCGGTCGTATGTGACCCTGCGAGACGTTTAACTCAGCTGGGGGGACCAGTGGATCTAGATTATCCGGCCCATCGCCCAGCCTCGCAGTTGATTTTAGATCTCCTGAGAGAAAAAACAAAAAAGATGTAAGGAAGGAGAAAAAATTGTTAGGAACAGAGATCCCAGCTGGGAGCCTAGATCCTTACTCCTGACAAGACAGATTAAAACTGATTACCTAGAGCAGAGAGGGGGGTTATATACCAGCTGAGGACGGCCCATGGGCGTAGCCAGGTGTTTTTTTGTTCTGCCTAGTCCTATTCCTGGAGGAGGCAATATAACCCACTAGTTATGATTAATGGAGCCATCGATAAATGAAAGAGAAATCATTTTTTAACACTTTTTTTTAAAACTTTTTTTTCATGTATTCACTTTCTTTATGAGGACTCTGGATCAGGTCAGTGAATACCCCCCCCCCCCCCCCCATGCAACAACAGATCATACAGTATATAATATTTATTTATTACAGGTACTTATATAGCAATTTACGCAGCACTTTACATATATATTGTACATTTACATCAGGAGCAACTAGGAGCTTACAATCTAAATGTCCCTAAATCACATGCATACGAACACATACTAAGGCCACTTTGCGCAGGAGCCAATTAACTTACCAGCATGTCTTTGGAGTGTGTTAGGAAACCAGAGTATCCGGAGGAAACCCATGCAGGCACAGGGAGAACATGCCAACTCCAGGCATGGTTGCTAACCACTTAACCACTGTGCTGCCCCTGATCTATTGCTGGCTGCAATCCATCACCAATAAATCACTATAAAAAATCAGCTGCTGCGGTGAGAGGCAGGTATGGGCTGCTTGCCAAGTCAAATTTAGGTACTTACAAAGCTTATATTTAAAAAATTAAAGCCGCATTCATTATGTCTTTGATATCTGCCTGAAGTTCGTCTTTACACTGAGGAGTATACAAGGCTTGCCCCTGTAGCCAGGTGCTGGGAAAAAGGAGACATTAACCTTTTATTCTTTTCTCCCTCTACTGGGATACTAATCTTATGCTGCACCAATCTCCTCTGGCCAGCAGGGAGAGAGCTAAAGATAGGCAAGCTAAGCATAGACTTCTATACAGCGCACTGAGGATGCTAGGAGCTGTAGTTTGAGATGGCAGCCATATAAAGGCTAGATTAGGTTGCACTACAAATCCCAATTTGCACTGTGTAGTAGGAGTGGAGAGATGATTTTTACAAAACTGCTCCGAAGAAAGTTCTTTATCTTGTGTCGAGGAGAGAGGGTGAGCACCTCTCTCTGAGTATTCACCTGTCAGGGGGGATGCAAGCCTGAAACTGGGAGTGGGGACACCTGGGGGCCACATAGTACCTTCCTTATCACAGATCCTGCTCCCCTGCAGCAGAGAGGGTGGAGTGTCCCCTCACCATCTGCTTCCCACCACTGAGACTTTCAGGGACAGACTGGGTTGTCCTTCCTTCTACCATACCTCCCAACTTTTTGAGATGGGAATGAGGGACACTGTGATGGTACTCACCGTCACTGGGAGTGAAAGACAGATACTTAATGGACACTGAGAAAATGGTTTGGATAACTTCAAATGGGAGAGTAATATTTATCAAGAATATCTCTCAACAAATATGAAGATTTATTCCCAGTTTACCACTTTACACTGTGAGACCTGTAGCCTGTTGCCATGAAGTCTGTGACTTCTAAATAATCAAAGCAATGCTTAGATGTGTATTCCATGTACTTCAATGTAGGAGACGGACAGACTGTCACTGGCAGGCCCTCCCTATTGTCTGTCTATAGAGGTGTGTTGTGGATTGTGTTAAGTCTGTCTGTTTCATTGTTAAATGTTAATGACCTCACATTGTTTCTGTCCAGATGGCTAGATAATTAGTTCAGGTTAATTCTATTTCTGTATACAATTTCATCTGCATAGGATAATGTAATCAGGCAACCCCTGACCTGTGTGTGGTAATCTGTTTAGGAGGGGGATGTCCATGCTGTATATAAATTCTGTGTGACTGTTCAATAAACTGAGATTCCAGTACAAGCTAAGTTGTCAGCTAGCTTTGTATAGGGCGGGTGGGAAAATCTGATATCTATGTTCACGACTGTGAGGAAGGCTTATACTGACGGAAGTCCACAAGTACAGTGTGGGGTAAGGTTCCATTACATGACACCTATTAGCGAAAGGGTGTAGGTATAGGGGATGCGCCCTGCCACGCCCCCTTAAAGGAGAATTGCCCAAAAAAAGATTAGTTAAACCCACATGTGCTTTTTTTTTACTACTATTCCTTTATACTGGCTTTTGACATTTACAAATGCAGCAATTTAGAAGTTGGATGAAAGGTTTAGCACTGGGAAACAATTTTTAACGTTAAATAGGGCAATTTATATACAATTATATAGATCAGACCGAAATGAGGGACAAATGAGGAGGAAAGAGGGACAGAGAGACACTGCTCCAGATCAGGGACAGTCCCTCGAAATCAGGGACAGTTGGGAGCTATGCTTCTACAGCGAGAGGTCACTGCAGCATCCCAGAGACTGGTGAGAGGGCTATAGCCCATTATTGACAGGAGCAGGACACTAAGTGTACCCTATCCATACTGCACTCTATACTGCTCTTATTACAAACCTAGACTGTACCTACACCAACCCTATACCGCATTATACAGAACCTTTACCGCATCTGAACCACATATACCTTGCATCTGTGCAGAGACTATACCGTACCTATACTGCATGCAGGTTAACTGTGTATGTCGTTAAATGCAAAGGCGCTCTTAAAGGGTCACAACAATAGCCAGCAGAAGAACATCTCAAAAGACTGCATCTCCCATTATAATTACTCTGCACGCCCTGCCCCCTCTGCTACCACCCCCTTTTCACAGCCCCCACAGCAGTGTCCTCTGCTCACTCTTCACCATCACTGCCCCCCCCCCGGGTGTCCTCTGCTCCTTCTTCACATCACAGCCCCCGCATCAGTGTCCTATGCCCCCCGTTACACCACACCCACAGGGCGTCTTCTGCCCCCTCTTCACATCACCCACCCCCCCTGGGTGTCCTCTGCCCCCCTGCTGTGCCCATTTTGAGGGGTTCCCACCATCCTTGTGCTGAGTTCCCAGGTCTGTACACCTGCTGTGCCCATTATAAGGGGTGCCCACCATCCCTGTGCTAAGTTCCCAGATCTGTACACCTGCTGTGCCCATTATGAGGGATTCCCACCATCCTTGTGCTGAGTTCCCAGGTCTGTACACCTGCTGTGCCCATTATGAGGGGTGCCCATTATCCCTGTGCTGAATTCCCAGGTCTGTACACCTGCTGTGCCCATTAGGAGGTGTTCACACCATCCCTTTGCTGAGTTTGCAGGTCTATACACCTGCTGTGCACATTATGAGGGGTGGCCACCATCCCTGTGCTGGGTTCCTGGGTCTGTACACCCGCTGTGCCCATTTTGAGGGGTTTTCACCATCCCTGTTATGAGTTCCTGGGTCTGTACGCTTGCTGAGCCCATTATGAGGGGGGGCCCACCATCCCGGTACTGAGTTCCTGAGTCTGTACACTTGCTGTGCCCATTATCAGGCCCTACCTTTTTTTTTTTTTTTTTTATTATATTTTAATATGGCGATAGTAACAGGAGGAACACACCAAGATGGACAGGAGCAATGTTGGGAGTTATGGCAGGAGATCGCACATTTGGAGTATTCAAGATGTAGAAGAGTCCAATGACTGCCTCTATAGTTCAAGTATCACTTTTTACCCTTTAAAGAGTGTAATACAATACAACACTAGCTCAAATGGTGTGATTACTGAAAATATACTATAGAGCCCTGCTGCCCAACATGGTGCCCATGGGCCCTTTGGAACATTAATCTGTGTTTGCCTATTGTGTTTCCCTATTGTCCTGTTATATCAGTGATCTCTAGCAGTCTTGTGTAATATGTCTCCAGTCTATGACTTTCTTTAGGCATGTTTCAGGTCTTCAACAACTCTTGTATCACATGGCATTGACCGTCTCTGACACTCTCCTGCAGCATGTCAGAAATGTATGATCATCTCTTGAATGTTGCCCACAGTCTATGATCACACCTTCTATCATGCTTGCAGTCACTCACCATCTCTTGTATCATGTCCACAGTCCCTAGCTATCTTTTGTATATATTCAGGTCAATAGTCTTTAGCCATCTTTTGTATCATGTCCGCAGTTTCTGACCATCACTTGTATCATGCCCTCAGTCTCTGACCTTCCTTTGTATCATGTCCGCAGTCTCTGACCATCTCTTGTATCATGTCCCCAGTCTCTGACCATCTCTTGTATCATGTCTGCAGTCTCTGACCATCCTTTGTATCATGTCTGCAGTCTCTGACCATCTCTTGTATCATGTCCGCAGTCTCTGACCATCTCTTGTATCATGTCCCCAGTCTCTGACCATCTCTTGTATCATGTCTGCAGTCTCTGACCATCCTTTGTATCATGTCTGCAGTCTCTGACCATCCTTTGTATCATGTCTGCAGTCTCTGACCATCCTTTGTATCATGTCTGCAGTCTCTGACCATCTCTTGTATCATGTCCGCAGTCTCTGACCATCCTTTGTATCATGTCCCCAGTCTCTGACCATCTCTTGTATCATGTCTGCAGTCTCTGACCATCCTTTGTATCATGTCTGCAGTCTCTGACCATCTCTTGTATCATGTCCGCAGTCTCTGACCATCCTTTGTATCATGTCCCCAGTCTCTGACCATCTCTTGTATCATGTCTGCAGTCTCTGACCATCCTTTGTATCATGTCTGCAGTCTCTGACCATCCTTTGTATCATGTCTGCAGTCTCTGACCATCTCTTGTATCATGTCCGCAGTCTCTGACCATCCTTTGTATCATGTCCGCAGTCTCTGACCATCCTTTGTATCATGTCCGCAGTCTCTGACCATCTCTTGTATCATGTCCGCAGTCTCTGACCATCTCTTGTATCATGTCCGCAGTCTCTGACCATCCTTTGTATCATGTCCGCAGTCTCTGACCATCCTTTGTATCATGTCCGCAGTCTCTGACCATCTCTAGTATCAGGTCCGCAGTCTCTGACCATCCCTTGCATCACCTCTGCAGTCTCTGACCATCTCCTGTATCTTACCCATAGTCTCTGGCACTATCCTTTTCTGAGTCTGCCATCTCTGATAAAGAATTTTCGCTGAATTTTGGGTGTGACCCCTTGGTGAGGTTGGGGCTACATTTGAAGCTTCTCATATTGAAGAAAGTTGACCACCAGTAAGGATTTTTTTTTAAAGTCAAGAACACCAAATGATAATAATTACATTTTTTTTCTTTGAAGACTAGATGACTTTGAAATTAATAGGAGACAGCTGGGGGGGATCAGCTTGGCAACATTATAACCATTTTATCATTCAATTTATCCTTCTTGAGTTACTTTTTTTTCCAGATATAAGTAAATTATATATATATATATATATATATATATATATATATATATATACACACACATACATAGCCTTGAAAAAGTATTCATACCCCTTGAAATATTCCACATGTTGTCACGTTACAACCAAAAATGTAAATGTGTTTTATTGGGTTTTCATGTGATAGACCGACACAAAGTGGCACATAATTGTGAAATTGAAGGAAAATGATAAATGGTTTTCAAAATGTTTTACAAATAAATATCTGAAAAGTGTGGCATGCATTTTTGTATTCAGCCCCCTTTACTCCGATACCCCTAACTAAAATTTAGTGGAACCATTTGCCTTCGGAAGTCATCTAATTAGTAAATAGAGCCCACCTGTGTTTATTTTAATCTCAGTATAAATATAGCTGTTCTATGAAGCCCTCAGCGGTTTGTTAGAGAACCCTAGTGAACAAACAGCATCATGAAGGTCAAGGAACACACCAGGTCAGGGATAAAGTTGTGGAGAAGTTTAAAGCAGGGTTAGGGTATAAAAAAAATATCCCAAGCTTTGAACATCTTACAGAGCACTGTTCAATCCATCATCCGAAAATGGAAAGAGTATGGCACAACTGCAAACCTACCAAGACATGGCCGTCCACCTAAACTAACAGGCAAGGAAAGTATTCATCAGAGAAGCCGCCAAGGGACCCATGGTAACTCTGGAGGAGCTGCAGAGATCCACAGCTCAGGAGGGAGAATCTGTCCACAGGACAACTATAAATTGTGCACTCCACAAATCTGCCCTTTATGGAAGAGTGGCAAGAAGAAAGCCATTGTTGAAAGAAAACCATAAGACGTCCTGTTTGCAGTTTGTGAGAAGCCATGTGAGGGACACAGCAAACATGTGGAAGAAGGTGCTCTGGTCAGATGAGACCAAAATTTAGCTTTTTGGTGTAAAAGCAAAACGCTATGTGTGGCAGAAAACTAACACTGCACATCACCCTGAGCACACCATCCCAACTGTGAAACATGGCGGTGGCAGCATCATGTTGTGGGGATGCTTTTCTTCAGCAAGGACAGGGGAGCTGGTCAGAGTTGATGGGAAGATGGATGGAGCCAAATACAGGGCAATGTTAGAAGAAAACCTGTTAGAGTCTGCAAAAGAGAGACTGGGGTGGAGGTTCACCTTCGAGCAGGACAACGACCCTAAACATACAGCCAGAGCTACAATGGAATGGTTTGCATCAAAGCATATTCATGTGTTAGAATGGCCCAGTCAAAGTCCAGAACTAAATCCAATTAAGAATCTGTGGCAAGACTTGAAAATTGCTGTTCACAGACTCTCTCCATCCAATGTGACAGAGTTTGAGCTATTTTGCAAAGAATAATGGGCAAAAATGTCCCTCTCTAGATGTGCAAAGCTGGTAGAGACATCCCCAAAAAGACTTGCAGCTGTAATTGCAGGGAAAGGCGGTTCTACAAAGTATTGACTCAGGGGGGTGAATACAAATGCAAAAAAATGTTGAAAACCATTTATCATTTTCCTTCCACTTCACAATTATGTGCCACTTTGTGTTGCTCTATCACATAAAATCCCAATAAAATACATTTATGTTTTTGGTTGTAACATGACAAAATGTGGAAAATTTCAAGGGGTATGGATACTTTTCAAGGCACTGTATATATATATATATACACACACACACACAGAATATATGTTTTTTGTGTGCAATGCAGTTAATAATTCTGCAGGGAAGAAAGTCTACCTGTCAATCAAGAAGCAAATCTCAGTTTTCTCTGCTATAACTGTTCAGAACTGGCGCATTATTTTCCATTTCTTTCAACAAGAAAGAAAACTGAAATGTAATTTAGAGTAATGCACCAAGGATTTCCAAGTACTGACCATAGACAGACATTGCACTAAAGGAGCAAGATCTCCCCCTACTGGTAACATATCAGATAGCAGTCCTTATCTTACTCCTTGTGATGTTAGACCAGGGCTTCTCAACCTGAGTTCCTCCAGAGGTTGCTTGGGGGTCCTTGAGCAATAAGCAGTTTCTGCTTCTCAGATAAAAAAGATCATTGGTGTCAGTGGTTACTTATGTATCTGTAAGGAGCTTTCTTCCAACTCACCATTAAACTAATGTATCATGAGTTGGAGATAGTGGGTTCTTTTCACAAAAGCATCTCTTATGTGGAATGTCGGTGTTCAGAAACATTTTGCCTTAATATCACATGCGATCTTGAAACTGTCAATTCACTATACCATTTTGCGATATTTACCTGAAAACACTCGGTAAGTTAAGCATGAAAAGAAGTTAAACTCAATAAATAAATGTGTGTAATCAGTGCTATGGATAGTCAACAATATGTGATAAAAGTGCAAAATGTGCATAGAGCTGCTGCCCCCTTTAGACCGCTCCTGAAGTAGTGCCTGTTGTTAAGTCTATGTAGAAAATGGGTTTTGACGCTACTCCATGTGCAATATAAAACTAATATCTGTTCAATTTATCATAAGCTAAGTATCAAAAACAATATAAGTCATAAGTATATATATATATATATATATATATATATATATATATATATATATATATATATATATACACAGTGGGTACGGAAAGTATTCAGACCCCCTTAAATTTTTCACTCTTTGTTATATTGCAGCCATTTGCTAAAATCATTTAAGTTCATTCTTCTTCCTCATGAATGTACACATAGCACCCCATACTGACAGAAAAACACAGAATTGTTGACATTGTTGCAGATTTATTAAAAAAAAAAAAAAAAAACTGAAATATCACATGGTCCTAAGTATTCAGACCCTTTAATGTGACACTCATATATTTAACTCAGGTGCTTTCCATTTCTTCTGATCATCCTTGAGATGGTTCTACACCTTCATTTGAGTCCAGCTGTGTTTGATTATACTGATTGGACTTGATTAGGAAAGCCACACACCTGTCTATATAAGACCTTCCAGATCACAATGCATGTCAGAGCAAATGAGAATCATGAGGTCAAAGGAACTGCCTGAAGAGCTCAGAGACAGAATTGTGGCAAGGCACAGATCTGGCAAAGGTTACAAAAAGATTTCTGCTGCACTTAAGGTTCCTAAGAGCACAGTGGCCTCCATAATCCTCAAATGGAAGACGTTTGGGACGACCAGAACCCTTCCTAGAGCTGGCCGTCCGGCCAAACTGAGCTATCGGGGGAGAAGAGCCTTGGTGAGAGAGGTAAAGAAGAACCCAAAGATCACTGTGGCTGAGCTCCAGAGATGCAGTCAGGAGATGGGAGAAAGTTGTAGAAAGTCAACCATCACTGCAGCCCTCCACCAGTCGGGGCTTTATGGCAGAGTGGCCCGACGGAAGCCTCTCCTCAGTGTAAGACACATGAAAGCCCGCATGGATTTTGCTAAAAAACACCTGAAGGACTCCAAGATGGTGAGAAATAAGATTCTCTGGTCTGATGAGACCAAAATAGAACTTTTTGGCCTTAATTCTAAGCGGTATGTGTGGAGAAAACCAGGCACTGCTCATCACCTGTCCAATACAGTCCCAACAGTGAAGCATGGTGGTGGCAGCATCATGCTGTGGGGGTGTTTTTCAGCTGCAGGGACAGGACGACTGGTTGCAATCGAGGGAAAGATGAATGCGGCCAAGTGCAGGGATATCCTGGACAAAAACCTTCTCCAGAGTGCTCTGGACCTCAGACTGGGCCGAAGGTTTACCTTCCAACAAGACAATGACCCTAAGCACACAGCTAAAATAACGAAGGAGTGGCTTCACAACAACTCCGTGACTGTTCTTGAATGGCCCAGCCAGAGCCCTGACTTAAACCCAATTGAGCATCTCTGGAGAGACCTAAAAATGGCTGTCCACCAACGTTTACCATCCAACCTGACAGAACTGGAGAGGATCTGCAAGGAGGAATGGCAGAGGATCCCCAAATCCAGGTGTGAAAGACTTGTTGCATCTTTCCCAAAAAGACTCCTGGCTGTATTAGATCAAAAGGGGGCTTCTACTAAATACTGAGCAAAGGGTCTGAATACTTAGGACCATGTGATATTTCAGTTTTTCTTTTTTAATAAATCTGCAACAATGTCAACAATTCTGTGTTTTTCTGTCAGTATGGGGTGCTATGTGTACATTCATGAGGAAGAAGAATGAACTTAAATGATTTTAGCAAATGGCTGCAATATAACAAAGAGTGAAAAATTTAAGGGGGTCTGAATACTTTCCGTACCCACTGTATATAGAAAATATTGTGCAACATATGCAAAATTATGTGCAAAAAATTACAATTATTAATAAAGTGCAAAATAAAAGTGCCCAAGAGATTTGAACATCTAGAACATGTGTTTCACTAGAACCATGAATCAATTTATACATAAACAGTAAGTTAAAGCTAATACAGAGTGATCTGTGTCTAACGTGACCAGTCCCTAAGTATTATGCAGTATCTCATTAGTTAGTCCAGCACTCCAGCTCTCCTTGCTGGTCCTTGTGGTATCAGTAAAAGGAGCGATACTTGGTGGTGTTACAACCAGGGGGTTGGGCAACAGCATGCAGTGTGCCCGGTGTCTCCACTCGTGCCCCCCTCCTGCTATTTCACCCACCAGACGTCTCTCCCCTTGCAACAGGGGTATCCAGCCTTTACAGCTACACCTGGCTGTATGCTTCTAGCGGACTCTCCTTCCAATCCCCAGCAGTGTCACTGGTACATAGAAATGGTAAAAATAGACCCCATATTGTAAATCCATAGGAATAGTTTTATTAATAAAAAGTCACAGTAGTGCACTTACATTTGGTTAAAAACAATCTGCTTGTGTCAAACCAGGAAGTCCGGGATGCAATGCGCTCCACGGACCCAAACCGGAAGTGGTGCAATGACGCTAGGCTCCACCCATTGTTGAACATAAGTTTAAGAAGTTAAACCCAATTCACAGATGGAAATAAATCATTAAATGCATTCGCTAATTAAGCAGTGGTCCAGCCATGCAGTAAGGAATGTGTATGATTTAACTGATTGTTAAGGAGCATGCGGCGCCAGCTTCCTTAACCACTTGCCGACCGGCTCCTGTATATTTACTGCGGCACTCAGCCGCTTACAGGCAAAGCGACGTAGACCTACGTCGCTCGCCCACGAGCCTGTAGGGGGCGAGCACGTGCCGCGATCCCGCCCCCGCTCGTTCCCTGCTGAGCCAGAACGTGTGACCGGCGGCTCCGATGTCCACCGTGATCTCCCGTAGGAGAGGAAGAAAGACAGACGGCTGATGTAAACACAGCTGTCTGTCATTCTCACTAAAGTAGTCACAGAGGCTATGCGATCCTGCTATAAAGGATCCTATGTCTCTTTGATTACATCACAAGCCACGCCCCCCACAGTTAGAACCACGCCCCTAGGGACACACTTAACCCCTTGAGCACCAGTAAAGTTAACCCCTTCCCGGCCAGTGTCGTTTTTATAGTAACAGTGCATATTTATAGCACTGATTACTGTAGTAATGTCACTGGTACTCCCAAAAGTGTCAAAAATGTCAGAGAAGGGTCAGATCTGTCCGCCGCAATGTCGCAGTCCCGCAAAAAAAAAAAAAAAATCGCAGATCGCCGCCATTACTAGTTAAAAAAAAAAACAATAAAAATGACATAAATCTTTCCCGTAGTTAGCAAACGCAATAACTTTTGTGCAAACCAATCAAAATACACTTATTGCGATTTTTTTTTACCAAAAATATGTAGCAGAAAACAAATTGGCCTAAAATGCTAAAAAATTTTGATTTTTACTTTTTTTTTTGACAATTTCATATAAAAAATTTGAAAAATATTGTTATTTTTTCAAAATTGTCACTCTTATTTTGTTTATAGCGCAAAAAATAAAAATCACACAGGTGATCAAATACCACCAAAAGAAAGCTCTGTTTGTGGGAAAAAAAGGACGTCAATTTCATTTGGCCAACCCCATCCCACCTCAAACTATCTAGCAATGGTCTATGAGATAAACTCCTACAAGCAGCCTGAAAAGGTCAAACCAATTTATCTTCATATATTTCTTGAGGGATATTGTTCATAAATATTACCGTCCTAAGTGAAAAAGCCCCTTCCGTCTTTTAACCTAAACCACATATATAGAACCCAGGATAACCAGGGTAACATGAAATGCTGAGTCCGGTGTGGTTGTACGCAGGAGACTAACACAGAAGGAGACCCCAAACAGGTTGACTTAGAAGTTAGTTCGTAGTTCCAGTCCCCTAATGTCTGTACCCACACAGTACCCCAAACAAAAAAATGTCTGCAATAGAGCATTACTCACCCAGCCAACCTCTGCCTCTCTCGTAGAACATAACCACTGCTGGGGACAGGGGAGGACTGGGCCAGGGGGCAGGGGGGCAGTTGCCCCCCGGGCCGCTTTGATGCCCGTAAAAAGGCTGCATCGCTTCTGCCACAGGCATGCCTAAAGAATTCCTGGTGAAGAGGAGTAAAAATTCCCCACCGCTGACCTACTGAGTGTGGGATGAAGACAAGGACAGAGCGTGGCCTCCCCTCCCCAGCATGGATGGTGTAAACTGTGTGTGAGCAGAGGCCGTTTTCATGCCCCACTGGAGACTCATCTCCCCTGGCCTGCCCCAAGTTCGGCCAGTGAGTAGAGAGTACCTGGAGTGGAGCTTCAGCCTGGAATGGGGATCAGGAGGAGGCCAGGGGGAGGGAGAGTGGGAGGGGGCCGAGTCGCTGCACCATGGGCCTCTGGTTTGTACTTGCCCCCTGGGCCGAAAGTTGCCAGTCAGCCCCTGGCTGGGGAGAAGTGTGGACTGGCTCTTCTTCCTGGAGTCCTTTTAGCCACTGCAGAGAAGACAGGGTGGCTGGGCTCACTCCATCATGCTGTTGGGGATCTGGGATGACTGGCCAGCATCCCTGGGGTATCCAGGTGGAGACCATAATCTCATCCACTTTTTCTAGATTAAAATCCCCCAGTGCTTGTACAGCAAGGCTGACATCCTCCTGTCCCAATGCCAGACCTTTTTCTGGGTTTTTGTGTTACTGGAAACCGAAGTCCTATCCACTACCACAAGAAATCCATCTTCTGTTAGTTGTGGACAGAGGCCAGCAGCACTCTGCCCTGTTGCAAGCTCTTCTGCTGGATTGCTGTCCGTGAACACCGCAGTCCCATCCACCGATATCAGCTCAAGCTGCAGTTATAAGGTGCCGATTGCATTCTCTCCCTGGAGTTCCTGCAGAGTTGACTGTTGTGGGCAAAGGCCAATAGCATTCTGCCCAGCTGCCAGCTCTTCCACTGGGAAGTAAAGTGAAACATTGGTGGCCTTGCACAAATCTTTCAGTGCCGCCAATTGTTTATGCAGGGGTTAACAGCGCCATGCTCTAAAGCCAGCTCTTGTGCTGGGGGCTCACTGGGTTGTTCCTCCTCAGCAGAAAAGTCTATTAAATCCCCAGTCTCTGGAACTGGTATCTGGTGATAGAGGTTCACCATCCCCTGTCCGTGGAACGAAGATGATGTTACTGGTGCTGGGCAGAGGCTAGGCTAGCAGAGCTCTGCCCTGTTGTCAGCACTTCAGCTTTGGAGATGGCAATCTCCGGAGTTTTCGCTGCCGATTCTAGGGCATGCTGCTGAACGTCTTCTTTCCTTATCTGACTTACCTTTCCAGATGCTGTTCTTTCCTTATCAAGTATTCCAGATCAGATTTGGGCTCTGAAACCCCTGCGAGACTGAGCATAGTCTCTCTGTATTCTCGCAGGTCCTCAAGGGTAGGTTCCCCTTCATTGCCAAACACAAACACATCTGTAAGGCTCTCCCACAGCAATCGAGGCCGCCAAAGTCATATCCTTTCGGAGAGCATTTTGTTGTCTCTTCTAAATATTCCTGCTCTGTGTGCCATTACAGAGCCCGATACCGATTGGGGTTGGAAAAGCTCTTGCCCTGGTGCATACCAGCAACCTGGAGGGCTCCAAGCCAGACCTCCGCCCGAATCTTCTGCCTGATCTCCAGATATTGATCCGCAGACACAGTCCTGAGGATTACTGAAAGGGTGATCCGCAGCAGTCCCTGGAACTCTGATGCCAGGTCCATATCTCCGCTGGGGTGACCGAAGTCTGCTATCCCGATCTTGGATCCCAGTGGTGGTTTGGACGTGTTCACAGGAAGGAAGCACTATCCCACCGCTTGCCACCAATGTGACGGACCCCGTACTCAAGAAGAGTATGTGAGCCGTATAAGCTTCCCTTGCCTGGTACCATCACGATCCAAGATCCCTTAACCCACCCAGTCACTTGTTGAGACATTAGTGTAGGGTGGTAAGAAGCAAAAGACTGTTCATTCAAAAACAGGCACAAAGAGATATACACTCAGGGGATAATCCCCCCCCCCTTCTTTGCATAATGGCACAGGGCGGGGTAAACTACAATTAGTAACACACAGGTAAATCCCCCCTCCCCTCTAGCAGCTAATCCACATACACATATACATCCTATGATAGGTTGATCCCAAGGCAGACAGAAATAGAACAATGGGATACAGGCACTTAACAATAACAAACTCCACCCCAACCCACTTTAAACTATCTAGCAATGGTCTATGAGATAAACTCCTACAAGCAGCCTGAAAAGGTCGAACCAATTTATCTTCATATATTTCTTGAGGGATATTGTTCATAAATATTACTGTCCTAATTGAAAGAGCCCCTTCCTTCTTTTAACCCAAATTACACAAAAAGAACCCAGGATAACCAGGGTAACACAAAATGCTGAGTCCGGTGTGGTTGTACAGTGAGTCTGGTTTGTGCAGACCCGACTGAGGTCCTCGGTCATCCTGTGCCCCTAAAAGACACAGGGTGATTTACACATAGGATTATACCTAAGGTAATCTGGGTTCCACAAGCCCCCCCCCCCCCCTCCCCCTCACCCCGGCGATTTTTATTTTTTGCGTTATAAACAAAAACAAGATTTTTCACTTTCTGCTATATAACATTCCCAAATTTTAAAAATCAAAATTAGGCCAGTTTGTTTTCTGCTACATATTTTTGGTAAAAAAAAAATTGCAATAAGCGTATTTTGATTGGTTTGCGCAAAAGTTATCACTTCTACTAACTATGGGAAAGATTTATGTAATTTTTAATGTTTTTTACTAGTAATGGCGTTCTGCAACATTGCGGCTGACAGTTAGGACCCCTAACTGAAATTTTTGCCACTTTTGGGGGGACCAGTCACATTACTACAGTAATCAGTGCTAAAAATATGCACTGTTACTGTAATAATGACACTGGCAGGGAAGGAAGTTAATACTGTGGGTGATAAAGGGGTTAAATGTGAGCCTAGGGGAGTGACTCTAACTGTGGGGGGGGGGGGGCCGGGCTTGTGAAATGATCACAGAGACATGGAGGATCACAGGAGCTCTGTGATCATTCCAGAGAGAAGAACAATCAGCTGTGTTTACAACAGCTGACCGTCCTTCTCTCTCAGCGGGGAGTGATTGCGGGTGTCAGGCGGCAATCAGAGCCACCTGCCACGTGCATCAGAGTCCTCGCTGCCGAATAGGGGCGGGAGGACGGCGGCGTGCGTTCGCCCCCTAGCTGCAGGCACGCGACCGACGTATACCTACGTCGGTTTGCACAGGAGGGGATGCCTGCTGCAGTAAAACTGCGGCGGGCGGTCCTTAAGTGGTTAAGGACGCGGCAGCCACCAACTCCTTAACAACCATGACAGTTACTGCAAGTTTTCACTACTAAAGTACTACTTAAGTAAATCACTTCATGAAAATCACTTCATGAAACTGACACATGTGGTATTGTAATAGCGTTTCTTTGTAAATTCCCAAAAAAATTTGAAAAACGCTAAGCAGTGTTTTACGGCATTTCTTTTAGTGGTAGATACCGCTTTGTATATGGAGCCTATAGTCATATTTAGCATGGGTTTTCTGAGACCGGAACGTTTTTTTCAAGGGTTCCTTTGTGTTGAAATTGCTGAGAAAGGCTGTGTTAGAGGGTCTATAGCCCAGGGGTGGTCAACTCTCAGGATTTTGGGGGGGTCCAAGCGTGGCCCCTGATTCTGCCAAAGGAAAGCATGTCATATTCAGTGAATGTAATGCTGCAGAAAGCTGTAATAGAGTCTTCAGGGTGTAGATAAATGGGTAAATGCCTTAGGTTTTAGGTCTAATTCATAGACTGGGGACACCTTTGAGGAGGCCGTCATAGACGGAGACACATTACACGAGACTGTTAGAGATCACAGCTATTGCTGCCTCTTTACAAATCAATGATTTTACATTTGTGCTCCTTTCAGCCCACAATTAATATTTTTCTTAGAAAGATCGACTATACAGGATTTCAGGACAGAGAAAAAACAAAAAAACAAGAAACCATACAATTTAACTACTAGAATATTTTTCTTCACTATCCTGTGTATGTATGGAATCCGCAGGGAAAAAATATAAATTCTCACGCTCACCCAACACAACCAATGTAAACTGCTGCAACTCAAATGTCCTGAATACTGGATCAATAAATAGTATACAGAGTTTAGGTGCGCAGTTCCTTTAAATTGCAAATATCCAATGCAACAAGTGCAAATACTGAACACACAATGAAAAATATGCATACAACAGTGCAAACCCAAAATGGTTAATAAAAAAGTACGGTAATTGAATAACAAATTGTGTATGTGATAACACTTACAAATAAATGAAAATAGATAAACCACATAGGAGATTATAAAGTGCAAATGACCGATACATATTAGGTCTGAATGTGCACTCTCTAATGAGCTAAACATTAAAGTCATTCATGTGACACACACTATATTACCAAAAGTATTGGGGCGTCTTCCTTTACATGCACAAGAACATTAATGGCATCCCAGTCTTAGTCCGTAGGGTTCAATATTGAGTTGTCCCTTCCTTTGCAGCTATAACAGCTTCAACTCTTCTGGGAAGGTTGTCCACAAGGTTTAGGAGCGTGACTATGGGAATGTTTGACCATTCTTCCAGAATCGCATTGATGAGGTCAGGCACTGATGTTGGAAAAGAAGTCCTGGCTTGCAGTCTGCGCTCTAATTCATCCCAAAGGTGTTCTATCGGGTTGAGGTCAGTTCCTCCACCCCAAACTCGCTCATCCATGTCTTTTTGGACCTTGCTTTGTGCACTGGTCCAAATCATTGGGTGGAGGGGGATTATGGTGTGGGGTTTTTTTCAGGGGTTGGGCTTGGCCCCTTAGTTCACCTTGTGGAAACGTTCCCAGAAGAGTTAATAGTTGCAAATAGTGGGCCAACTCAATATTGAAATCTACTGACTAAGACTGGGATGCCATTAAAGCGGAGTTCTGGCCACAAAAAAAAAATTTCAATGAAAATACCCCCGGGACAGTCAGGGCTAGTACATTCCACAATGGCTAGCCTCTGATCTGTCCCGGTTCGCACTTACCTTTTAGAAGAAATACTTACCTTGAAAATTTCTTCTCCAGCGCTGCCATCTCGGATGTGGGCAGCTGAAGCCAGCGCGTCCTCTTCTGTGTCCTCTTCTGTGTCCTCTTCTCCCAGAATGCCCTGCACCGGCCCCGCTCATCACTTCCGGTGCGCGAGCGTCATCCCTCCACAGCTTCTGGGCACGCCCAGAAGCTGTTTAGCAGGAAACGAGGCGTCGCACCGGAAGTGACAAGTGGGGCCGGTGCAGGCGCATTGACTCCTGGGAGCGATGACATTCAGCTCGCAGGAATCAATGCAAAGAGGAAGTGACAACGCGGGCCGCGGCCGCAGAGGGAGGAAGTGGAAGAAAGGTGAGTATATTTTTCGGGGATAACAAGGTAAGTAAAAAAAATAAAAAAATCGTAATTATCCATTTCTTTTTCAGGTGACTAGAAGCAAGCGGATGGCCCAAAATCGACTATGTCGATTTTGTAGCCGGAAGTGCGCTTTAAAGTTAAAGTTAAAGAGGAGTTCCACCCGTTTTTGTGTTTATTAAAAGTCAGCAGATACAAAAAGTGTCTCTGCTGACTTTTAATAAACACACACTCACCTGTCCCACGATCCAGCGATGTGGCCGGCGAGAGTCTCGGTTCTCTCCCTCTTCTCCCTGCCGCGCCGGCATCACTAGTGTGGGCACCCGGCTGTGACAGCTTGCAGCTTCACAGCCGAATGCACCCTGTGCATGCACGAGGTGTGTCAGGCGTCCTAAGTGGACGGGCAATCTCCTGGAACTTGTGACATGTCCCAGAAGATTGCAGGGAGGGAGGGGGAGAGGAGAACTTCCACTCCAGCTGCCCAGGCAGCCCGAGCGGAAGTGGAAGCGTGTACCTGTCAAATCTAGGTAATCTAGGTAAAAAAAATGCCAAATGTGGCATGTCAGGAGGCCTTAAAGTGGAAGTCCCACTTTTGGGTGGAACTCCGCTTTAATGCGCCTGTGAAGGCTGACGACTCAATACTTTTGGTTATATATATATATATATATATACACACACACTGGGGGAAAATAATTCTTCCCCCAAACACGGCCAGTCGAGTTAATTCCAAATAGCTTAATTTTGGTCTCATCGGACCACAGCACTTTCTCCCAATACTTCTCTGAATCATTTTGGTGTTCCTTGGCATGACTTTACAAGTGCCTTCTTGAGGAGGGGGACTCACTGTGTTTGGAGGAAGGAAAATGCTGACTATAGCCCTAAGAACACCAGTCAAGCACAGAGTACAGTCAAGCACAAAGGTGTAAACATGCTTTGGGACTGTTTCTCTGCTAAAGGTGCAGACCAACTTTGCCGCATTGAGGGGCCAATAGATGAGGCAATGTATTGTAAAATCTTGGATGAGAACCTTCTTCCCTCAGCCAGAACACTGAATATGAGTCATGGATGGGTCTTCCAGCATGACAATGACCTAAAACTTAGCGCCGAGGCAACAAAGATGTGGCATAGCCAGTCTCCAGTCCTTAATCCTATAGAAAATTTATGGAGGGAGCTGAAACTTTGAGTTGCCAAGTGATTTAGAGAAGATCTGTAAAGAAGAGTGGACCAAAATTCCTCCTGAGATGTGTGCAAACCGGGTCACCAACTACAAGAAACGTCTTACCTCTGTGCTTGCCAACAAGGGTTTCTCCACCAAGTACTAAGTCGTGTTTTGCTTGGGGATCAAATATTTATGTTACTCACTGAACTGCAACTTAATTTATAGTATTTGTTTTATGCATTTTTTCTGGATTTTTGGTTGATATTCTTTCTCTATCATTTAAAATACACCTATGATAAAATTATAGACCCTTTATTTCTGTGTAAGTGAGCAAAATCTGCAGGGGATCAAATAATGGGATTTTTTGACTTCTTGTAAAATCCATATCTATGATGTTCATTGACGGACACAGATCATGATCTTCTTAATTATTGGGTTATACTGCCCCCTACAGGAGTAGGACACTAGGCAGAAAAAAAAGTCTGACTACGCCTATAAGCAGTCCCAGGGGGTATACTCCCTCTCTCTGCTATAGGTACTCAGTTTTGTTACAAGCAGTGTCAGAAGAATTACAACTCCACAGAGGGGTGGGTGCTGTGTCCGTCCATGAACATCAGAGACATGGATTTTACGGTAAGTCAAAAATCCCATTTTCTCTTTCATTCATTGACAGACACAGCTCCTGATCTTCTTAATCATTGGGACGTCCCAAAGCAAAGTTAAACATGAGGGGTGAGAACAGTGAAAAATAAATTCCCAAGGCTAACTAAAGCCAACAAGGTAAACAGGAGCTCATCCAAAACAACTGGAGCTCGCCTGAAAAGAACAATACACCCTCAAAGAGGACCAGGTCCTCTAAACAGCAGCCTGCAAAACCTTGCATTCAAAGGTCGCATCTGCAGATGCCAACACATCCACTTTATAGTACTTTGTGAAAGTGTGTACTGACGACCAGGTGGCCACCTTGCAAACCTGCGTCACTGACGCCTGATGGCAGAAGGCACTGAGCGCATGAGTAAAGTGGGCCTTGGAGGAACCTGACTCTTGATGGAATAGGCCCGAATCACCATCTGTCTGATCCATCTGGAAATGGTCGCAGAGGAAGGGGACAACCCTTCCGAGGCCCACCTGTGAGCACAAATAGTGATATAGTATATATATATTTACATTTTTTTAGGAGCCCCTTGGGGGGCTTTGGTGAAATATTAGGGGTCTAAACAGATGGCTCACTTTTGAGATGGAGAAAGGGAATGAGGACAGTGGTGGTATCAATCACGCATCAAGTTCATTCAGAAAAGGAAGAGGCTGGTAAATTACATATTTACCCGCCCCCAATTTATACTTAAACATCCCCCCACAACAGCCAACAGGAGAAGAGAAGAGGGAAGCCAGCAGTGCTGCTGGGGGTGGGGGGGGGGGGGTGCAGGCAGCAAGAGGAAGGCACATCCGGCACACGCCTATGATGCCTGCTAATATGTGTTGAATTGGCCACTTGCAGTCTCCGTTGGAAGCCTATGTTACAACCAGGAGTATCAGAAGGGGACAGAACGTTGTCACCCTTTAGGAGGAAGTGCATGAAACAAGAACCTTCATAGCAGGCAGTGCCGGGACAAGGTCATCCAGCGCCCAGGGCAAATATGCCAAACTGCGCCCCCTCCTTACCTTAGGGTTAGGGTCAGGGCACCCTCATCCCTGCAATAACCCACTGTGCCCAGAGCAACCGTCCCTCCTGCCCACTCCTTGTCCCGGCCCTGATGGCAGGACCCCTAGGGATTATTTAAATAAAAGCTGCAGATTTAATAATATTAACCACTTCCCGTCCGTCATATAGCAAAATGATGGCCGAAAAGTGGTTGCTCTATCCTGACTGGGCGTCATATGACGTAGGCTCTTTACCATGTGACCAGCTGTGTCCAATCACAGATGGTCACATAGTAAATAGGAAGTGCCGTTGATCAGCTTTCCTCAGTTCGCGCTTGACAGGCGTGAGTAGAGGATAGCTGATCGGCGACTCTCCTGACAGGGGGGGGGGGGGGTCTGTGCTGGTAATCAGAGCATTGATTACCAGTGCAGACCCTTGGGGGATGCCACTAGAGCCACCATGGATTGCCCACCCATGGTCACCAGGGATGCCCACCCATGGCCACCAGGGATGCCCACCCATGTCACCAAGGATGCCAATCAGTGCTCAGGGAGCCTGTCAGTGCCCTCCTCATCAGTGCCACCCATCATTGCCATCTATCAGTGTCATCCACCAGTGCCCATTTTTGCCATCAATCAGTGCCACCTATGAGTGCTCATCAATGCTGCATATCAATGCTACCTATCAGTGCCGCATATTAGTGCCTCATCATCAGTGCCACCCCATCAGTGTCTCCTCATCAGTGCAGGAAAAAACTTATTTACCAAATTTTATAACATAAAAAAACATTTTTTTTCAAACTTTTGGGGCATTTTTTATTTGTTTAGCAAAAAAAGAAAAATTACATAAATTTGGTTTAGGTATAGGGTTGCATGACCGCGCAATTGTCATTAAAAAGGCAACAGCGCTAAAAGCTGAAAATTGGCCTGGGCAGGACGAGGGTGAAAGTGCCCAGTATTGAAGTGGTTAAAAATAGCTCTAAAAATGTAAAACTGACATCGACATGCTAAAGCTTCTATGAGAATTTAGTGATTGGGATTATACCTAAATTAGGGATAAATGAACAGATTTCAGATGGTGTGAAATGTTTGCTTTGGATAGATTTGGCTCGGGGTGAAGCGGGTATTATTATACGCTCTGACTATTCATATTCATGGTGCTGTGTGCCTCCAGAAGAACGCTTGGTTATTACCTATAATTGTTCAGCGACAAGGACACACGGAGCCGAATGAAGAGTTTGGACGGGGTGGCAGTAATTACACCCTTGTAACGGCCTTTAGTCCAGCTGGATGGAAATGCTGCAATTTTAAGTACTTTTCTCATTCAGCAAAACACAAAGATGAAGCTCAGCGGGCAGCGCCCTTCCTGCCGTGCCTCTGCACAGATACAGCCAATGTAACCGGGGGGAGGTGGAATGATGAAGGTCGGTAAAGCTGTAGAATAAGGACTTCAAATGAGCTGATTAAATATAAGCTATTAACACTTTGTTTTCCTGTTTGCAGTGGGGGAATTCTTGCAGTTTAGGTGAAATACCAACTGACACCCTCACAAACTACTTGTACCCTCCCATTTTATAGTGACTGACAGCTGAGCCTACACAAGGCAGGAGGGGGGGGGGGTTGCTGATGTCCAATGGAGCAGCTTAATTTGTGGTTGCACAAGTGCTGTAGCATGCTAACTAGTAAGACTGCTACAGATCAACCCAGGGCTGGCCCAAGACATTGTGCTGCCTGGGTCCAAGAATGAAACGCTGCCCTCTCCCCCCCTCCTCCCCCCAAAAAAAAAAGCACGCCCACCAAAAGGCCCCCATATCCATTATATATATACGATTTCGAAAAGATTATGTATACTGTTATCTTCTTCCATGACTCAGTCACCACCAGACCGGTCCACCAAACACCCGCTGTCTGTCCTCAGTCCTCCTGTCACTCCTGTGTCTGCCGCGCCCACCACCCTAGAAGATCCAGCCTGCCCTGCATGAGATGGAGTGCGCCAGTGGCGTAGCGTGGGTTGTCAGCACCCGGGGCAAGGCAAGTAATTTGCGCCCCCTAACCCGCGGGATTTTAGCACTCGAGTCTCTTCCACTAGATTAGTTAAAGAAACCCTTACCCCCTAAGCACATGTATTGTTTGTTATGAAAATACTGATGTAATTAAAGTAAAATACATCTAAATACAAGTTTGAATGACCAGCGTGCCCCCTTTCAATGCAGAGTGTCCAGCGTGCCCCTTTCAATGCAGAATGACCAGTGTGCCCCCTTTTAATGCAGAGAGACCAGCGTGCCCCCTTTCAATGCAGAGAGACCAGCGTGCCCCCTTTCAATGCAGAGAGACCAGCGTGCCCCCTTTCAATGCAGAGAGACCAGTGTGCCCCCTTCAATGCAGAGAGACCAGCGTGTCCCCATTCAATGCAGAATGACCAGCGTGCTCCCTTTCAATGCAGAATGACCAGCGTGCTCCCTTTCAATGCAGAATGACCAGCGTGCCCCCTTTCAATGCAGAGAGACCAGCGTGCCCCCTTTCAATGCAGAGAGACCAGCGTGCCTCCTTTCAATGTAGAGAGACCAGCGTGCCACCTTTCAATGCAGTGACCAGAGTGCCCCCATTCATTGCAAAGTGACCAGAGTGCCCCCATTCATTGTAGAGAGACCAGCGTGCCCCCATTCAATGCAGAATGACCAGCGTGCCCCCTTTCAATGCAGAATGACCAGCGTGCCCCCTTTCAATGCAGAGAGACCAGTGTGCCCCCTTTCAATGCAGAGAGACCAGCGTGCCCCCTTTCAATGCAGAGAGACTTACCTGCAGCGGCAGCTTCTCCTCAGTTCCCCTCGTCTCCTCGAGTCCTCCCGCCTCCTCCTCGGCCAATGGCATGCGTTCGCCCTTCGGCCAAACAGGAAGCGGGTCTCGGACCCGCTTCCCGATTGGCCAGGAGGAGGATCCGTGTGACAATAGCGAAGCAGAAGCCGATCAGCGCATGCCGGCCAATGGATGTCTGCTGGCATCTGCTGCTCGGCGAGCAGAAAGACAGAACAGAATTCTGCTTATGTAAACAAGGCTCTGTCCTGTCAGCTGGGATGTGCTGGATTTTGTTTCCCTGCAAAGCAAGGAATAAAATCAGTACATCAGTACAGTGACAGTGCATATTTTTAGCACTAATCACTGTATTAGTGTCACTGGTTCTCACAAAGTGTCAAAAGTGTCAGTGTCAGATTGCCTGCTGCAATATTGCAGTCCCCCTATAAATCGCTAAACCATTACTAGCATAAAAAAATAATAATAATTACAGTATATACACCGCATAATTTATAGAAGCTATATATTACACAAGCCAATTAAAATACGCATAATGTGATTTTTTTTTTTTTTTTTTACAAAATTATGTAGCAGAATACATATTGGCCTAAGTGCCGGTTCACACTAGGGCGACCTGTGAGGCGACCTGGTCGCCTCGCAGGTCGCCTCCCATAGGGAAGCTACGGACCCGTTCTAATAGGAGCGACACAAGTCGCTCCGACCTAGAAAAAGGGTCCGGAGCTTCTTTGGGGCGACCAGGAGGCGACCGCCATAGACTTCAATGTTATGAAGTCCGTGGCGGCCGCTCCGAGGTCGCGGCGCGCTGCTCGCACCGCGACCTCGGAGGTCGCCACCTAAAGTAGCGTCGCAGTAGTGTGAACCGGCGCTAAATGTTTGAAGAAATGTTTTTCGATTTTTTTTTTATTGGATAGGTTTTATAGCAGAAAGTAAAAAATATTAATACGTTTTGAAAATTGTTGCTCTTTTTTTGTTTATAGCGCAAAAAATAGAAACATCAGTGTTGATCAAATACCACCAAAAAAAGCTCTATTTGTGCAGAAAAAAAAACAATTCTTATTCATGTATAGCGTTGCATGACCACGCAATTGTTAGTCCTGGAGGTCAAGTGGTTAATGTTTAAAGCATCCAAAATAACATAACAAATGATCCAAATTGATTTAGATCAATTTGTTTTTATGTTGCATTAACTTTTTTCTTTATTTAAAAAAAATGCACTACATCTGATATAGAAACATATTGCAATAATTACAGTAAGGATCAAAAGTTAACCAAGATGATTCCTACTTAAAGGAGTTGTAAAGGCAGAAGGTGCATTCTATGCATTAGGATAAAAAAAACCTTCTGTGTGTAGCAGCCTCCCTCAGTCCCCCTAATACTTACCTGAGCCCATCTCTATCCAGCAATTTCCATGAGTCCCTTGGCCATCCGGTACTCTCCCTCCCGATTGGCTGAGGCACAGGCGCGGTGCCATTGGCTCCCGCAGCTGTCAAAGTCAGTTAGGCAATCGGGAGAGAAAGGAGGCGGGGCCGAACAACAGCTCCATGTCTGAATGGACACACGGAGCTGCGAGCTCGGCTTGGGTGCCCCCATAGCAAGCTGCTTGCTGTGGGGGGACCCAGCAGGAGGGAGGGGCCAGGAGCTCTGAAGAGGGACCCAAAAAGAGGAGGATCTGGGCTGTCCCATGCAAAACCAACTGCACAGAAGAGGTACTGGTAAGTATAACATGTTTGTTTTAAACAAGACTTTACAATCACTTTAAGCTGCTTTCACACTTTGCGGAGGTGCATTGCATTTTTTCTCTGGACAAAAGCACTTGCCACAAATGCGCTGCAATTTTGCTGCAGTCTCCATTAATTTCAGTGGAGCGTTACGTTTTTTTCTTACCACACCAATAATGCACCAAAAATGCAGCAAGCATTGTGTTTGGGTTGGATGAGGGTGGAGCCATCAGAATTTCTGAATCATAACATAACCACTTGACCTCCAGAAGATGGAGCGGCTTTCAGAGAGTCTGCAGAGGGAAGCATGAAGTGCTCTAGTATTTCCTGCTAGAGGGCTGCTCTGACTTTAGACTTGATAAAATTCTAGAGCACTTAATGCTTCCCTCTGCTGACCAGCTTTATGGAGATGCTGATTTCATTTTCCAGCAGGACTTGGCACCGCCCACACTGCCAAAACTACCAATACCTGGTCACATGATCATGGTATCACTGTGCTGGATTGGCCAGCAAACTCGCCTGACCTAAATCCCATAGAGAATCTGTGGGGTATTGTCAAGAGGAAGATGAGAGACACCAGACCCAACAATGCAGAGGAGCTGAAGGCCGCTATCAAAGCAACCTGGGCTTCCATAACACCTCAGCAGTGCCACAGGCTGATCGCCTCCATGCCACGCCGCATTGATGCAGTAATTCATGCAAAAGAAGCCCCGACCAAGTATTGAGTGCATACCATACTGTACATGGACAGACTTTTAAGTAATTGAATATTTCTGTCTTAAAAATCCTTTTTTTATTGGTCTTATGTAATATGGGGTGTCCCTAACTGTAAGCCATAATCATCTAAATTAAAAAAAAAAAAAAAAATGCTTGAAATATACAGTCAGGTCCATAAATATTGGGACATCGACAAATCTAATCTTTTTGGCTCTATACACCACCACAATGGATTTGAAATGAAACAAACAAGATGTGCTTTAACGGCAGACTTTCAGCTTTAATTTGAGGGTATTTACATCCAAATCAGGTGAACGGTGTAGGAATTACAACAGTTTGTATATGTGTCTCCCACTATTTAAGGGACCAAGGGTAATGGGACAATTGGCTGCTCAGCTGTTCCATGGCCAGGTGTGTGTTATTCCCTCATTATCCCATTTACAAGGAGCAGATAAAAGGTCCAGAGTTCATTTCAAGTGTGCTATTTGCATTTGGAATCTGTTGCTGTCAACTCAATATGAGATCCAAAGAGCTGTCACTATCAGTGAAGCAAGCCATCGTTAGGCTGAAAAAACAAAACAAACCCATCAGAGAGATAGCAAAAACATTAGGTGTGGCCAAATCAACTGTTTGTAACATCCTTAAAAAGAAAGAAGCCCCGGTGAGCTCAGCCACACCAAAAGACCCGGAAGACCACGGAAAACAACTGTGGTGGATGACCGAAGAATTCTTTCCCTGGTGAAGAAAACACCCTTCACAACAGTTGGCCAGATCAAGAACGCTCTCCAGAAGGTAGGTGTATGTGTGTCAAAGTCAACAATCAAGAGAAGACTTCACCAGAGTGAATACAGAGGGTTCACCACAAGATGTAAACCATTGGTGAGCCTCAAAAACAGGAAGGCCAGAGTTTGCCAAACAACATATAAAAAAGCCTTCACAGTTCTGGAACAATGTCCTATGGACAGATGAGACCAAGATCAACTTGTACCAGAGTGATGGGAAGAGAAGAGTATGGAGAAGGAAAGGAACTGCTCATGATCCAAAGCATACCACCTCATCAGTGAAGCATGGTGGTGGTAGTATCATGGCGTGGGCATGTATGGCTGCCAATGGAACTGGTTCTCTTGTATTTAATGATGATGTGACTGCTGACAAACTCAGCAGGATGAATTCTGAAGTGTTTCGGGCAATATTATCTGCTCATATTCAGCCAAATGCTTCGGAACTCATTGGACGGCGCTTCACAGTGCAGATGGACAATGACCCGAAGCATACTGCGAAAGACACCAGAGTTTTTTAAGGGAAAGAAGTAGAATGTTATGCAATGGCCAAGTCAATCACCTGACCTGAATCTGATTGAGCATGCATTTCACTTGCTGAAGACAAAACTGAAGGGAAAATGCCCCAAGAACAAGCAGGAACTGAAGACAGTTGCAGTAGAGGCCTGGCAGAGCATCACCAGGGATGAAACCCAGCGTCTGGTGATGTCTATGCGTTCCAGACTTCAGGCTGTAATTGACTGCAAAGGATTTGCAACCAAGTATTAAAAAGTGAAAGTTTGATTTAGGATTGTTAATCTGTCCCATTACTTTTGGTCCCTTAAAAAGTGGGAGGCACATATATAAACTGTTGTAATTCCTACACCGTTCACCTGATTTGGATGTAAATATCCTCAAATTAAAGCTGAAAGTCTGCAGTTAAAGCACATCTTGTTTGTTTCATTTCAAATCCATTGTGGGGTGTATAGAGCCAAAAAGATTAGAATTGTGTCCATGTCCCAATATTTATGGACTTGACTGTATCACTCTGTGTGTAACGCATCTATATACAATATACAAGTTTAACTTTTTGATTCTCCTAAATTACCCTTTTGAGAAAATGGAGACTTGTATTGAACACATTGCTACCCTAATTTCTCAACTATTTCATGTCTTGAGTCTTTCGGAAGGGTGGTAAAAACAGAGGGCTAAACAACATTTTCAACCCCCTCCCACTGTAAAATAACAGCTGGATAGGGCTGTTCAAATGCCTGGTCGTAAAACAGACTAAAAGTAAATCTGGCAGTACAGACAATAAATTTTACCCGGTTCTTGAAGAACCTGCCCAAAAATTCACTCCATAGGTAGCCCTGTTGTGACCCTCTTGTCAAACATCGAAGGAGTCAGGCAGAAAATTGTTGGCCGAACAACAGCTGCATCCAATTCGATCCAGGCACTGCTCCAGTATTCTGACAGCCGGTGGAGCCATCTGTCAAAATACAATAGCTGCAGCAGGAGATTCATCTACACGTGCAGTTTAGCTTAGATGAAGGAATCTGTTTAAGTGGTTGTAAAGGTTTTTTATCCTAACACATTCGATGCATTAAGATAAAAATCTTCTGTGTGCAGCAGCCCCCCTCATACTTACCTGAGTTCCCTCTTGGAATCAGCAATGTTGCAGAAGTGTCCCGGCTGCCCGGGACTTTCCCTCTTGATTGGCTGAGATGGCAGTACATCGAAATTGGCTCCTGCTGCTGTCAATCAAAGTCAGTGAGCCAATGAGGGGAGATAAGGGGTGGGGCTGAATAGCCCCTCCGCATCTGCATGGACACAGAGCAGCTGCTCCGGTAGGGTGCCCCCATAGCAAGCTGCTTACTTTGGGGGCACTCAACAGGAGGGAGGGGCCAGAAGCGCAGACAAGAGACCAGAGAACAGGAGGATCTGGGCTGCTCTGTGCAAAACCATTACACAGAGCAGGTAAATATAACATACTAAATCTGAGACTTTAGTATCACTTGAAGACCACAGGCTGAATGAAAATTTCTATGATTGTATGGCTGGATTAACCACTTGAAGACCAAGCATTTTCTGGCACTTTTTGTTTACATGTGAAAACCATTTTTTTTTTTGCAAGAAAATTACTTTGAACCTTGAAACATTATATATATTTTTTTGAAGCAGAGGCCCTAGAGAATAAATTGGTGGGTTTTGCAATTTTTATGTCGCATGGTATTTGTGCAGTGGTTTCTCAAATGCAATTTTTGGGAAAAAATACACTTTTTGTATGCAAAAACACAAATACATAAGCCAATTTTTTTGTAAAATATAAAAGATGTCATGACGAGTAGATACTAAACGCTTTAAAATTGCGCATGCCCACACAACGGCAAAAAACTGCATGAATTTTGCTATTCACATTTTAAAAGCCTTTACAGGTTATCACTTCATATCTACAGAGGTCTGGTGCTAGAACTACTGCCCATGATCTGTCAGCGATACCTCACATGTGTGCGGGACGACTCACATATGGGCACACACATTCCACTTTGCATGCTAGCACGGGGGGGGGGGGGGGGGAGGAACTGGGAACTTAAAATTTAAAAAAATATATTGCTGTCACAAGCAATGTAAACATCCTTTTGACAATAGGCATTTCACAGGTACTCTTTATGGAGGGATCTGGGGTCAATAAAGACCCCAAATCCCTCCTTTGCACTTGAAAGCATTCAAAACGCCAAGGTCGGTACTTTTGAATACCATCTGGCGTTCTATTAGAGGACTTTCACAAGTCACATTACCTGACAAAACCTCAGACCCATTATGCAGCTTAACCCCTTCATGACCAAAGGTAAAACAAACCTGAACACCCAGAACCAATTTTGCAACTTTGACGCATTTGTAAAACTGTACACATGATCGCAACTACATTGTGTATCCAGGTGGATTATACCTTTTTTTTTCCAAGACAAATTGGGTTTTTATTTTTTGGTAAAGGATATCTTTCTCCCCGATGCGGTCACGTGACCTGTGACAGAGCGCGTAGGGCGGAGCCTAAGGATAGTGGATGGGAAGTATGAATATTTTACACACATTGAGACATCCCTGTACTCTCCTACAAGCACATTGATTTTAACTATATTAGAGTGCGGTTTTTATGCAAAGTGGTTTTATCAAAACACTACACTATTGGAGGACACTTTTCTCCCCTTTCTTTACATATCACTGGGGCCAGATAGTATGTTAGTTTGCATATGAGGTTATCTTAACCACTTTCAGACCGGAAGGATTTTCCCCCTTAATCACTTAAGCCCCAGCCCTATTTCGGACACTTTTTGTTCACAAGTTAAAATCATTTTTTTTTTCCTAGAAAACTACATAGAACCCCCAAACATTATATATATATATTTTTTTAGCAAAGACTCTGGAGAATAAAATGTCGGTCATTGCAATATATTTTGTCAAGCGGTATTTGCGCAGCGGTCTTTAAAACGCAATTTTTTTGGAAAAATTACGTAAACACACACATTTCACTGCATTTAAAAAATACTAAACAGTAAAGTTAGCCCATTTTTTTTGTATATTGTGAAAGATGATGTCACGCCGAGTAAATAGATACCCAACATGTTATGGTTTAAAATTGTGCACACCCACGGAATGGCGACAAACTACGGTCAATAGAAATCTCAATAGGTGACGCTTTAAAATTTTTTAACGGTTACTAGTTTAGAGTAAGAGTGTAGCTCTTTTTTTTTTAATTATTGCTCTGGCAATCGCGGCGATACCTCACATGTGGTTTGAACAGCTATTCCATTCGCGGCTCGACTTCAGTATACGTTTTTTTTAGTGCGCGAGCCAACGGTGACGGGGGCGGCTAAAATTTTTCTTTTCCTATTTTCTTTTTTTTTTTAACTTTATTACAGGTTTAAAAAAAATAAATAAATAAATCTGATCACTTTTATTGCTGTCACAAGCAATGTAAACATCCCTTGTGACACCAATATGCAGTGACAGGTACTCTTTATGGAGGGATCGAGGGTCTAAAAGACCCCAACCCCCTTCACTACACTTTCATGTATGCAAAATGCCGAAAACTGCATTTTGGCATACAACCGTTTTTTAAATCTGCCGCCTTTTGCAGCAGAGTAACCCGGAAGTGACGTCATGGACGCCGCCTCCGGGTTACGTCATCGGAGACCCGATTGAAGCCGCTTCTGGCTTAGATCGGGACTCCATCCAGCCAGCAGACGCGCCGGCTGGGTGCTTGGGTCTCCCGGTGGGACGGGAGGCCCGGGCAAAGTCACGGAAGACGGCGGGAGGGGGGGGGGGTGGGTAAGCGACGCTGTATCCAAATAAAATTGATGTCCTTTTTTTCCCACAAATAGAACTTTATTTTGGTGGAATTTGATCACCTGTGCATTTTTTTTTTTTTGCGCTATAAACAAAAAAAGAGCGACAATTTTGAAAAATATTTTTCACATTCTGCTATATAACATTACCAAAAAAAATAAAAATTGAAAAATCAAAATTTTTTAAAATATTAGGCCAATTTGCTTTCTACTACATATTTTTGGTAAAAAAAAAAAAAATCGCAATAAGCGTATTTTGATTGGTTTGCGCAAGAGTTATCGTGTACTAACTAAAGGAAAAATTTCATTTTTATTGGTTTTTTTTTACTAGTAATGGCGCCGATCTGCGTTTTTTTGCGGGACTGTGACATTGCGGCGGACAGATTGGACCCCTAACTGACATGTTTGGGGGGACCAGTGACATTACTACAGTAATCAGTGCTAAAAATATGCTCTGTTACTGTAATAATGACACTGGCAGGGAAGGGGCTCACCCTGTTGGTGATCAAGGGGTTAAATGTAAGCCTAGGGGGAGTGATTCTAACTGTGGGGGGGGCTGGTCTTGTGAAATGATCACAGAGACATGTGATGCTATATAGCAAGATCGCATGGTCTCTATGATCATTGCAGGCAGGAGGACGGATGGCTGTGTTTACATCAGCCGTCCGTCCTTCTCTGTCAGCGGGGAGAGATCGAAGGTGTCAGGCAGCAATTGGAGGCACCTGACACACGCGCTAGCTTCCCCGCCGCTGTTGAGCGGGGGCGCGCCACCGGCAGTGTGCGCTCATCCGCTAGCTGCTCCCAGGCAAGTGACGTACTGATACGCGACTTTGCCTGGGAGAGAAACTCTGCCGACGTTTATATAAAGTATACGGTCAGCAAGTGGTTAAAGGGACCATTACCAAATATTACCTGGCTGAGTCCTATGGGAGATCAAGTCACCCTAGAACAGTGGTTCTTAACCTGGGTTCGATCGAACCCCAGGGGTTCGGTGAGTCAGTCTCCGGGGTTCGGCGGGGGGGGGGACAAAGGGGCAATTGCTCCCCCCGAGAAAATATTACTGATTGTGAGGCCGAGCGCACCCCGGGAAATCAGAGCTGCGGTCGGGACAACTCACAGCCATTACACATAGACACTTGACATTCCGCCCCCTGTACCTCCCCCAGCAGGTTTCCAGCCTATCTCCTGCAGGCTGCTTGCTGCGTGAGTGGGCGGGATGGGGATGTACCTGACCACGGAGATCGCGCCCGCCTGGAAGAGGGAAGTGTGAGCAGATGAGCAGAGGGAGCCGAGTGAATGTTCCTGGAGGTAGGCTCAGCTAGCTGTACATGGTGGATTCGTTTACAAGGACCTCTATGCTACGTCTGCTGAGTTACTGCAGCTTAGCATAGAGGTGCTGTTAGCTGACAGATGGAAATGCATGTCCTTTTCATTTAGCTCAATAAAGCATTGTGAATACCCCCCTGGTGTGTGCCCTCCTGATACCCCTTGGAATGATCTCCCAACACCTCCCCCCAATGTGTGCCCTCCTAACACCCCATGGTATGCCCTCCAAACACCTCCCCAAAGTGTGTTCCCTCCTGACACCCCATGCTATGTCCTCCCAACCCCCCCAGTGTGTGCCCTCCTGATACCCCATGGTATGCCCTCCCAAACCCCCCCCCCCCCAGTGTATGTCCTCCTGATACCCCATGGAATGCCCTCCCAACACCTCCCCCCAGTGTGTTCCCTCCTGACACCCCATGGTATGTCCTCCCAGCCCCCACAGTGTGTGCCCTCCTGACACCCCATAGTATGCCCTCCCAACACCTCCCCCCTCAGTGTGTTCTCTCCTGACACCCCATGGTACGCCCTCCCAACCCCCCCACCCCAGTGTGTGCCCTCCTGACACCCCATGTTTTAATGGTTTTGTTCTTAATGGTTTTGTTTTTTGAGATACAGTCGCCAACACTTGCAGGGAGGCCCCAGCGAGATTTGAACTCGCGACCCCTGGTTTACAAGACCAGTGCTCTAACCCCTGAGCTATGGAGCCTTTTTTTTTTTTTATGGTTTTGTTCATTTTGAGCGCCTATGTATAGATATATACCTATGTTTTGAATTTGAAAAAATCATATTTTATTTTTTCAATTAAGAAGGGTTTGGTGAATGCGTATATGAAACTGGTGGGGTTCAGTACCTCCAACAAGGTTAAGAACCACTGCCCTAGGAGATAGGAGGAGTGAGCGACTTGGCATAACATCCACAGGGACCACTTGGAGACTTGAGACACCTTCTGGGAACAATACACGCACTTTCTAACCTTACATGTAATGTGGGTCAACTAATTAAGGGGAGTTTAATGTGAGCACAATGGTGATGGGGAAAAAGGTGCAAGAAATGCATGTGGAGGAAGTAAAGCATAGAAATTAGTTGGTAAATCTTCACAGATAACACATGAACTGGTTTTATTATTCCTTGAGGATTATGGACTCTGTTATGGTCACTTGTTTATTTGAATTTTTAGTACTGTTTGTGTCATTTAAATTTACTTATGTAATTATTGGTTACTTGATGCTTGTTTACAATGGATATAGGCAGCGCATTTGCAGTAACTGATCTCCTGAATTCTTTTATATTATCAAAGGAAAACTGGCCCAGAATGGTAAAAAAAAAAAATGGATTTTTGTAAGAACTTACCATAAAATCCTTTTCTCTGGAGTAGATTGACAGACGCAGCTCTTATGCTTCTTATAACATCGTCTGAGGAAGGAGCGTTGTGCGCATGCTCCGAAACGCGTTATGTCATCAAAGGTCGACAAGTGGCTTACCGCCGTCTCCGGTCTGATCATGCTCCCCCATTGGACTCCATTGAGGCGGCGTCATCTCCCGGCTGCTGGTCCGGCCATGAGGAGGAAGCGCTATGCCACGGGGTAGAGTAACTATCAGGAGAAGCCCTTGCCTAATTCTAATGTAAGTGTGCTACGTTTTGTGAAAATAAACCTTGATTGCATTACTGAGTGGCGCCTGTCTTTTCTTGTTCACATGTGCCAGCGGGATCTCGGCTTTTGCCTGCTCACAGTGCTGCCCTCAGGAACCAACCTTGGACTTTTTTCTACATTTGGATTCACTTCACCTCATCCCATCAACATCCTAGTGCGGGTCCCATCTGTCGGCACAAGCGCCCAACACACCTTTTTTTATAACATAGGGCTATGCTGCCCCCTACAGGAGTAGTACTAGGCAGGAAAAAAAAAATTCACTGATACGCCTACAGGGGCTGTCCTTAATTCACCGCATAACCCCACACACACTCTGCCACAAGCCAGTTTCGTAGCAAGCAGTGAAAAAGAAGACACAAACCATTTTTTTTAACCTGCAAAGGCAAAATTTATAATGTGCCAGTATGCATCGCATATTCGTACCTTAAAATGAAGCCCTCCAGTGGCACGCTGCCACCGCTGACAGGGCTCCATCTTCACCCGGACTTCCTTCTGGGTTTGCAGGCTTCGGTCCTTTGATTGGATGAGACAGGATTACGTCACTCCCGTGCATGTGCGCAGGGGCCATTGTTCAGGGCACAGGGCTCTTAAGGAATGACAAGGCATGCCGTTCCTTCAGAGCTCATGCGCCGGTAAAGTCGCCAGCAGCTTCACAGGTAAAAATCCTCAGAACGGTGCATGTTTAGGAGATATTTACTGTACCTATAGGTAAATATGTCCATGGGAGTTTACTCCCACCTTAAAAGATACTGACACTAATTTAAGCGAAAAAAAAAAAAAGACATACCTAAAATACACTGACCCTGACCTTTAACCCCAACCTTTGACTCTTATCCCCGACACTGACTTACATCAAGTCTTGATCTAGCTATTTTTTTCTCTCTTTTTTTTTTACACACAGTTGTTTACATCCTTCTCCCCTGCAAGGAGAAAAAAATTCAATGCATCTTTCTCTCTATTTATGGGAGAAAGAAAACCCAGGGGCGAGCTCTGCACAGTGACTGATCATTGTGATCCCCTACTGAGGAATTCGAGAGCTTACAGCCTATGACGCAACGCGTATAGGGGGGTGGAGACTCGGCAGCCAGCACAGGACGCGGTCCTGTCTTGTTTCACATTACCCGATAAGCCCGCACATATATATACGTGCAAGACTTGTGAGTGTACCTTGTTTTACTTTTTGCCTAATAAATCCATTTTAAAGCAGAGAGCTTTAGATTCTCTTTCCCTCTTCTTTCCATAATATGTGTATCGAGCATGGGAAGCAGGAGACAAGCTGATTAACAAACCCCATATTGTCTCAAAGAAACCCCAGGATACGGTGGCATGACCCTTTACCTCCCCATAGGGGAACAGTCGCTTTTGGCCTGGTGGTAAAACACAGGTCAGAATATGAGGCGAGAGGCCATCCGTATACGGTGGAGGGATCAAGAGCACTCTTAATTAACCCAGTAATCACTTGAGAACTTTTGGGACATTGAAGAGACTCTGATATTGTTGGATGCACTATATGGATTGTTATATGCTTATATTTTACAAGTGATGCAACATTATGAATTGTTAACACTAGATGTTCAAATTACACCATAATAGCACTTTATGTAATCAAGCACTGTATCATTTGTTTGGATTATTAGCACATGGTAACCACCTTTATGGTGTGTAGAGAGTGTTGTGTGAATATACCCAGGGCCGGATTAAGAGCATCATGGGCTTGGTGCTGAGGATTTTGAAGGGCCTTAAGGGCCGTGCCTTGGCATGCACCCAGAGGAGGAAGGGTGCAGCCATGCATGCCTAATTCAACATGGGATGCTGTCTCTGAAGCCCATAAACACATCCATGCATCGGCAACTGTCCCTCCTTGTCCGGCCTTCGTGCTGTGTGGGGAGGTCCTGAGAGTGCTGCCTGGGGAAGCGAGCATAGAAGCCAGACTTCTGTGTTTACAAGTGACAGAAGAGCGGTAACAGTGAATATGGCCAACCCGGGGCCTATATAAAAAGGTAGGGGCCTGGAGCTGCAGCTCCAATAGCCCCTACGTTAATCTGGCCCTGAATATACCATTCACTACCCATACGCCATAATTGTCGGTTTTTATACAGCAATCAGTACTTGCACTATTGGCACTAGAATAGCACCTTTATTAATTGAAGCACTTTATTAGAAAAATTAGAATAGCGCCTTTATTTAAGCACTTTATTATTGTTGGATTTGATTGTCAACTTAAGATGTGTAGTGATGAACATATGAGGCTATAGCAGCTACGACCAATTAATTTATTTGTTTTTCTATATAGAGTTGGATTTCAGATTTAAAGTCGCGCTGACAAGCATACAATATTTTGATCATTGTGATAGCCAATCAGAGTCCATCACAGGAATCAGAAGACTGGGAACTGGAGTTAGTAAAAGTTCTGGGGCTCTCAGTGAGAGAGCACTTCTAGCACAAACACAAGAATGCATATATGTGGCGTCCAGATTTAAGACCCACCTCCTGGGCACCGCATATATGCATTACTGTGTCGTTCTGGGTTTAATACAAAGAGACAAAGAAAGTATCATCATGATGAGTTTAATGGCAGAGTTTGGATTTGGAAGTAATAATTAAGCAGTATCCCTGTAAGCACTGAACAATGCTTGATTCCCTTACATGTCAAACAAATAAAACAATGAATATTAACATTGGCGGTAAAAAGTGGCCCCCAATCCACAGCGTCTACTCTTCTGTCGAGTCCTTCTTGCTGGTCTCCTGTCCCTCGAACACTGGATATTTTTTCTCCACATCCGCCCATGTCAGGCAACCGTTTGCTAAATCTCGGACGATTCCAGGGAGTTCAGATATCTACATAAGAAAAACATTGAGGTTAGGGCTGCTTTCACACTGATCCATTTTTCTTCTGCTTTTGGGTTAACGAAAGTGAAAGAAAAATGTGTGACCGTGTAATCCTTTGGAACTCTTCACAATGTAAAACGTGGGAAAATTTCCGCGCTAATTATGAAAGAAAAAATAATTGATAAGTTAGATAATAAACTGTGATCAATGTGAAAGCAGCACACATGAGATTCATAGAAAAAATCCCCAAAACAATAGTAGTAGAATATGTGTAGCGCTAACAAAATTAAAGTGCTATAATTAAATACTCATATAGAATTCAAATACTCATATAGAGCCCCTGATGACGTCAAACGTGTGACGAAACCAGTCGGGCGACATCGGACGTGACGAGACCACACCCCCACTAGCCGGCTTTTCTCTGATGATAGCCGCTGCACTGATACCATATACATGCTGTATGATGACTTCTAATATGTGAGTGCATATGCCTTTGATTTTAATAAATTTAGTGTTTTTATGGAATTACACTATGTTCCTGTTACCATTTTTTATGTGCCATCGATTGCTTTTTGATTGCAGAATATCTATCGTTTAACATTGGAGGAGTGACATCTGGTGGAGTTCTTTGGTTATTACATCAAGCCTGCATTGGTCTATCCATTCATTTGGGTGACCCATACATTCTGGTAAGCTGCCAACCTGCTTACTTGGTGACCCCTTTTTCCTGGTGTGGCTCCTCCTTCCTTTCACCTTACCCCAGGCTCCGGGTTCTACCTGTTGGGACTTGCGGTTCCTTTGGAAATCCTTGGCACTCAAATATTGTGTTTTTTTTTTCACTTGTGTTGGACACTTGATTATATATTCACATATATTCCTTCACATGGACTATACCTGTTTATATCACTGATTTTTTTGTGTACAATGATTTGAATTCTATACGATTATTTAATTATAGCACTTTAATTTTGTTAGCGCTACACATATTCTACTACAACTCTTCACAATGATCTGTTGGGGCTTTGCTGCGTTTAGTAAAACCCTGCATGCTGCATATGTTTGGTGTGGTTTTTTACGCATCAAAAACACACCCGCGGTTGCATTTTGGATGTGGTTTGTGAGTCACAAGTCCTGTGAAAAACGCACTGTAAACGTGGAAAAAATGCATATGCGTTTTTACCGCATTGCTGCTATGGATCAGTGTAAAGTTGCCCTTACATCCCTACAACTAAGGGATGGTTCTTGCCATGCCATGATGTAGAGAAGGGGCTGGATGTATTTTACTTCCAGTGACAGTCCAGGTTATTGTTCAAATATACACAAGCTGCCATCACTGACCTCCTAATAATGCCAGGTTTTGGCTGCCTCTTTTCCAGTAAGGAAAGGTATTGATCCTCGGCTTGCCTAGGCGGACCATGCGCAAGTGGGAGTGGGTACCTGTCAAATCTAGGAAGCTGCTCTCCCGCAAAAAAATGACATGCCAAATGTGGCATGTCAGGGGGTCAGCAGTAGCATTTGCCGACTGCCTAACTACTATCTACGTCGGCAGTCAGCCCCTCACAGGCAAAGTGATGTAGTACTACGTCGCTAGCCTGTGAGGCTCTAGGGAGCGAGCGCGCGCCGCTGGACGCGCGCTCCCATTCCCGTTCGATCACGGACCCCCCCGCGCGTGTGAGCGGCGGAGCCGCTGTCTGCCGGTCACTCGCGATCGTCAGTTAAAGGCAGGTGGCTAATGTAAACAAAGCCGCCTGTCATTCTTCCCTGTGTAACAGCAGAGATCATTTGGTCTTGCTATGTTGGACCGTAGATTTCTGCTGTTACATGAAAAGCCACATCCAATCACAGTTAGAATCACGCCCCTAGGGACACACTTAACCCCTCCTTCTCCAATAAAGCTAACCCCTTCCCTGCCAGTGTCATTTTTACAGTAACAGTTCATATGTATAGCACTGATTACTGTAGTAATGTCAGTGGTACCCCCAAAAGTGTAAAAAATGTCAGTCAAGGGTCCGATCTGTCCGCCGCAATGTCGCAGTCCCGCAAAAAAAAAAAATCGCAGATCGCCGCCATTACTTGCCATAACAAAAATGACAAAAATCTTTCCCGTAGTTAGTAAACGCAATAACTTTTGCGCAAACCAATCAAAATACGCTTTTTGCGATTTTTTTTACCAAACATATGTAGCAAAAAACAAATTGGCCTATAATGTTAAAAAAAATAGATTTTTACATTTTTGGGGGGAATTTCATATAAAAAAAAATGTGAAAAATATTGTTATTTTTGCAAAATTGTCGCTCTTTTTGTTTATAGCGCATGATCAAAAAAATCGCACAGGTGATCAAATACCACCAAAAGAAAGCTCTGTTTGTGGGAAAAAAAAGGACGTCAATTTCATTTGGGTACAGCGTCGCATGACCGCGCAATTGTCCGTTAAGGTCACGCAGTGCCGAATCGCAAAATAGGCCCTGGTCAGGAAGGGGGTAAAATCTTCCGGGGCTTAAGTGGTTAAAGCCGAAGTTCCACTTTTGGGTGCAACTCCGCTTTAACAATTCTTAGACAATGATGGCTATATTTGTTTTCTTTTTAGGCTTGCTTTCCTTTATTTTCACCTGGCAATCTCGCCAGTATGTTATTTTTCAATGGACCTTAGTCTCGGTTCACACTTGTGCGATGCGGGAAGGCTGCGAATTTGCAGCCTGTTCTCGCATCGCATCCGCACATCTGGCAGTTCACACTGCCATATGCGATACGCAGGGGGTGTAAATTAAATGTTAACGACACCCCCAGTTTGATCGCATATCGCAGTGCGATCTGACAGTTCGTACAGGATAGGATCGCACAAGTGTGAACCACGGTGCGATCCGATCCTGATGCGGCTGAAAAAAAGGGTCATGTGCGTGTTTGGTGCGGATACAGTGCGAATTCAGCCATACAAAGTGTATGGCTGAATTTGCATCCGCACATCCGATCGCATGTAATGAAGGAGCAGTGCGCTCCGAATTACATGCGATCGCCGCAGCCGCAATAATGTGAACCGGCACTTAGTGTCCTACAGATGTAGCAGTTTGTTAAAACAAACCATTAAACAGGTACAGGGGTCTGCTTGTATGTAAATCCTTCATCCAAAAAAGTGAAAAAAAAAAAAAAAAACTTTGCTGTCACTGCTTACAAAGTGTTAGCCGACATTTGGCTGGAAGTTTGTATTTAAATCTGTTAGTACATCCAACACTCCCCTTCCAGCCAGATTAACAATGCTGCTGTCCAAAGGGGTTTATTTTGCTCCTTCGTCCAGAATGGGGGCACTCTAATACAGGAGGTGTGTTACTGGCCAGATCGCCAGGTAAAAACAGAGGAGAAAAGAGCCTACAAAAAAGCCACCACATCTAATGATTGGTAAGCTGCAATATATTACATTTTTGGTTTTGAGTTTAATTCCGCTTTAATGCAGTATAACAGTTAACACTTTGCTTTTGCAGCAGCTGCAAGTGTGACATGCTCATACCTCGGCTCGGATCTGCCGCATGGAGTCCCGGTCTCTAAGTGTTGCGGTGTGTGGCGTGCGATTCACTGTATCGAAGTCTATTGTGATACCAAAGGCTACACCGATCTCATCTGTCCGGGCGTAGCGGCGGCCGATGGATCCAGAGGAGTCGTCCACTTTGTGCGACACTCCATTCTTGGTTAAAGCTTCAGCTGCACATAAAAAGATAAGTCAGGGATTTTCCATCAGAAATCAGAGACCAACCAACTGAGATAAATTATGTAAATTATGTACACTAAATTAAGACAATCAAGTTTATATATTATAAATATAAATTATGAGTTAATTTAATTCAATAATGTACAATCATTTACAAAATGACACTATATCCACTTCTGGACCAGGCCTTTTTATGACACTTCCAGAGGTCTAGGGCTCAAATTTTTGCTCTCGCTCCAACGATCACGGCAATACCTCACAAGTGTGGTTTGAACACCGTTTACATGTGGACGGGACTTGCGTATGCGTTCGCTTATGCGCGCGAGCTAATGGGGATGGGGCGCTTTAATTTTTTTTTCTATTTATTTTATCCTTTATTTTTACACAGTTTTAAAAAAATATATTTTTTGATCATTTTTATTCCTATTACAAGGAATGTAAACATCCCTTGTAATAGAAATAAGCATGACATGGTTTTTTTAATGTGAGATCTGGGGTCAAAAAGACCTCACATCTCACACCTACACAAAAAAAAAAAAAAAGTAATTTTTTCATGATGAAAAAAAAAAAAAAAAAAAAAAAAAAAACGGGCTGTTTAAATCTGTTCCTAGGAAGTAAAGTATGACGTCGCTCCGGTCCTCCAAGGCCATAGTGTTGAGTGAGGGCCATCTTGCCCTCCCTCGACTTCCTGAGGGGACAGCGGACCAGATAGTTTTCCCCGCTGCTGACGGGTCCGGTAAGCAGGGAAAACGACGAGGAATCGGCAGGGGGGGTGATAAGCGTGATCCCGTGGTGAATCTGCTGCTGGGACTACCTTTATGTTAAAGCGGATCGCACGCTGTTTAAAAAAATACCGGGGTTATGGCAGCTATCCGGTATTTAATGCCAAAGTACTGACGTAAATACACGGTGGGCGGTCCGTAAGTGGATATTATACAAATGTGACAAATCCTTGTGGGCTATGATCACAAATAGTTGCATGTCCCTCTATTTCTGGCAATGCCAGGTGGAACCACAAGGGTCAATATGTCGATGTTCCAAGACTACAAGTGTCAGTATGTCATTATGGGATCTCAAGTGTCAAAATCTTTCTTTGGGACGTGGATCGTTTTCCTGGAACCCTGGGTGCCATTGCATTGCTATCAGTGTATAATTATCCTGGGACATCAAATTTCAGTGAATTATTCTGGCACTGCAAGTACCTTTGTCATCACTATAGGACCCCAGCCGTCATTGTATTATAATTCAAGAAACACTGAGAGCTGGAATTCCAGAAGATGATGCACGGACTCCTGGGATTTCATAGTGATGAAACGTAGAAGGGGTCAGTGGGTCATGGTTCTGGAACCCCTAATGTCTGCGTCATTCCTTTCTCAACACCCAAGTATCAGCAAATCATTGCCCTGGAATACAGAGTCTGGGTTTGCAATAAGGAACGCACCAAAAGCAGAACGTATCAAAGAGAAACGTCACCCCAACCCAGATCAACTAAGGCTTTTATGCACTGATGCTACCCTCCACTTTTTTTGACTTGTGGCAGGGAAAGTTGCACGGTCTGCATCTTTTTAGATGCAATTTCCTATTGGGAGTTTCTCACCAAAAAATGACATTTTTGTTGCAGGGGATGCCTGAAATTTGACTTGAGCCTTAAAGCGGAGTTCCGCCTCCACCTCCAAAAATTAAAAGTCAGCAGCTACACATACTGTACACATACTGCAGCTGCTGACTTTTAATATTATGACACTTACCTGTCCTGGAGTCCAGCGATGTCGGCACCGCAGCCGATGTTTCCATCGGCTGTCGGGTGCTGCCGCCGCCATTGCCTATAAGGGAACCCGGCAATGAAGCCTTGCGACTTCACGGGCGGGCCCTACTGCGCATGCGCAAAGCGGATTGGCTCGGCGGCGGGGGAAGGAGCAGGGGGCCAAACCTCTAAGGGACGATGCCGCCTCCCGGTAGTGAGGAAGGGTACCTTTCAAAAACAGGTACCCGTTATTCCCCGCCCCCTGAAAGGTGCTAATTGTAGCACCAGGGGGGGGGGGGGGCGCGTAGTTCCACTTTTGGGTGGAACTCCGCTTTAAGTGCAGACTTCTAGGAAAATCAGTGAGCTAATCACACAAAGCAGGAAATTATGTTTCGGGGGGGGGGGGGGGGTTCTGTACGCATTCTGTGTACAGAAGACCTCCAGGCGGCCATATTGCATTTTCAGAAAATTACAGCAGCTGCAGATTGAAAAGGAAAGGTCATTTTTTTTTTTATACAATTCAATTTGCAATTGAATATGCTATATTTTTTCGTTATTTGCTATTTTTTCCCCCATGAAAGTGGAGTTATCCTTTAAATCTTATGCTAGCTGGTTACGAATACAGAGCCTGTCCCCACATACTGCCAAGGGCAATCTCTTAGCTCTCTACTCCTGGTATAAAGTCTACCTTGCTAGGATATGTAGTAGTAGTAGTAAAAGCGCCTTTTTTTGTTTGCCATTCCTAATCAAGCACAAAAGTAATAGACCAAATGCATGCAGTAAACTTACATAATTCCTTCACGAAAGGAATGAATTCCTGATTCTGGCTCAGCGGGAGTACTGAACACTTGTATGGTGCTACAATGGCTGGAAAGCTGAAGAACTACAATGAACAAGAAAAAAAAAAAAAAAACATTTATAGCACATTCACCACTTACAAACCACATAGGGCATCTACAAAAACAGTGTTTTCAACTAAAGAAAATCGCAAAATCTACGGCCTGCCTTACAGTGATATTAAAAATTATTTATTATTTTTTTTTTAAATAAAAAAACATGTGAAACTTACCTGCTCTGTGTAATGGTTTTGCACAGAGCAGCCCCAATCCTCTTCTTTTTGGGGTCCCCAGTAGGCGCCCATGGCCCCACCCTCCTACCAAGTGCACCCAGAGCAAAAGGCTTGCTGTGGGGTCAACAGAGCAAGCTTACTCCAGAGCTGCTGTTCTACAGGTCCATCCAGACACAGAGCGGCAGCTCGGCCCCACCCCTCTCTCTTCTCATTGGCTCACTGGCTGTGATTGACAGCAGCAGGAGCCAATGGCTCCCGCAGCTGTCTCAGCCAATGTGGAGGGAGAGTCCCCAGACAGCCGAGGCTCATATGCACATCGCTGGCTCATGATGGGGCTCAGGTAAGTATTAATGGGGACTGGTGCACACAGAAGTTTTTTTACCTTCATACATAGAATGCATGAAGATAAAAATCCTTGAGCCTTTAGAACCACTTTAAGTTCCTGGTTTTATTCCTCAGACCAGTCACCATTTTTGTTGCATGTATCGTGACTCATTCTATCTCATCAATATCTTATTGTGAGGTCTCCAGAACTGGACACAGTATTCTGAATGAGGTCTAAGTAAATATCTACACAGGAGAATCAGTACCTACTTGCTCCTGCTGGTGATCCCTCTAGTGATAATTAAAAAAAAAAAAAAATATATATATATATATATATATATATATATATATATATATATATATATATATATATATATATATATATATATATATATATATATATATATATAAGAGAATCAAGACATCCTTCTGCTGGTGATCTCTCTAGTGATATAAATATCTATATAAGAGAATTGGGACCTCCTTCCTGCTGCTGGTGATTCCTCTAGTGATAACTAAAGATCTACATGGAGGAATTAGGACCTCCTCCCTCCTGCTGGAATTAGGACCTCCTCCCTCCTGCTGGAATTAGGACCTCCTCCCTCCTGCTGGAATTAGGACCTCCTCCCTCCTGCTGGAATTAGGACCTCCTCCCTCCTGCTGGAATTAGGACCTCCTCCCTCCTGCTGGAATTAGGACCTCCTCCCTCCTGCTGGAATTAGGACCTCCTCCCTCCTGCTGGAATTAGGACCTCCTCCCTCCTGCTGGAATTAGGACCTCCTCCCTCCTGCTGGAATCAGGACCTCCTCCCTCCTGCTGGAATCAGGACCTCCTCCCTCCTGCTGGAATCAGGACCTCCTCCCTCCTGCTGGAATCAGGACCTCCTCCCTCCTGCTGGAATCAGGACCTCCTCCCTCCTGCTGGAATCAGGACCTCCTCCCTCCTGCTGGAATCAGGACCTCCTCCCTCCTGCTGGAATCAGGACCTCCTCCCTCCTGCTGGAATCAGGACCTCCTCCCTCCTGCTGGAATCAGGACCTCCTCCCTCCTGCTGGAATCAGGACCTCCTCCCTCCTGCTGGAATCAGGACCTCCTCCCTCCTGCTGGAATCAGGACCTCCTCCCTCCTGCTGGAATCAGGACCTCCCCCCTCCTGCTGGAATCAGGACCTCCTCCCTCCTGTTGGCGATCCCTCTAGTGATATAAAGATCTTAATGAAGGATTTAGGACCTCCTTCTTCCTGCTTCTGATCCCTCTAGTGATACGATCTATATAGAGGAATCAGGACTTTTATCTGCTGGTGAATCCTATAGGGATAACTAAATCTATATGTAGGGGAATCTGGACTTTCTTCCTCCTCCTAACGATCCCTCTAGTGATATAAAGATGTATATGGAGGGATCAGGACCTCCGTTCTCCTGCTGGGGATACCTAGAATGATACCTAAAGATATATATGGAGGAATCAGGACCTCCTTCCTCCTGGTGATACCTTTCAGTGATCATCCAAGAAATCTATTTGCTTTCGTCACTTCCGGGCAAGGTTTGTTCATTTTGCAACTTTCTGAGATGAGCACAACCAAATCTTTGTTCTGTAGTTCTGGCTTACACTGTACACCCAATACTGTAACATCATGCTGATTTTAACTTTTGAGGAACCCTCCTCATCACTATTAACACTGAATCGCAAAACCAGTCTTGGGGAGAAGACAGAGCTGCTGGTGCCCTTCACTTGCTAATCTGTGACTAAAGGGTCTCCCAGGAGCCCACAAAATCTAGAAGTACGTAATTATGCTTTCTAGCCGACACCAAGGATTTCACCCACCAAATGCGCAATGGAATGCAAGGTGACTCTTAATAGGTTACGGACGCCCAGCACTGCATAGCAGGAAACGGTGGGGGTGTTGCTCAGTACATGCATACTGCAAGCACCAAAAAGACTGTCAACCGACTGTGCCTAGTTTGAGCCAAGTTTACTTTTTAATTTCCATCTTTTATCTTCACTCCATAATGTTTTGCTCTTCCTGTGGGAAATTTTATAAAATGTGGCTTCTTCCGTCCCTTGCTGCAAAGCAGACAGCAGTGTCTACGTCAGTGACCGTTAATTGGATCTGACCCTCTCAGAGCAGTAAAAGGCCACTCATGTGTGAGTTTAAAAGTAGGCAAAGAGGAAAAAGTGGCAAGCAGCTCTTTAATTTATAAACCGCAAAAAAAGAGGAAACAACGCTAGAGCAATAAACTAATTCCACAGAGCGCAAACTGCTGCTTACCATAACAGATTTATGAACTTGCCTGGCCCCTAGTGCTGGTTTTGCTGCTAATACATTATTGAATGTTATGCCATTTTTTTTAGCTAAAGGAATATAGTTATAGAAACTAGCACAGGCCGCTTAACACCACCAATTAGCATAACGATGAGTGAATACCACCACTTAGCATAAAGATGAGTGAACAATGTCAAAGCCTGGAAGGGGGGCAAACATGCGATATTACGGAATATCCTCTTATTGGGTGCCAAAGGCTTTTAACAAGTTGATGGGTGATTAAACCCAACTGCATGCATGCTAAATGGAATAATTCAGCTTGAAGTGAATTTTTTCCTAAAGCTGACCTAAAGCCTTCCCTTCAGTCTTGCACAGATGTACAGGATCCTATCTTGTGCTGCTTACTCTGATTTAATGCACAAAGTGAACTTATCACAGTATGCATTAAAAGCTGCAAGAAGCTAGAGCTTGCCTCTTCAGCCTTAGGCTCATTTCACACTATCCGTCCGCCGGACGGATTCGGTTTTTCTCAGCAGGGGATCGAGCCGCCGATCCCCTGCTGAGCAGGAGGATGACAGCTGTCTCTGCGCTGTGTGCGGAGACACAGCTGTCAGTTCCCCATGCATCTCTATGGGGGAAATCGGATGGGAACAGACCGTCGGTCCGTTCTCATCCGATCCGATGGACGGATGGAAAATAGGGTTTCCATCCGTCCAGATCTGACGGATCGGATGTCAGCGGACATGTCTCCGCTGACATTCGATCCCCCATAGAGATGCATGGGGGGGGGAACGTTCAGATCCGCCAAAAAAACGGACAGGCGGATCTTAGCCTGTGTGAAAGGGGCCTTAAAGTGATACTAAACAGAGAAGTGTTAATTACCATAATTCATTCACATAAGTCATATAAATCATGACCATGTATTTTGTTTTTTTAAATCCCCCAACTGCCTTTTTCCTGCAGCGTGGTTGTGTGGTCACCTGATCTTTCCCATTTCTTTGGCATGTGCAGGGAAAGATCCTTGGGAGGGGCTTCTATTACTCTGCTGATGTATGCTCTCAGCCCTGATTGGTCCTGTGCCAGATACATGACTAAATAAGCAGTATTAGAAGAGCAAGTAAAATTAGATTATAAATCTAAAAACACAAGGGGATTTTTGACTTACCATAAAATCCATTTCCCTGATGTTCATTAACGGACACAGCTCCTGATCTTCTTAACCATTGGGTTATACTGCCCCCATACAGGAGTAGGACACTAGGCAGAAAAAAGTTCTGTCTACGCCTATGGGCAGTCCCGGAGGGTACACCCTCTCTCTTCCTGCATAGGATGTCAGTTTTGTATCAAAGCAGTGTCAGAAAGTAACACCAACCCAACTCATGGGCAGTCCCAGGGGGTATACTCCCTCTCTGCTATAGGTACTCAGTTTTGTAACAAGCAGTGCCAGAAGAATTACAACTCCACAGAGGGGTGGGTGCTGTGTCAGCCAATGAGCATCAGAGAAATTGATTTTACAGTAAATCAAAAATCCAATTTTCTCTTTCATTCATTGACGGACACAGCTCCTGATCTTCTTAACCATTGGGACGTCCAAAGCAGTGTTAAACATGAGGGGTGGGAACAGCGAAAAGAAACTCCCAAGGCGAACTATAGCCAGCCAGGTAAACAGGAGCTCAACCAAAACAACTGGAGCTAACCTAAAAAAAAAACAATACACCCTCAAAGGAGGACCAGATCCTCAAAACAGCAGCCTTGCAGCCAAAGCAAGCATCTGAAGATGCCAACACATCCACTTTATAGAACTTTGTGAAAGTGTGCACCGACTACCAGGTAGCTGCCTTACAAACCTGCCTCACCGACGCCTGATGACGGAAGGCCCAGGAGGCTCTAAGCACCCGAGTAGAGAGAGCCTTGACAGGGGAAGGAGGAACCTGACCCCTGATGGAATAGGCGCCTGAATCACAGTTTGTCTGATCCATCTGGAAACGGTCACATAGGAAGCGGACAACCCTTTCCCAGGCCCATCCATATGCACAAATAGCGAGTCTGATTTCCTAAAAGACTCCGTAGCTGCCAGGTACATCCTAGTCACCCGAAGCACATTCAAGACATGCAGTTTCCTTCGGATGTTTTGGCCTGGGACACAGGGAAGGCAACACAATGTCTTCATTTAAATGAAAATCAGAGACAACCTGAGGAAGGAACGATGGACAGCGGCGAAGAACCACCTTATCACAGTGAAACACCATGTAAGGTGAACGATAGGGTAACAACGCCAATTCCGACACCCTGTGCGCAGAGGTGAAAGCTCCCAAAAAGGCTACCTTCTGGGATAGCGTAAGCAGGGGAATCTCCCGAAGATTCTCAAAAAGAGGCTTCTGGAGGACAGAGCACCAAATTGAGGTCCCAAGGTGGCAACAGAGACCGCACTGGAGGGGTCAAGTGCCTAACTCCCTGAAGAAAAGTATGCATCATCGAGTAAGTGGCCAGGGGCTGTTGAAAGAAGACCACTCTAAGGCCGACACCTGACCCTTGATCGTACTCCAGCCCAGTTTCTGCTCAAACCCCCGTTGAAGGAAAGTCAAGATCCGAGCCACCGAAAAAAAGAGCAAAGATGAACCCCAAGAGACTCACAACATGCAATGAACGTCTTCCATTTAGAATGGAAGATCTTCCTAGAAGTGGATTTCCTAGCTTTTAACAGCGCTCCAATCACTGACTCAGACAAATCTCTATCCATCAGCACCTTGTGTCCAATAGACAAGCTGTCAAAGCCAGTGACTGTAAAGCAGGATGGAAGCTGATCCCGTGACTGAGCCACAAAACTCTGCACCTCTGTTGAGCCAGGACGCCAACAGATCCACCTCAGAGATGCCCCACTGGAGACATAACTGATGAAATACCTCGGGATGAAGGGACCACTCCCCTTGGTCCAACGTTTGCCGAATGAGGTAATCTGCCAGCCAGTTTTCCACCCCAGGAAAGTGTACAGTGGAGAGGAATGGAATGAACCGTTCTGCCCACCTTAGAATGCCTGCTACCTCCAGAGACGCCAGGGCACTTCTTGACATAAGCCACGGCCATGGCATCGTCCGACTGAATGCGCACTGGACATCCCTGAAGACGATCCGTCCAATGTTCTAGGCACAGTCTGATCACTCGGAGTACCAAGACATTGATCGGTAGTCTGGACTCTTTTGGTGTCCAGACACCCTGAGCAGAAATTTTGCCAAAGACGCATCCCCAGCCGGACAGCCTGGCATCTGTGGTGACCACTGTCCAATACAAGGATACAAGGGCAGGAAGGATTTGCCCAGCCAAAGCACGGAAGAATGAAGCCATCATACCAGGGACTCTTCCATTTGGCCAGAATCTCCCTTTGCAGAGACATCGTATGGCACTGTGCAAACTGAACTGCCTCGAAGGTAGACACTATCAGGCCCAGTACTCGCATGCAAGTCCGGAAGGATTACCATCAGCTGGACAGCAGGAGACGAATTACAGCCTGCAGTTTTTGGAGTTTGTCCAGAGGAAGGAGCACTCCAGATAAGGCTGAGTCCAGAGTCAGACCCAGATAAGTCCAGCTTTGTGGATGGAACCAGAGTAGACTTCTGAAAATTAAGAATCCAGCCAAACACCCTCAAGCTCGTGATTTCCAGGTTTTCCACCAGAGCAGTAGGAGACTCTGCTCGCAGATGGAGGTTGTCCAAGTAGCCCAGTACCGCAAACCCCCATTGGCATAACAATGCTAGCACTGAGGCCAACATTTTCATGAAGACCCGAGGAGCAGAAGGCAGACCAAAGGGAAATGCCACAAACTAATAATGCTCCTTTCCAAGGGCAAAGCAGAGGAAGCGATGGAGACCGACACATATTGGAATATAAAGGTAAGCGTCCTTGATGTCGATGGAGGCACCGTGTGAACGGACTCCATTCTGAACTACTGCATCCGCACAAAGCAGTTCAGCGCCTTGAGGTCATGAATTGGACGCACCTTGCCTTCCTTCCTGGGGACTGTAAACAGGTTTGAGTAAAACTCCTAAAAAAAAAACGTTCCAAAGTTGGAACCATCACTCTTTAAAGTAAAAAGTGTGAGGGGGCAAACCTTCATGCTGAAGGGGCCTTGTCTGCGGATCTGGAGAAGCCACCTCTTGACTTGTCAGACCAAGTTCCCTTGGATCCTCCAGAGGAGGCCCCAAAGGGTTTGGAACTCTTGTCAGTCGACCCTGATGGACAAAAAACTGCTTATGAGTCAAGAAGGAGGGCCCACGTCTAAGATGAGGGTCCTTGCCCTTAGTAGCCTGCAGAAGAAAGGTACTCCTCCCCCCTGTGAGACTTTTAATAATGTCATCCAAGGTAGCACAAAACAGGCTTGAAAGGGAAGATCACTCAAGGCCTTTTTAGAAGTCTGGTCTGCAGACAAGCATTTAAGCCAAAAGACATGCCGAAGGACCACTGCCGAAAGAGCCGAGCCACTAGGGGAGCCGCATCCAAAGAGAAAATCACAGAAACTGCAGTACCTGGACCAGCTGGTCCGCTAGCTCAGCAAAGGCAGGGGGGAGATACTCCCCCTCTAGGTCATGGCACAAAAGCCTAGCCCATTCGGTCAGAGTCTGCGACACCAGGGCAATAGTGAATATCAGCCTTACTGCCAAACCAGCCAGGGTATACATACTGCGGGCCACAGCCTCCGCCTTCCTGTCAGCTGGGTCCTTCAAGGCCGGGGACTCTTAAACCTGAGTCATAGTTGTCTTGTTTAATCTGGAAAACGGAGGGTTCACCACTGGTGGAAAAGTCCACTTCTCAAGAAGGGACTCCTCATAGGGGTATAGCCTAGCAAAATTGCTAAGGGACCCCAAGGGGACACTTTGGTCATCCCCACTATTTAGTGAAAATTCTGTGAAAATAGGAGGGGAAAGAGAACACCTTTTGCACTCTGGATGGCTTGTGAAAGCCAAAGGAAACCTGCGCCTCCGACCCAGCTTCAGCTGCATCCTCCATCTTAAAGGTCTCACACACAACTACAATCAGTGCATCCACCAGCGTCTTTTCGTACATGGTTGCAGAACTGGAGGAATCCTCCTCACTATCTGAGACACAGCAGGGTGACGCACATCCGCAGCGGCTGAACCAGATTCAGGATCTGATGAGACAGATGAGGCAGGGGAAGGCAGGGGAAGGCAGGGGGCACTTTTTGCCAGCCCGTCGCCCAAAAGCCACTTCACCTGGAACACCAAGGACTCTAGGACCGCCGTCAGCGCATCAATGGATGGATGGATGGCCCCGCAACCTCAGATAGGATCAGGTAGGGAGATGTGCTCCAAAGACTCCATGAGTCAATAGGGGACCCCACAAAAAAGTGTAAACACTACTAAGGGACAACCCCCACCTCTCTGGCAGCCCACCCAGTTGCCAGCCACAGAGTAGCAATCGATCCTAAGTAGAGGGAAGAGGACCTCCACCAGACTCACCACCCCGCAGAAACCAGGCACCGCAGCTACGAAGAGAATCTGCACTGCACGAACAGTGACCAGGAAATGAAAAGATCCAGGAGCCAGCACCAGGAGATGAGGAGGGGCTCCCACTGCCGAAATTGCCGCCCAGAGGACTCCACCGTCTTGCCTGCCCCTGTTTTCAATGGCAAACCACCGAAAAATGGATGCCAGACTATACAAACATGGCTGCCATGCATTAAACACACAGGCTACAAGAAAATTGCGGCACCACGAGGCTCCTAGGCCTCAGAAAAAAGCACAGGCAGGAAGTGGGGGCCCTGGCAGGAGCCCCCCCCCCCCTATATCGCCAGCACAGCACCCTGCCCTCACCCTAGGTGGTGGATGACCAGGCCACCCCACAGCCCCAGCATCAGTGAAGGAGTGGGGGGGAGCCGTGAATGGGGGGCGAGATGGCCCACAGGGACCACCAGACCGATGAGGGGGATGCCTAACGGGAAGGAGGGGAACTCAGGGGTCCGACCGTCCCATGGAGAGGCCAAGGTCCACCCCAAATCCCTCCAGGGGGACAGTTACCATACCTGGCGGGCACCACTCCAGACAACACCTCCTCTCCATCGAGATGGGGGGCTGTCGGCTAGAAGAACGATGCGACTCGGGCCAAGACCTGGTCGCATGTGACCTCGCTGGGCATTTAACTAGCAGGCCAGCCCTCGTCCGATGGGGCTAGGTCGTGGCCGACCTAGCACGCAGCTGAGGTCTGGGCACACTTGCTGGACAGACTGGGGTGACCACTAGATCGAGATTATCCAGCCCGTCGCCCAATCTGGAAGTTGATTGTATCTAAAAAGAAAAAACTGCCAGAACGAAAGATCCCAGCAAGGAACTAGGTCCTTACTCCTGACTATCCCACCAGACGTAACCGTCCACACGCCCCCATCCGTGCCGGCCTCTACCTTGCCATTCTGTTGTGAAGACGCGGGACGCCGCAGTCTGACCTTCAGCCATGTTTGTGATGTGCCTGTATTTGTCTGATGTCTTGCAAGTAGCCTCTTAATAAATTTTGCCTGGAATTTTTATGGGATTACGCTATGGTCTCTTTGCCTTATTTTCCATATACACCTGTATTCATCTGAACATTTGATCTCACTGTGGGGACTGGACCTTTCTGAGTACCTTGTTTCTGATAAGATTGGAGTCTGTTTACCCAAAGCTTGTGAGGCCATTTCATTAATTTGATTGGCCATGTTGTTCTGGTAAGCTGCCTCCCAATATTATTGCACAGTGGTGTCCCCTGCCTGCACTTCCCTGTGGTGGTCACAAGATGAATTTCACCATTTGCCTTGGATTTAAGTTTTTGTCTTTTGGACTTGATTTTCACCTTCACTGTTTATGGGACTTTATGTGCACATTTTTAGCTTTTTCTACATTCATCATTTATGTTTATTGTACATGATAATATTCATTTATTTCACATGTGATTTTTATATTAACACTGCACTATTTTTTTATTTATACATTTTGGATCACTGTCTGTTGGTCTAGTGCCAGCAGCTTTTTTTTTTCTCACTATTTATCATCTTTTATTATTCTTAGCGCAGAAATTCCCCCCATTTTTAGTTACTCCAGAACTAGGCAGAAAAAAACAGCACAAAGAGGGAGTATACCCCCTGGGACTGCCCATAGGCGTAGCCAGAGTTTTTTTTTTGCCTAGTGTTCCACTCCTGTAGGGAGCAGTGTAACCCAATGGTTAGGAAGATCAGGAGCTGTATCCATCAATGAACGAATGTGAATTTTTTTTTTTTTTACAGCTCCCTATTAATCACAAATCGACAAAGTGCCGTATAGTCAATGCTATGGTATTCCCAGTAGTAACTTTTGGCTGTGAAAGTTGGAAGGCTGAACGCCGAATAATTGATACTTTTGAACTATGGCGTTTGAGAAGACTCTTGAAAGCTTTTATTACATAGTGCCACCAGAGGTGTCCTTACCGTCCTCTGCTCGTCTCCTTGTCTGACTTGGAATGTATGCTCAAAGACGGTGTACATGATTCTCCCCAAACCAAATGAGGGCTCAATCACATTTGGCACGATTTCTTCGACTGTAAGAATTAAAGGGAAAAAAAATAAAATAAATTGTGTTATTCAAATGGTAAGATGCGGTAGAAATTCCTTTGGTAGCACAAATATGACAAGAGTACAACAACGTGTTAGAAAGAAGAATGACAGCAGAAAGAAAAGAAGAAGATCAAGTGGTCCATTGAGCCTGCCCCATTTTTCTTTTTTTTAATTTGTGAAAAAAAAAAAAAAAAAAAAAGCTTAGTGTCCTAAGAAGAGCAGCATAACCCATCGGTCAATGAAGATATGAAGCTGTGTCCGTCAATGAATAAAAGAGAAATATATACACACACGGACAAGGGGTTGGGTGGGGGGGGGGCACACCGTAAACATGCATTTCTAAAGACCAATATTCATATATAATCACAGAGGATAGCGCACACATACAAAAGGTGTAACTTTCAAATACTACAAGGCTACTGAGACCTGATCAAAATGGGGATTTGGTTATCATCAGTGGGTCCTACACTATCCATAAAATTAAGGATAAATCCCACCTCTCTTAACCATGGGAGGAGTAAGTATATCTCATGGTTAAGAGAGGTGGGATTGATCCCTCATTTATGGATAGTGTAGGACCCATGGATAATGGGGTACTTTGACGCAGCGGTGGGCTTAAGGTGTGAACAAATCCCTATTTTTACTCATTTTGATCAGGTCTCAGTAGCCTTGTAATATTTGAAAGTAACGACTTTTGTATGTGTGCACTATCCTCTGTGGATATCTCTCTCTCTCTATCTTTCTCTCTCCATCTCCCTCTATCTCCATCTTTCTACCTCTATCTCTCTATCTATAATTTTTTTTTTCTTTTTTACTTCATAATCATATAGGAGTATAGATCTAGGTTTGTCCCAAGCATATTTGAATCCACTTGCTGTTGACTGACTCACTACCTCTGCTGGAAGTCTGTCCCAAGCATCAACTACCCATTCGATAAAATAATACTTTCTAAGATAAGTATTGAACTTTCCTCTTGCTAGTCAGCTGCTCTGTCCCCATATTTTTGATCTGTGTTTCATAAGGAAAATTCTGCCATCCTGAACCTTATTCACCCCCTTGATGTATTTAAAGGTTTCAAGTCATGTCTCCCCTTTCCCTTCTTTCCTCCAGACTGTAAATATTAAAGTGATATTAAAGGCCTGTGATTTGTTTTAAAATAACTTCACCTGCTCTGCGCAGTGGTTTTGCACAGAGCAGTCCAGATCCTCCTCTTCCTTGGGTCCTCCATCAGCATTCTTAGCCCCTCCCTACTTCCGAGTGCCCCCCAGAGCAAGCAGCTTGCTGTGGGGGCACTCAAACAGGCATGCTCCCAAGCTGCTCCTCTAAGTGTCCATTCACACACACAGCTGCGGCTTGGCCCCATCCCCTTTCTCTCCTCATTGGCTCACTGGCTGTAATTGACAATTCTGCCTCAGCCAATGAGGACTCCAGAACTGGACTCTCTATTCCAATTGAGGCATAACTCTAAATAGAGGAATCAGAACATTTTTCCTCCTGCTTGTGATCACACAGTCTGCTGCATCAGTTTTTATGGTGGCAATTTGCAAATACAGTTAAACCTTGGATTGCGAGCATAATTCGTTCTGGAAAAACGCGTGTAATCCAAAGCACTCTTCTACCAAAGCGAATTTCCCCATAAGAAATAATGGAAACTCAGTTGATTCGTTCCACAACCATTTATATAGAAGTCTTTCAGTTTATAGTCCATATAAAAAGATTCTAGCAATGTGATAGGTTGTGTAACTATAAAATGTCCATCCACAAATGGCGCCTCCACAAGGGGATTAGAAGCAAAATCCAGCAGGACCTACAGAGTATAAAAGAGAAGAGAGGGTGCCTCTAAGTGTAGCAATTACACTTAGAGCCAGTTCTCAGCGTCGTCAGTCTGCAGTCGAGACCGGGAAGACCACCCCGCAGTAGAGCGATCTGAACATGAGGCTTGACGCACTCGTGGAGCACAGTGTGGAAGGGATGACGTTGATGGCGGTGCTGAGGACGGTCTATGTGGACAGCTTTACCCTGGATGCCTGCATACTTTGTGCCTCTTATCATCAACCATGTTAGTTGCTAAATGTTGTACCTTCAATAAATGTAACCATATTGCTACACTTCGAGGAGCTTATGTGTACATGTGTGGTGGTTTAGGGCTCAGCACTTCTGCCTTGCAGCACATGGGGTCCCTGGTTCGAATCTCTGACGGGGTACTATCTGCATGGAGTTTGCATGTTCTCCCTATGCTTGCACACTCCAAAGAGCTCCAGGGACCTTTGTTTGTAAGCTCCTGTACATATTGTACAGAGTCTGATGAAAATGTGTAAAGGATAAGTTCACCTTCTGAAAGGAAAAAAAAACTGAATTTTTGTAAGAACTTACCGTAAAATTCCTTTCTCTGAGTCCTCCGACAGTCGCCACCCACTCATACAGTCTTCACTTATGGGTATTGACCCCTTATCCATAGGAGCAAGCTAGGCATAAGACTTGTTAAAACACAAAACAATTTGCATAGACACACCTATGGGGGGCTGTCCCTCTGGTCCAATACCCCCCTGCTAACAGCATTCTCAACTTAGTTTGGTAGCAAGCAGTAAATAGTCCAATTACCCCACAAAAGAGGGGCGGGGGCGGCGACTCTCAGAGGACTCAGAGAAAGGAATTTTACGGTAAGATTTTACAAAAATTCAGTTTTCTCTTACGTCCTCTGACAGTCGCTGCCCACTCATACAGTCTTCAATTATGGGATGTCCCAAAGCAGTGTAGACATGAGGGGTGGGAAGCACAACCGTCACAAAGGCATCGCAGCACCCAGGTCAGAGAAATGAACCTTATCTGAAAAGAAAGGTAAAAACGCTGGGTAACAGAAAAGCTCAACAGGAGCAAACTGAGTTGGGAATGCTGATAGCAGGGGGGTATTGGACCAGAGGGACAGCCCCCTACAGGTGTGTCTATGCAAATCGTTTTGTGTTTTAACAAGCCTTATGCCTAGCTTGCTCCTATGGATAAGAGGTCAATACCCATAAGTGAAGACTGTATGAGTGGGCGGCGACTGTCAGAGGACGTAAGAGAAATTTACTTTTTTTTTTGTTTTAATAAGCAACTTGCAGGGCATTGCACCTGCAGATCTTGGATGCAATGTGAGGCTCCTGCACACACTCAGGATAGCGCTCTGCCCGCACCACGTGAGAGCAGGAAGATCAATGAACTACGAGAGCATTCACCAGCGCCCTTGTAGCTCATGAAGATCTACAAGGCGTTAAACGCAATGGATGATGGTACTTGTAGTCTACTCATTCACAGGAAACTGTGAAAGAACAACAAGGCCCTATGGGTGGAACCCCACAACGCATCGCTGTTTTCAAGTTGTGACACTGGGTGTGGGGAGAGGATTCTCCGCTCCCTGTCACAGAAAGGGGGGAGAAGGGATGCATGCTGAACATGGTACACCCTAAATACAGGTGTAACATGTTCAAAAAGGTAAACTTAGCCTTTAAATCCAATGAATGAAAGGGCAGGGAATAAAAAGAGCGAAATGGTGTTGGACGTCCTTCAGCCAGGAAATGAGACGAGCTCTATCTGACTTTCTGAAGCTTCTAATGCACATTGTGAGAAGCTCACAGTGTGCAGTGAGATCAGAGTAAGCAATTTCAGTCCAGGAGAGGAGCCGCTACAACTGTGCAAGACTGAAAGGAAGTCTGGAGTTGAGCTTTAACCACTTGCCGACCAGTCATGTTGACTGTACTGCAGCAAAGTGGTTTGTTATCATCCAGCGATGTAGACCTACGCCGCTGGACCCCTCCCCCTGTAGGCAGCGCTCGCGCGCCGCCGGAGGCGTGCTCTCTCTGTTTTCAGTCACAGCGGGAGTCGGGCCAGGGGAGGAGCGGCGGCGATCCCCGCTGCTCTTCCCCGATCGTCGGGGAATCGAGTTTGGAGATCCGCCCGCTTCTGTAAACAGAGCGGGCGGATCTCCTAAGTGACAAGGAGTGACAGATTGCAGGGTTCAGCATAGCTCAACATGCGATCTGTCCCTGTGTCACTCAGTCACCTCCCCCCACACACGTTAGTAAGCACCAGGCATACATTAACCCCTCCCTCTCCAATAAAATTAACCCCTTCCCTGTCAGTGTCATTTTTACAGTAACAGTGCATATGTATAGCACTGATTACTGTAGTAATGTCACTGGTACCCCCAAAAGTATCAAAAATGTCAGTCAAGGGTCTGATCTGTCCGCCGCAGTCCCGCAAAGAAAAATCGTAGATCGCCGCCATTACTCGTTAAAAAAAAAAAAAGACAGAAATCTTTCCCTTAGTTAGTAAACGCAATAACTTTTGCGCAAACCAATCAAAATACGCTTACGCTTGTGATTTTTTTTACCAAACATAGGTAGCAGAAAACAAATTAGCCAAAAATTTAAAAAAATTTTGATTTTTACATTTTGGGGGGGGGATTTCATATAAAAAAATATGTTAAAAGTATTGTTATTTTTTTCAAAATTAACGCTATTTTTTTGTTTATAGCACAAAAAGTAAAAATCACACAGGTGACCAAATACCACCAAAAGAAAGCTCTGTTTGTGGGAAAAAAAGGACGTAAATTTCGTTTGGGTACGGCATCGCAATTGTCAGTTAAAGTCGCACAGCGCCGAATCGCAAAAAGTGGCCTGGACGCAAGACAGCAAAATCCTCCGGTGGTAAAGTGGTTAATTACTGCTGTAATCTTCGCTTGAAATCAAACTCAGGGGTTTTTTATTTTCAGTTAACAAAAGTGAACATTGTCTGTTTTTGAGAAGTAGACCCTGAACCCGATCCTTAGCAGTTGCCATGACGACTGCTACAAAGCCGTACTGGAACCAAGCCGCATAGTCAAGGTTCTCAGATGCTGAATAACAGTGCATTGCGGGCAACAAAACGCGACAAGCGTGGGATGCAGGTCAATGCAATTCAGTGACTTATTCTTCTCACGGTTGGGGAATTTGATTGGCTGCCTTGTGCCGAGCCTGCAGCTGGAAACCCGGCACAAGGACACAGCGGCCAGAGTGTGTTTGTATCAATCTGCGCTAGAAACCGAATGCTAGGATCCTCTCAACAGATAATGGAATATACAGAGAGGGTGAACAATGAGATGAATGCGCACAATGCAGAATGTGAACTTGAAAAACAACATTGCACACAATAATAATTCATCTCTAAAGAAATAAAACCTTTCAAGGCTTCTTCCAGGAAATCAATGACAAACCATAGAAACATTTTTTATAGCAGGCATGGTTTAACCAAATAAATGCCACCCTGAATTATGTAGTTCCACAATCACCGATCAAAAGGTTACTTTAATGTTAATATTGGTGTTCAGAATGCCGACAAACGTTTTTGGTTAAAGTTTTATTTTGTCCAAAGAGTAATAGCAGGAATACACGGTTCGAATATCGACCGATCGTTCGATCACCGACCAACGAAACAGCGTTCGCTGGTTGAAATTAGTGATCAACCAATATCGTTTTTTTTTTATTGCCGATACCGATATTTTGGTCATCGCATATCGGTATTGGCTGATATTTTCGAACATTTTTTTTTAGACAGGTACTCTTGTGGAGGGATCTAAAAGACCCCAAACACCTCCTCTGCACTTAAAAGCATTCAAAACGCCAAGTTTGGCTGTTTTAAATGCTGTATTTTTTTTTTTTTTCATTTGGCGCTGAGTACCCAGAAGTGATGTCATGACATCACTTCCGGGTTTTTACACGGAGACCCCATCAGAGCTGAATGCGGCAGTGCACATCAGTCCAGCCTCATCCGTCGCACATCAGTCCAGCCTCATCCGTCGCACATCAGTCCAGCCTCATCCGTCGCACATCAGTCCAGCCTCATCCGTCGCACATCAGTCCAGCCTCATCCGTCGCACATCAGTCCAGCCTCATCCGTCGCACATCAGTCCAGCCTCATCCGTCGCACATCAGTCCAGCCTCATCCGTCGCACATCAGTCCAGCCTCATCCGTCGCACATCAGTCCAGCCTCATCCGTCGCACATCAGTCCAGCCTCATCCGTCGCACATCAGTCCAGCCTCCTCAGCGCACATCAGTCCTGCCTCCTCAGCGCACATCAGTCCTGCCTCCTCAGCGCACATCAGTCCTGCCTCCTCAGCGCACATCAGTCCTGCCTCCTCAGCGCACATCAGTCCTGCCTCCTCAGCGCACATCAGTCCTGCCTCCTCAGCGCACATCAGTCCTGCCTCCTCAGCGCACATCAGTCCTGCCTCCTCAGCGCACATCAGTCCTGCCTCCTCAGCGCACATCAGTCCTGCCTCCTCAGCGCACATCAGTCCTGCCTCATCAGCGCACATCAGTCCTGCCTCATCAGCGCACATCAGTCCTGCCTCATCAGCGCACATCAGTCCTGCCTCATCAGCGCACATCAGTCCTGCCTCATCAGCGCACATCAGTCCTGCCTCATCAGCGCACATCAGTCCTGCCTCATCAGCGCACATCAGTCCTGCCTCATCAGCGCACATCAGTCCTGCCTCATCAGTGCACATCAGTGAAGGAGAAAAAATTACTTATTTTCAAAATTTACTGACAGAAAATCAGAAACTTTTTTTTTTTCAAAATTTTCTGTCTTTTTTCTTCTTTTTTTTAGGGAAATAAAAAACCCAGCAGTGATTAAATACCACCAAAATAAATCTCTATTTGTGTGAAAAAAATGATAAAAATTTAATTTGGGTAGTGTAGCACAACCGCATAATTGTCATTCAAAGTGTGACAGCGCTGAAAGCTGAAAATTGGCCCGGGCAGGAAGGGGGTGAAAGTGCATTGTACTGAAGTGGTTAAAAAAACACTAGTGTGCATGGAGCCTAAAAGGCTAAAGCTTGCCTAAAACGGATCAAAATTGGACTGATTCAGCAGGGGCCGTCTGAATTTCGATCCACTCCCATTCATAAGAAATCGATCCAATGATCGACTTCTCACAAACAGGCTTATTGGAAAATGTATGTTCATAAAGTGTATTCTAAGTCCCTGCTGTCAGAATACAACAGTGCAACAGGGAGGATTCCTCTATCCACCTCGCGATTGTGTGGGTGGGGGAATCGGTTCAGTTTTTTCAATCACCCCACAGACTGTTTGGAAAAATACTGACCCACATATGCCCAGCTAAAAGTGTTTGTAAAGTCACATTGTGACTTTGCTGGTATCCGCTCTGGATTATACTGTCAAACTACTGTGTGTGGTTCTTTTTTAAAATGACAATGCTAAACACCTTCTCTTACACCGCAGCTGTTTGGTCACATGATCCCCCTCCGCTCTCCTTCCCTGATCAAAGGAGAGCAGCGGGAGGGGCTGAGATTCTCCTCTGTCAGCCAGCCACGAGAGGGAGGTCACGTGACCACACATGGGCTGTGTCTGAAAAGGTATTTAGCATTATTTAAAACAAAAAACACACACACACACACACACTGTAGTTCATAACTGTATAAACCAGAGGAGATTCAAGTATTTTTGCTACATATTGCAGTGGAGTAGCAATAGGAGGGGAGTAGAGGAGATCGGTTCTCACACTGACAGGCAGGGAGGGAGGGAGGGGAAGAGACTCAGAACAAAGTGGTATGATGGAGTCACGTAAACTGACCATGGTATCGTGGCTCAGCAGCAATGATTACAGTGGTCTGCACACACAGGGGAACACAGAAACTGGAAGGTTAAACCAGGTATTCTACAGCATAAAAAGGGACAAATTACACAGCACAAGCACTATGCTAAAGATTAGTGGTGCACCGAAATGAAAATTTCAGTGTTGAAGCCAAAACCGAAAATTCAGAATGCACTCGGCTGAAACCGAAAATTTTAAATATATATATATATATATATATTTTTTTTTTTTTGTTTTATATACAAATAATTGTATAGTATTCGACTTAATTAATATCATTAGTTTAAATTTATTATCTGCCATTTGCATCTTTTGAAGCGGTGTTCAAAATCCTGCTTGCTGTAATTTTGGTGCATATTTGGCTGCACCAAAAACGCAACTCCCATTTGAAATGCTTCGAAAATGCAGCAAGAACACAAAGAAATGTACCCGTGTTGCGTTTGATGCATTTTTTGAGTCACATGACCTATGAAACACACACCATAAGCAAGGTAAAATCGCAGGCGTTTTGGCAGCCATTATTGGCTGATAATTTTCAGCAGCCGAAATTTCGGAACATCACTAATATAGATCATGCCTTAACCACTTCAGCCCCGGAAGATTTTACCTCCTTCCTGACCATGGCCTATTTTGCGATTCGGCACTGTGTGACTTTAACGGACAATTGCGCGGTCGTGCGATGCTGTATCCAAACAAATTTGACGTCCTTTTTTTCCCCACAAACAGAGCTTTCTTTTGGTGGTATTTGATCGCCTGTGCGATTTTTTTGATCATGCACAATAAACAAAAAAAGAGCAACAATTTTGCAAAAATAATATTTTTCACATTTTTTATATGAAATTCCCCCCCAAAAAATGTAAAAAATTAAATTTTTTAACATTTTAGGCCAATTTGTTTTCTGCTACATATGTTTGGTAAAAACAAAATCGCAAAAAGCGTATTTTGATTGGTTTGCGCAAAGTTATTGCGTTTACTGACTAAGGGAAAGATTTTTGTAATTTTTATTGTTTTTTTTTTTTAACGAGTAATGGCGGAGAGCTGCGATTTTTTTTTGCGGGACAGCGACAATGCGGCGGACAGATCGGACCCTTGACTGACATTTTTGACACTTTTGGGGGTACCAGTGACATTACTGCAGTAATCAGTACTATACATATGCACTGTTACTGTAAAAATGACACTGGCAGGGAAGGGGTTAACTTTATTTGAGAGGGAGGGGTTAAGTGTGTCCCTAGGGGCGGGATTCTAACTGTGATTGGATGTGGCTGTGTGTGTAACAGCAGAGATCAACGGTCCTACATAGCAGGACCGTATAATCTCTGCTGTTACACAGGGGAGAAGGACAGGCGGCTTTGTTTACATTAGCCGCCTGCCTTTCTCCCGGTGTAACCAACGATCGTGAGTGACCGGCGGACATCGGGTCCGCCGGTCACTGGCGCGCGCGCGGGGGGGGGCGTTCCGTGAGCGAGCGGGAGCCCGCCTCGATCCCTAGAGCCTCACAGGCAAGCAACGTAGTCCTACGTCACTTTGCCTGTGAGGGGCCGCAGTAAATAGTCGTGCGGCGGTCGGCAAGTGGTTAAAGGAAAAGGATTTATTTATTTTAGGGTTTCAACCACTTTAAGTCAATATTTTACAAAATAAATAAATAAATAAACTCATATTTGCAGGAGGAAAAAAAATGTAGAAAAAGCAGAATTGTGCAGTAAAGATGTAAGTCGAAGTAATTACCATGTATCGTTTTCTGGAACCTCTTCACAATGACCATATCCTTTGTCAGTACAAAAGTCTTCCCTTCTGTTTCTATAGTGAATTCCCTGCAAGAGAACAGAAGTGGTTAAAATGGCATTTAAAGGAGTTGTAAAGGCAGAAGGTGCATTCTATGAATTAAGATAAAAAGCCGCCTGTGTTTAGCAGCCTCCCCAGCATCCCCTAATACTTAGATGAGCCCAACTCTATCCAGAGATGTCCACGAGTCCGTCAGCCATCCGGGACTCTCCCTACGGATTGGCTGAGACACAGCCATTGGCTCCCGCGGCTGCCAATCAGGAGAGAGAGGGGGGGGCGGGATCGAACGGCAGCTCCGTGTCTAAATGGAAACATGGAGCTGCAGCTTGGCTCAGGTCCCCCCCATAGCAAGCTGCTTGCTGTGGCGGCATTCGATTGGAGGGAGAGGCTAGGAGCAGGAACGAGGGACCCGAGAAGAGTAGGATCTGGGCTGCCCTGTGTAAAATCAACTGCACAGAGGAGACAAGTATAATGTGTTTTTTTTTTTATAACAAACACGAGACTTTACAATCACTTCAAGCAATGAATTGTCAGATACAGTGTTAGAGAGTTGCAGCAAGCAAGCAGAAGCTCACAGTGTGCAGTGAAATCAGAGTAAGCAATTTCAGTCCAGGAGAGGAGCCGGTACAAGTGTGCAAGACTGAAGGGAAGGCCGGAGTTCAGCTTTTTACCCGTTCCTTTCAGCAATGTAAAGAAATCAATTTAATGGTCTGAAAAGCAGACTAGAGCGACATCTGCAGGCTGGATTAGGGACTGCATAATATTAACACATTTCATTTTTACAGTCACTTTTCTAGTCTAGAGCAGTGGTTCTGTAAAACCAAGCTATGGCCCTGGCCTCCTACCTCCTGGGCCTCCAGCTAGCTGATTCTCTAACATTCCACAGTTCTTTCTAGCTCCCATAGTGGCTCGTAGCACCCTTCAACCTCCCACAGTGCCACCAGGCCTCCTCCTCAGCCGCTCAGCTTGCTGCAGTACCCCCAGCCTCCAACAGTGTCCCACAGTCCATGTAGGGCAGTCTAAGTCACCCACATTGCACCTGGAAACCACCCAGCCTCCAGACCCCTCTTGACACAGTTGCCCCCAGGTCCCTTCAGAAACCTCATTCTCCTCCAGGGCCACCAAAACTGCTACAGAGTCCACTAACCCCCTCCATATTCCCTATTCCCACAGTTAAAGCTGTTACAAAGGCTCAATGTTTTTTACATTCTATGCATGAAGGTTAAAAAAAAAAAAAACTTGTGTGCTGCTCCCCCAAATACCTGAGCCCAATCTAGCGATGTGCACGAGAGCCTCCCGAGCCTCTCCCTTCTCATTGGCTGAGACAACAGCGGTAGACATAGGCTCCTGCTACTGTCAATCACTGCAAGTAAGCCAATGAGGAGAGAGAAGGGGCCAAGCCTTGCTCCATGTCTGAATGGACGCACAAAGCAGCGACTCGGGAGCAAGCTTGTCGGGTGTCCCCATATCAAGCTGCTTGCTGTGGAGGCATTTGGCAGGAGGGAGGGGCCAGGAACGCCGGCAGGGAACCCCTGAAGAGGAGGATCGGGGCTGCTCTGTGCAAAACCACTGCACAGAGCAGGTAAGTATATGTTTGTTACTTTAAGACAAAAAAAAAACTGCCTTTAAGATTACTTTAAAGCGGTTGTAAACCCTGCTTGGTCATTTTTACCTACAGGTAAGCCTTTAATAAGGCTTACCTGTAGGTAAAATGATCATCTCCTAAACCTGCACGATTTAGGAGATATTAACCCTGCATGCATCACTGGCACATGCGCTCCGAAGGTCCGGTATACCTTGCTTTGTGCCGGAACCGAGGGCATCTGTGTGCATCCACGGGAGTGACGTCATCACGGCTCTGGCCAATCACATAGCCGGAGCATGCGAACCCAGAAGAAAGTGGGGGGGGGAGGAGAAATTTCAGCCCTCTCAGCGGTGCATACTAGCACCTAGCACATTATGTTATCACGTTGCAGGTTTTTTTTTTTTTTTGCAACGTCAGTGGTTTACAACGGTTTTAAACCCTACCCCATTCAAAGTCCTCCAGCATTTTAATATATACACTGCTCAAAAAAAAAAAAAAAAATCAAAAGGAAAACTTAAAACACATGAGGAATGGGGAAAAATCTCATGCTGGATATCTATATCGGTATGGACTGGGTAATGCGTTAGGATCTATACTGGTATGGACTGGGTAATGCGTTAGGATCTATACTGGTATGGACTGGGTAATGTGTTAGGATCTATACTGGTATGGACTGGGTAATGTGTTAGGATCTATACTGGTATGGACTGGGTAATGTGTTAGGATCTATACTGGTATGGACTGGGTAATGTGTTAGGATCTATACTGGTATGGACTGGGTAATGTGTTAGGATCTATACTGGTATGGACTGGGTAATGTGTTAGGATCTATACTGGTATGGACTGGGTAATGTGTTAGGATCTATACTGGTATGGACTGAGTAATGTGTTAGGATCTATACTGGTATGGACTGGGTAATGTGTTAGGAATGAAAGGATGCCACATCATTTGATGAAAATGAATCACCCTACAGAGGGCTGAATTCAAAGACACCCCGAAAATCAAAGTGAAAAATGATGAAGCAGGCTAGTCCATTTTGCTGAAATTTCATTGCAAAATGGCACGCAGTTTGTATGGCCCCCACGTGCTTGTATGCATGCCTGACAACGTTAGGGCATGCTCCTAATGGGACAACGGATGGTGCCCTGAGGTATTTCCTCCCAGATCTGGACCAGAGCATCACTGAGCTCCTTTATAGACTGAGGGGCAGCCTGGTGGCATTGGATGGACCGAAACATAATGTCCCAGAAGTGTTAAATTAGATTTAGGTCAGGCGAGTGTGGGGGCCATTCAATGGTATTAATTCCTTCATCCTCCAAGAACTGGCTGCATACTCTCGTCACATGAGGCCGGGCATTGTCGTGCACCAGAAGGAACCCAGGACGCACTGTCCCAGCGTAGGGTCTGTCCAAGGATTTCATCCCGATACCTAATGGCAGTCAGGGTGCCATTGTCTAGCCTGCAGAGGTCTGTTCGTCCTTCCATGGATATGCCTCCCCAGACCATTACTGACCCACTACCAAACCGGTCATGCTGAACAATGTTACAGGCAGCATAGCGTTCTCCACAACTTCTCCAGACCCTCTCACATCCGTCACATGTGCTCAGGGTGAACCTGCTCATCTGAAAATCACAGGGCGCCAGTGGCAGACCTGCCAATTCTGGGGTTCAATGGCAAATGCCAATACAGCTCCACAGTGCTGGGCAGGGAGCACAGGGCCCACTAAAGAATGTCAGACCCTCAGGCCACCCTCACAAAGTCTGTTTCTGATTGCTTGGTCAGAAACATTCACATCAGTGGCCTGCTGGAGGTCATATTATAGGGCTCTGGCAGTGCTCATCCTGTTCCTTCTTGCACAAAGGAGCAGATAATGGTCCTGCTGATGGGTTAAGGACCGTCTACGACCCTGTCCAGCTCTCCTAGGGAGATACAGCAAACCTCCTGGCAATGAAACATATTAATGTGCCATCCTACCTGCCCAACCTCTATAGGGTCCAGGTATCGCCTCATGCTACCAGTAGTGACACTGACCCTAGCCAAATGCTAAACTAGTTAAAAACCATCAGAAAAGAGGAGTAGGGAAAAAAATGTCATTGGCCTCCACCTGTAAAACCATTCTGGTTTTGGAGGTTGTCTCATTGTTGCCCATCTAGTGCACCTGGTAATTTCAATAACGCCAAATCAGCTGAAACTGATTAACCCCCTCTGCTACTTAACTGACCAGCTCAATATTGCAGGAGATCAATTGACTTGATGCTACACTCTGATTAAAAAGTGTTCCTTTAATGTTTTTGAGCAGTGTATATTGTATTTCCATTCTTTTATTGTACAAGTATACTTTTTTTTTTTTTTTTTTTTTTAATACTGTTGGGGCATAGTAAGTTTTGGAAGAATTTACTGGGCCCTTGATGTAATAGGGCTCAAATTACCCTGGTCTAGACCAAAATAAGCAAAGATCATAGTTACATAGTAGGTGAGGTTGAATAAAGACAATAGTCCATCCAGTTCAACCTGTGTAGGTGTGTGTGGCTGTAATCATCTCTTATAGCCCTGAATGTTCTGATTATTGAGATGTAAGTCTAAGAGTCTTTTGAAAGCCACCATACTTCCCGCAGAAACCACCTCTTGTGGTAGAGAATTCCACAATCTTGTAGCCCTAACAGTAAAGAACCCCCACGATGCCTGAGGTTAAAACGCTTCTCCTCTAATCGCATTGTATGCCCTTGAGTCCTCATGCAATCCCTTCGTCTGAATAGCTGTTTTTCTATGCCGAGATCCCCACTGAGATATTTATAAATTGCTATCATGTCTCCCCTCAGGCGTCTCTTCTCCAGGGAGAATAAATCAAGCGATTGCAGACGCTCTTCATAATTAAGGTCCTCCAATCCCCTAATCAGTTTAGTTGCCCTTCTCTGGACTCTCTCCAGCTCAAACACATCCCTCCTGAGGACTGGCGACCTGAACTGGACAGAATACTCCAGATGCGGTCGGACCAGAGTTGAATAAAGTGGAAGGATTATAGTCTTATCTCTGGAAAACATCCCTTTCTTTATGCATGCTAATATTCTGCTGGCTTTGGCAGCAGCCGCTTGACATTGCATGCTGTTGCCTAATCTATCATCAACCAAGACTCCCAGATCTTTCTCCATTTTTGATTCCCCCAAGGGTTCCCCCCCTAATGTGTATTGTGCTTTTAGGTTTCTAGTCCCCAAGTGCAAAACCTTACACTTCTCCACGTTAAACCTCATTTGCCATGTCGTTGCCCACTCCGTTATTTTGTCCAGGTCATTCTGTAGGATATCTGCAGGTCTTCTGCAAAAACTAATATAGAACTACTGATCCCATCCTCAATGCCGTTTATGAATAAATTGAACAAGGTTGGTCCCAGGACTGAGCCTTGGGGGACCCCGCTTACCACCTCAGACCAGTCTGAGTATGCGCTGTTTATTACCACCCTTTGGACACGCCCTTTTAGCCAGTTCCGTATCCAAGAGCAAACCCTGCTGTCGATACCTGCAGACCTTATTTTGTAAAATAAGCGCTTGTGGGGAACTGTATCAAACGCCTTAGCGAAATCCAAGTACACCACATCCACTGGTCTCCCACTATCTATCTCACAGCTCACCTCCTTGTAGAATGTTAAGAGATTGGTTTGACAAGAACGCCCATTTGTAAACCCGTGCTGATTACTGCTAAAGATGTTGTTGTCTTTAGCAAACTCTACGATATAGTCCCTTATCCCCTCCAGAAGTTTACATACTATCGATGTCAAACTGACAGGCCATTTCCCGGGATATGCCTCTGGCCCTTTTTGAATATCGGAATCACGTTCACTTTCCTCCAATCCCCTGGTACATCTCCTGTCCTAATACTGTCAGCAAAGATCAGGAACAGTGGTCTAGATATAACCATACTGAGTTCTTTGAGTAGTCTCGGATGTACGCCATCCGGGCCTGGTGATTTGTTTGTGTTAATTTTATCCAGCCTTTCCCTGATTTCACCCTCTGTAAGCCATAGTGTCAAGTCCTGTGTATTACTTCTAACCATACAGTCATGGTCAGTGTACCCCATACAGTCATGGTCAGTGTACCCCTCCTTTTTGTGTGTAAAGACTGACGAGAAAAAAGCGTTCATCACGGTTGCTTTTTCAGTGTCCTCTGTAACCATCCTTCCATCATCGTTAATTATGTGTACAATATGCTCTGCCCTAGTTTTTTTTTGCTGTTGATATATTTAAAGAATTTCTTAGGGTTTTTTTTTTTTTTACTATCCTCCGCTATTTGTCTCTCAAAGTTTATTTTAGCCATTTTGAGTTCGTATTTACCTTTCTTATTTGCCTCCTTGTATTGCTCGAAAGCCGATACTGAGCCCTCTGATTTATATTTCCTGAAGGCCATTTTTTTTCCCCTAATAAGTTTTTTAACACTACGGTTTAGCCAGTCAGGTTTGGCTTTGTCCCTTCTAAATTTATTTCCCATAGGAATGCACTGCAAGATGCATTTGCTTAATATGTTCCTAAAGCATTCCCATTTTTCCTCTGTGGTCAGGGATCCCAGGGTTTGGTCCCAGTTTACCCTTTCCATCAATGAGTACAATTTTGGAAAGTTTGCCCTTCTGAAGTTTAGGGTTCTTATGTTCCCCACTTGCCTTGTTATATTGTTATTTACTCTAAATGTGATCATCCTGTGATCGCTAGAGCTCAGGTTGTCCTGGACTCCTACCTCCGAGATTAGGTCTGGGTCATTAGTGATCAATAGATCCAGGACTGAGTTTTCTCTAGTAGGAGAATCCACCAACTGTGACATGTAGTTGTCCTGTAAGGTTTCCATGAATAGACGGGCCTTCTGTGAGTGTGTAGTCCCCTCTTCTTAGTCAATGTCGGGATAATTGAAGTCCCCTAATATGATGACTGATCCCAGATTTGCCACTTTACCCAATATTGCTAAAAATTCCAGCTCTACCTCCTCCCTTTGGTTGGGTGGCCTATAGCAAACCCCCACAAACCCACAATTACTTTTCCCTTTTCTCCTTCCCTATGGAGTTCTACCCAAATGGATTCTAACTCCATATTCATCCCTTCCGTAATGTCCCTCCTCTCTATCACCCTTACATTGTTCTTGACAGAGACATACACCCCCCCCCCCCCTCTATTTCCTACCCTGTCCTTCCGGTACACCAAATACCCTTGGATATTGGCCAGCCAGTCATGTGAGGGGGTCGAACCAAGTCTCCGTTATTCCCACAAGGTCTATGACATCCTCATGTACTAACATTTCCAACTCATCCATTTTATTAGCTAGGCTCCTGGCATTAGCATATACCCCTCTTAGTTTTGTGGAAGTTAATCGTGATTGGTGATTATGTTTATTCCTGTTTGGTCTGAGGTTTTCCCGCACAGACCCCCCCATTGACGTTATTGAACTACTGTCGCTGCTGACTCTACTACTGCCTTCTGTCCTTTGCTCCCTCCTGACTGACTCTACTTCTGAGCCCTCCCCCCTCTCTCCTAGTTTAAAAGCCCCTCCAACTTGGTGGCCATCTTTCGCCCCAAAAGAGCTGTACCGTCCCCATTAAGGTGCAGCCCATCCTTACTAAAGAGCCGGTAGCCGACTGAGAAGTAAGCCCAGTTCTCCAGGAACTGTTAAGTTCCCTAAGCTCCTTCTGCCTCTCCTGTGTGGCTCGAGGTACAGGCAGTATTTCAGAGAAAACCACCTTGGAGGTCCTATTCCTCAATCTATTAACTAAGTCCCTGAAAAACGGAATTTTTGTAAAATCTTACCTGTAAAATTCCTTTCTCTGAGTCCTCCGACAGTCGCCGCCTCTTCATATTCGTCACATATGGGGTATTAGACTTTGCTCCGAAGGAGTAGCTAGGCAACAGAATATGTTAACAATAAAGCTTTAACATATCCCACCCTCAAGGGGTGGTCCCCTCAGTCAATACCCTCCTACTTCCTGCAACCATATCTCAGTTTTAGTGGAATAGCAGTAGAGTATACATTCAAACCCCAAAAGAGGGGCGGGGGCGGCGACTGTCGGAGGACTCAGAGAAAGGAATTTTACAGGTAAGATTTTACAAAAATTCCGTTTTCTCTTACGTCCTCCGACAGTCGCCGCCTCTTCATATTCGTCACATATGGGGACGTCCCAAAGCAGTGCAAACATGAGGGGTGGGAAACGCATCCGCGCCGAAAAGGCAACGCAGTCTCCACATCAAAGAAAGGAACCTTACCAAAGGAAGGAAACCAGCTGGGCAACAGCAAAAATAAGTGCTCAACAGGAGCAACAACCCAGGAAAAGACAAAAAAACCAGGGGATACAAAAAACTATCCCAACAGCCAGAAGTCCCCAACAAGGGACCCTATGGAACAGCCGCACTAAGAACCTTGCGGCCAAAGGAAGCATCCGCCGATGCCTGAACATCTACTTTGTAGAATTTTGTGAAAGTGTGTACGGTCGACCAAGTCGCCGCCTTACACACCTGGGCTACAGAAGCCCCATGACGGCAGGCCCAAGACGTACTCAGTGATCTAGTAGAGTGCGCCTTCACAGGCACAGGGGGAACCTTCCCCTGCAAGGCATAGGCCTGTTCAATGGTCTGCCTGATCCATTTGGCAATGGTAGAGGCGGAAGCCGCCATGCCCTTCCGAGGACCCTCTGGAAGAACAAACAAGGAGTCAGTCTTACGAAAAGACTCAGTCGATTTAAGGTAAACCCTGATCGCCCGAACAACATCCAGAGAGTGCAATCTCACCTCCTTCGGATGTTTAGGCTTCGTGCACAACGAAGGCAAAACAATATCCTCGTTAAGATGGAATTCCGAAACTCGTTTCGGTAGAAAAGAAGGATTAGGTCGCAAGACCACCTTATCCAAATGAACAACCAGGTACGGAGACTTGCAGGACAAAGCCGCCAGTTCCGACACTCTGCGAGCCGAAGTGATCGCCACCAAAAAGGCGACCTTTTTGGACAACATAGACAACGAGATCTCCCTGACCTGTTCAAAAGGAGCACGTTGTAACACAGATAGAACTAGATTCAAGTCCCAAGGGGGCAAAGGATCCCTCCTAGGAGGAACCAGATGCCGCACACCCTGAATAAAAACGCCAACCAAGGAGTTGGAAGCCACGGGATGTTGAAACAGAACGGCCAGCGCCGACACCTGACCCTTAATCGTAGCCAGCGCCAAACGCTGATCGACACCCGTCTGAAGGAAAGACAGCACACGGGAAACCGAGTACGTGCGGGGTGAAAACCCCCTGGACTCACACCAGGCAAAATAGGCCTTCCAAGTACGGTAATAAACCTTCCCCGAGGAAGACTTCCTCGCGTTGATCAAAGTATGAACGACCTCTGGAGAGAGACCCTTCTCCTTCAGGACCTCGGTCTCAACAGCCAGGCCGTCAAAGCCAGCGACTGTAAAGCAGGATGGTAAATCGGTCCTTGAGACAGTAGATCGTCTCGAAGAGGCAGACGCCAAGGAGCGTCGACCGCCAGATTCACGAGGTCTGCGTACCAGGACCGGCGAGGCCAGTCCGGTGCCACAAGAATCACCGTGCTGCGTTCCGAGTGCAACCTGCGAAGGAACCTGGACAGCAACTGAATCGGTGGAAACGCGTACATCAGCCTGTACTGATGCCACGGGGCCACTAACGCGTCCGACGCGTCTGCCCGAGGGTCGCGCGTCCTTGCCACGAACCTCTTCACCTTGTAGTTGAGGCGAGACGCGAACAGGTCCACATCTGGAAGACCCCACTTCGCGCACAACATCTGGAAGACAGCCGGGTGGAGAGACCATTCCCCCTGATCCAGGGTCTGGCGACTCAGATAGTCCGCCTGCCAGTTCTCCACTCCCGGAATGTGAACCGCCGTTATCGCCGGGACATGAGTCTCGGCCCAAGACAGAATGTCGGCCACTTCTCGAGCCGCTCGGGCACTCCTGGTGCCCCCTTGGTGGTTGATGTAGGCCACCGCCGTGGCATTGTCCGTCTGCACCCGAACCGGGCAGCCCTGCAGCCGGTCCGTCCAGCGATGAAGACAGAGCCTTATCGCACGCAATTCCAGAATGTTGATCGGAAGGGAAGACTCCCCCTCCGACCAGGTCCCCTGGGCGGACAGAACGCCCAGAACACCACCCCAGCCCGACAGGCTGGCATCCGTGGTGATTATCGTCCACGAGATCGGACGAAACGACTTGCCCCCGGACACCAACGGGGACTGGAGCCACCACAGAAGGTTTTCCCTGGTGCGATGACTCAACGAGATCTGAAGATCCAGAGATTGAGGTCGCCCGTCCCACCTGGACAGGATCTCCGCTTGGAGACCCCGCGTGTGAAACTGCGCGAAAGGAATCGCCTCGAAGGCCGAGACCATCAATCCCAGACATCTCATACCCGTCCGCAGAGACGAGTGTGGAACGTCCCTGAGGGACCTGACTTCCTCCTGAAGAGTCCTGAGTTTGTCTTCCGGCAGGAAGACCTTCGCCTGCACCGAGTCCAGTATCATTCCCAGATAGGGGAGACGAACCGACGGACTCAGTGTCGACTTTGGAACATTTATCGTCCAACCAAACTCCTGCAGAGTTTGCATTGTGACAGACAGGTCCTTCTCCAGACCCTGTCTGGTTGCAGACCGAACCAGAATGTCGTCCAGATATCCCAGGACAGAAATGCCCTGGGCTCTCAATAATGCCAGAACCGGTGCAAGCACCTTGGTGAAGACCCGCGGAGCCGAGGCGAGCCCAAAGGGCAACGCCACAAACTGGTAGTGATCCTCCGCAATGGCAAATCGAAGGTACTTCTGATGACCCTCGAATATGGGGATGTGAAGGTACGCATCCTTCAAATCGATGGAGGCCATGAATTCCCCCGGAACCAGGGCAGCCACCACCGAGCGCAGGGATTCCATGCGGAACTTGCGAACTCGCACAGAGCGGTTCAGAGCTTTCAAGTCCAGAATCGGACGAACCTTGCCCTCCTTCCTGGGCACGGTGAACAGATTGGAATAAAACCCCCGAAATCTGTCCCGATGAGGCACCGGAACCACCACTCCCTGAGCCCTCAGGTCCCGCACCGCCAGGTGCAGATCCCGCAGGCGCTCTGGAGACAGTTGAAGATTTGAGGGAAAAAATCTGCTCTCCGGCCGAGAGAGAAACTCGATCTTGTAACCAGATCGAACGATTTCCAGAACCCATCTGTCCCTCACACGGGCCAACCAGGGCTGAAGAAAACCGAGCAAGCGTCCCCCCACCCCAAAACTGGGTGAGGGCGCCCCTTCAGGCCGAACTGTTATGGGCCGCAGGTCCGGATTGACCGGACTTCTGTTTCCCAGACCAGGGCTTCTTCTGAGAGCCTTGGCCCTTGAACGGTTTGCCCTTGTAGTGCGGCCGAAAGGCACGAAAGGACCCCTGAGGGGGCCGAAAATGAGCATGCTTCTTCCCAGAAGCCCCCTTAGCCTTGGGGAAATGGGGCAAGAGAGTGCTCTTACCCCCGGTAATCCCCTTAATCAACACATCCAGGGACTCCCCAAAAAGGCGAGACCCATCATAAGGCAGATTGGCTAAGGTTTTACGTGAAGATTGGTCCACCGACCAACATTTCAACCAACCCAGGCGGCGAGACAACACCGCCACGCTGTGCACACGCGCGGCCAACGGAATCAGGTCCAGGTCCGCATCACACAGATACATGACACCCTGGTGGATCTGATCCACCATATCCAGGGTCGCCGCCGAGGCCGAATCGGCCACTAGGACGCGCCTAAGCATCTGCGTCCAACTTGCGATCGCCTGGGCCGCCATGAGAGAAGCAAACAGAGCCTTAAGCATAGAACCCGTAACAGAATAAGTATGACGGGCAAGAGACTCCAGTCTCCTATCCGTGGCATCACGGAAAACAGGGGATCCCTCTGCAGGGATCGCAGTGGCTTTGTTCAAAACCGCAATAGCATGATCCACTGGCGGAGGCACACACCACCGTTCATCAGTGGCAGGCGAGAAAGGATAACGCAGCTTAAATTTACTTGGTACCGCAAAAGGCTTGCGCAAATCGCGCCATTGGTCCTTAACAGCGCGCTGAAAATCAGCATTGCAGGGAAAAACCTGCGGCGTCCTGCGTTTTCTCTGCGTCCCATAAGCCGCCAAGGCAGCGGGGGGACACACCTCGTCCTGCAAACGTAGCGTCTGCTTAATGGAAGCAATCAACTCATCCATGATTGCAAGCTCTTCAGGCGAGCCAGGGGGAGAATTATCAACCCCCTCAACTTCAGCCTCTACCTCAGACCCCACTAGATCAAGAGAGGAGCGGGACCCCGATAGGGGGGTCCCCGCCAGAACAGCCCCATCACCTTCACCCTCAGAATCAGAGGACAGAGCAACTCTGGGCCGTTTAGCAGATTGAGCAGCCACCAGCATTTGCACCTGTGCAGCAAGGCCAGCCACAATAGTGGCTAAATCCCCCCCTGGGGGGGAAACAGCGGTCCCCTGGCTTTCCACCAATACTGTGGGAAACTTGCCCTCCTGAGAATCCATTGCCCCTGTATGCCAGACAACCAAGGGTTAACTGCCCCCTTACAGCAAGCGCGGCAAGCGCAGCCCACCGCACCACACTCAGGCACAATGAGACCCCCACAGGGAATATACAGACTGAATACAGGCAATGGAACACAGGAATAGAAGGATAAAACCTGAGGAGACTCCGCTGCTGCTGCTGCCTCGATCGGTGCTTCCAGGAGAGAGGAAGTGATGCTGCCAGGGCGCTCTATGTAAGCCTATGGAGGCTACAAGAAAATGGCCGCCGTGCATGTAAACCATGCGGCCGGAGCGGGCGCCGGTAAAATGGCGTCGTTTGGCGCCGAAATCGCCGCTCCACAGTGCATAAAATCACACACAATATTATCCCATTATATGGATACATGTTAGATCGCCGCAGCGATCGCTGTATATGCCCCAACATGCCATTAAAAACATGCCCCACAGCACACAGCTCCTCACACTGCCCAGCCTGACATACTCAGTGTCATACAGCTCCCCCCCCCCCCCCTTGCAGCCCACAGCATGCAGCCGAGAGATAGGGAGACAAGCAGTGTGATTAAAGGCAGGTTACACAGTCCCAGACTGAGACCCCCCCCAGACAGACAGGTCCCCACATAGATACACTTACCTCACATGGCGTGGGGAACCCGCACAGGCGAACAAGCCGCTGCACATGAGGCAGGGAGAGTCGCAATTCAAGACGCACACAATGGCGGTTCAGAAACCGCACAGCGTCCGGTGAGGTAGCCACCTCACCAATCATCCCTGCACCGAACAGGGATGGGTCGTTCACTGTGCCAGGAGCGTTACCTGGCTGAACGCTCGATGGCAGACTGGGAAGCCACTGACCCACGACCTGCGACCAGGGGGATCAGCCCGAGACCCAGTCCGCATGATCCTCTTCGTCCGAAGAACTAACTAATGCTGACAAAAATAACAGCTAAGTAAAGGTAGAGAGAAAACTCAAACAAAATACCAAAAAGAAGAAAGAGTCTGGGACAAAAAGTCCCAGCACAGAGAGAGCCAGCCACTCCTGACAAGCTAGACATTAAAACTGAGATATGGTTGCAGGAAGTAGGAGGGTATTGACTGAGGGGACCACCCCTTGAGGGTGGGATATGTTAAAGCTTTATTGTTAACATATTCTGTTGCCTAGCTACTCCTTCGGAGCAAAGTCTAATACCCCATATGTGACGAATATGAAGAGGCGGCGACTGTCGGAGGACGTAAGAGAAAATGGATTTTTGTAAAATCTTACCGTAAAATCCTTTTCTCTTAGCTCATTGACAGACGTAGTCCTCGGTGATACACCACCTTCGGGTTATGTTGCCTCCACAGGAGCAGGACTAGAAAGGAAATTAAAAAGCTCTGGCCACACCCCAGGGGCAGTCCCAGAGGGTATATCCTCTCTCTCTCTGCCTCAGCAAATCAGTTATGTGAAAAAGCAGTCTTTAGAGATTTTAACCCAACTCAAAAAAACAGAGGGGCGGGGACTACGTCTGTCAATGAGCTAAGAGAAAAGGATTTTACGGTAAGATTTTACAAAAATCCATTTTTCTCTAGCGCTCATTGACAGACGTAGTCCTCGGTGATACACCACCTTCGGGACGTCCCAGAGCAGTATCACAACTGAGGGGTGGGAAAATGGAAATCAAATCCCAATCTAGAAGGCCCAACCGGTGCCAACTAGAAGTTTACAATGCTCATCCTTAATGATGAGACTCAACAAAAAAAGAGAAAACAATTTTTTTTTTTTTTTCAAACAGAAAAAAACCCTCGAGGTAGACCACCGGTCTCCTCAAATTGCGGCCTGCAAAACCTTGCGGCCAAATGAGGCATCCGCCGATGCCGTCACATCAATTTTATAGAATTTTGTAAAGGTATGTACTGACGACCAGGTGGCCGCCTTACATACCTGGACCACTGACGCCTGATGGCGAAAGGCCCAGGAAGTACTGAGCGCTCGAGTGGAGTGCGCCCTAACAGGGAACGGAGGACTCTGACCCTTAATAGAATAAGCCTGTACCACCGCTTGTCTAATCCATTTGGCAATGGTCGCGGCAGATGCAGGCAAACCCTTTCTGGGACCATCCGTGATCACAAAAAATGGATTTTTGTAAAATCTTACCGTAAAATCCTTTTCTCTTAGCTCATCGACAGACGTAGTCCTCGGTGATACACCACCTTCGGGTTATGTTACCTCCGCAGGAGCAGGACTAGACAGGAAATTAAAAAGCTCTGGCCACACCCTAGGGGCAGTCCCAGAGGGTATATCCTCTCTCTCTCTGCCTCAGCAAATCAGTTATGTGAAAAAGCAGTGCTTAGAGAATTTAACCCAACCCAACTCCAAAACAGAGGGGCGGGGACTACGTCTGTCGATGAGCTAAGAGAAAAGGATTTTACGGTAAGATTTTACAAAAATCCATTTTTCTCTAGCGCTCATCGACAGACGTAGTCCTCGGTGATACACCACCTTCGGGACGTCCCAGAGCAGTATCACAACTGAGGGGTGGGAAAATGGAAATCAAATCCCAATCTAGAAGGCCCAACCGGTGCCAACTAGAAGTTTACAATGCTCATCCTTAATGATGAGACTCAACCAAAAAAAGAGAAAACAATTTTTTTTTTTTTTTTTTTTTTTCAAACAGAAAAAAAAAACCCTCGAGGTAGACCACCGGTCTCCTCAAATTGCGGCCTGCAAAACCTTGCGGCCAAATGAGGCATCCGCCGATGCCGTCACATCAATTTTATAGAATTTTGTAAAGGTATGTACTGACGACCAGGTGGCCGCCTTACATACCTGGACCACTGACGCCTGATGGCGAAAGGCCCAGGAAGTACTGAGCGCTCGAGTGGAGTGCGCCCTAACAGGGAACGGAGGACTCTGACCCTTAATAGAATAAGCCTGTACCACCGTTTGTCTAATCCATTTGGCAATGGTCGCGGCAGATGCAGGCAAACCCTTTCTGGGGCCATCCGTGATCACAAAAAGTGAATCCGTCTTACGGAATGATTCCGTAGCTTTCAGGTATACCCTGATTGCCCGAACCACATCTAAGGAATAAAACGCATGTTCCCGATGATGCTTGGGCTGAGGGCACAAGGAAGGTAGTACAATATCTTCATTCAGATGAAAATCTGAAACCACCTTAGGAAGAAAAGATGGCTTAGGATGAAGTACTACCTTATCCCTATGAATCACTAGGTATGGGGACTGGCATGATAATGCAGCCAGTTCTGACACCCTGCGAGCAGAAGTAATAGCCACCAAGAAGGCCACCTTCTGGGATAGAGTAAGCAAGGGAATCTCCCTGATGTTTTCAAAGGGAGGTTTCTGTAGAACCGACAAAACCAAATTAAGATCCCAGGGCGGTAAGGGCGCGCGGACTGGAGGAGCCAGGTGCCGCACCCCCTGGATGAAATTCCGCACCAAGGATTTGGTAGCTAAAGGTTTCTGAAAGAAGATTGCTAATGCTGAAACTTGACCCTTGATGGTGCTCAAGGCTAGCTTCTGCTCAACCCCTTGTTGCAAAAAGGCCAATATTCGAGTCACCGAATAGGTACGTGGAGGAAATCCTAAAGATTCGCACCACGCAATATAAGTCTTCCATGTGTGATAATAGACTTTGCTGGAAGTCGCTTTCCTTGCTTTAATAAGGGTAGGAATGACTGAAGTAGACAAACCTCTGTCCTTCAGTACTTGGGTCTCAATGGCCAGGCCATTAAAACCAGCGACTGTAAAGCACGAAGGTAAATTGGTCCTTGAGACCACAGACACTCCCTGAGACGAAGTTCCCACGGAACGTCTGCGACTAACATGTCCAAGTCGGCCAGGCCGGCTTGAGGAGGCCAGCCTAGAATTTCTAGGACCACTGGCGCTGATTGGATCTGAACCAGGCGTCCCTAGGGCTATCTGGCCCCGACCATCCGAGAAAGTCTGGTCGTTTTCTGTTCCCACACATTTATCAGATACCTGATAGTTATCAGGAAAGGTGATCTTTTCTGGTTGAACTTCAGGGACCGAAGTCACCCGACTAGAGGCTACTTGGCCTATCTGGTCAACCAGATCAGATTCCTGTGAGGTATCGGGACTAATCTTAGGAAAAGGTAAAGGAAAAGATCTTTTCAGGGAACGGTAACTACCGCTTCCTGTGGTACTTAAATGTTGGAAGGGAAGAATCGCACCGGTAGTAGTGGTTGATGCTCGATCTAATGTCCTGAATACCTGTGAAAACGTCCCCCCACCCTGAAACCGGGTGGGGGCGCACCTTCAGGCTGTGTACTCCTTTGCTTCTGGTTTGGCTGGGTTGGTCCTTTGCTTGTCCGACCAGCCCTTCTTGAACCCTCCTGGAGGAGTCTTGCCTTTCCCGCTAGTACCAGCCGGGCGCCCTTTATGGGCGGTAAAGAAAGGTCCTCGCTTGTTGCGAGGTCCCTTAGCTTTAGCAGCCTGTGGCAAAAAAGTGCTCTTGCCCCCAGTGGCATCCTTAATGATTTCATCTAGGTTGGCCCCAAATAGACGATTCCCCTGAAAGGGGAGATTTGTCAAGGTCTTCTTGGAACCTAGGTCAGCTGACCAGCATTTTAACCACAGCACACGTCTGAGGATCACCGCTGTCTTAGATGCATGCCCTAATAAGGGAGTAGTGTCCAAGGCTGCGTCACAGATAAACTGTAGCCCTTGTATAATCTGTTCCATCAAATCAGATGTCTCCTGGGGAATATCTTTTCCCCTAAGATCTTGGCGTACCATTTTCGCCCATTCCGTAAGTGTCTGGGAAACTAGACCAATAACAATTACTGGTCTAAAAGCTGACCCTATCAGAGAGAAGATGGTGCGGGACTCTGCTTCCATCTTTCGATCCACCGGATCCTTAAAGGACGAAGTGTCCTCCACTGGAATAACCGTGGCTTTATTCAGCCTGGAAATAGGCGGATCCACGACTGGTGGTACCGTCCATTTCTTAATGATGGATTCCTCAAACGGATAGCGTCTAGCAATACGCTTGGAAATAGTAAAGGTACGTTTAGAATGCTCCCATTCTCCTTTAATCTGATTACCGAAACATTTAGGTACAGGAAAAGCCTTCATCGTCTTGATGGGCTTATTAGTACCAAAAGGAATCTCTGTTTCAGTTGCCTCTGCCGGTAAAGCCTCAAGTTTTAAGGTTTCCTGCACTGCCACAACTAGTGCGTCCACCAATGCTTCTTCCTGAATTATAGCAGGAGAAGAAGCGTCCTCCTCACTGTCTGAGGGGGCTTTACCTGGGATAACAGCCCTTGCAGAGGAACCTTCAACTGCAGTGACCATCTCTGAATCTGAGTCAGAGGTGTCAGATGGTATAGGGGTAGGTGGGGGTCGTTTCCTTGACCCCCGTCCCTGACAGGCCGCCTCCACCCGAGCCACCATAGACTCCAAAATTGCTGTAAATGACTCTATACTCTGTGCACCGGCGGGTCCCGTGGCCCCCTCGAGGGAAACAGGTGGGGGAATATGTGTGGCAGGGTCCATGATAACTCCAGTTACTTCCTGGATAATATAATTCAAAAATAAAACTTTTTTTTTTTTTTTTCCGACCCCCAGCGCCACAAAAGCCCCTTAGTGTTACCTGCTAGGGATCCCTATCGATCGAGAGAGAGAGAGAGAGATAGACCCCCAGGCTCACCACTTGATGCTCAGAGTTTAACTGCAACAGGTTACAGCGCTGTCTTGACAAACAGGAAGTCTTTTGGCTGGCTGCCCAGGAAAAAAGGAGGCGGCTCCGCCCCTCTGTACGCCTTCCGGCGCCTCCCCCAAGCTCCACGAGGTGTTTGGATCACCTCAAACATGGCCGCCCCCATGCTGGAGACACGAGGCTACGCCAAAATGGCGGCTCGTGCAATCCAGCAAAAAAAATGGCGGCGGCCCGTACTGAATAGCGGTGTGCTGCAGGGCACACAACACTCTCTCTGCATGGGGATATGGCGTGGTTGGCGGTACCGGCCCTGGCGGACCGCATGGCCGTTCGGGAGGCCTGCTAATAGCTGGAGATCTGATTAGGAAGGCAGTCTACATGTCCGTGGCTTCTGACTGGTAGGTAGCTTATTCTTAACCCATAAGATTCCCAGAATGCCACAGATTACATCTTTAAAACATGTATACAATTAGATTGTTAGCTCCCAAACCAAGCCTCCTGGCTTTTTGCACACATAAAATCACACTCAAAGTAGGAGGATCTGTGTCATGTTGTAGGATAGAAAGGGACTCTATCTTACCATACAGAGAGGGGCCCGCGTTCACCACAAAACCCGTCAGGGGGAAAGGGGGAACATACTACTCACCATACCGGAACCAGGCGGGCACCAACTCCTGACAGTACCCCTCTCCACCGGGGCGGGAGGGCTGTCGACCGATACGGACGCCGTGACTCATGGTCTTTGGCGTTTCAGCGAGACGTTTAACTCGCGTGGACAGTCCTTTAATGGGACTTTGTCGCGGCCGACCCAGCGCGGAGCTATGGCCTGCACGCTCTCGTAGGCTGAACTGGGGTGACCACCGGATCTCAACATCCAGCCCGTCGCCCAGTTCAGCTTTCTTGCTTGAAGATCTCACAGGAACACTGGAGAAAAAAAAGCTGTCTAAAAAATCCTTTAAGAAAAAATTCTTGCCAGGACCTAAGATCCCAGCAAGGTATCTAGGTCCTTACTCCTATCCTAACTAGACAGAAAATAACTGATTTGCTGAGGCAGAGAGAGAGAGGATATACCCTCTGGGACTGCCCCTGGGGTGTGGCCAGAGCTTTTTAATTTCCTGTCTAGTCCTGCTCCTGTGGAGGCAACATAACCCGAAGGTGGTGTATCACCGAGGACTACGTCTGTCAATGAGCGCTAGAGAAATCATTCTTTAGGATCCTCCACCTACCTTTTACTTTGTCATTAGTGCCCACATGCACCATGACCGCTGGGTCATCCCCAGCCCCACCCAATAATCTGTCTACCCGATCCGCGACGTGCCGAACTCGGGCGCCCGGTAAACAACATACTGTCCGGCTACCGCGATCTTTTCGACAGATTGCCCTCTCTGTCCTCTTGATGATTGAGTCCCCAACTACCACAACCTGTCTAACCTTTCCTGAATCTCGGCCCCACCTTCCTCCTGGAGCCGTCACTCCCCTGGCAGCTGGGGGAGGGCGCATGCTCCAGCACTGCCACCCCTGAGCTGATATCCCCCTCAACCTGCAACTCGGCAAATTTGTTAGGATGTACCAACTCAGGACTGGCCTCCCTGACACTCATCCCTCTACCCTTCCTAACGGTCACCCAGCTGCCTACCTCTGATGCCTGCATCTCCTCTACTCCTTCCTCCTCTATGCTGGCCCCTGCCAGCGCCTGATGGGTAATGTCCAAGTTCCTTTCCAGGTTGTAGATGCAACGCAGTGTTGCCACTGTGTTTTCTAGATCCAGGATGTGGGCTTCCAGAGCAACCAGTCGCTCACATCCCGCACAGCAGTATTCGCCCTCGATTGGTTCATCAAGGAAAGCATACATGGCGCAAGAAGTGCACTGAGTGGCATCCGCAATCCTGTCGGACATTATCCCCATAGAGTAGTGGGTAATAAAGTTAACGACCTGCTATTCCTTACCTACTCTACCTCAATCTCCCCTGGTACTAAACCTGGGGTACTCACCAGTCGATAATAAACTCACCAGTCGCAAAGATAATTACCAGTCTTCCCAGGTACTCAGTCGCTGGGCACCGTCAGCCGCAGTGCACCGTCAGTAAGTCACAGGACGCTATCAGTCGCAGAGCACGGTCAGTCAGTCCAGTCACCAAGCGTAGATTGCTATCAGTCGCAGAGCACAGTTACACAGCAATCAGTTGCAGAGCACAGTTACACAGCAATCAGTCCAGTCACAGAGCAGAGCAATCAGTCGCAGAGCACAGTTACACAGCTATCAGTCGCAGAGCACGGTTACACAGCAATCAGTCGCAGAGCACAGTTACACAGCTATCAGTCGCAGAGCACGGTTACACAGCAATCAGTCGCAGAGCACGGTTACACAGCAATCAGATCAGATCGACCCCAGATATCACCCAAGTAAAATCACGTCTCACTAATAGGCATTGCTCCCCCGCGGTTTATAAATGCTGCAGCAACTTGATTGCTAGCAATAGACCAGCAAAATAGCAATGTCACACTGGTCTGGCAGCAAGAGAACAATGCCATAGAAGAAGTGAGTAGCCTTTTAATATTCTGTCCCTGGTGAGTTGATATGACCTAAAGAAAGAAAAATACATACACAATCACTATACATTCGTCTTAGATAAAGAATGCGCTCACCCTTTTTCCTGTAGCTGCTTCTCCTTCTCCGTGATGAAGCATTCGTCACAAATTGCAAGATATTCCATCACCAGCTTGGCGTCCTTCTTGTACGCTTTGCCGATTGCTCCCTTATTGGCATCAAACTGGACAACATTAACTGTTTTGTGCACTGGGGTTAAGGAATGTTGGTTTAAAAAAAATTTAATTAAAGTCTGTAATCAACTGTCTTCCATGCTGAGAAATACAGGCAGATACTTATCCATCATGCCATATCGTCAGGGAGGCGTGTGATTGGCCCCAAATTTATTCTGCAGCAGGACAACCACCCCAAACATACAGCCAATGTCATTAAGAACTATCTTCAGTGTAAAGAAAAAGGAGTTCTGGAAATTACAGTTTGGCATTGAGTGTCTCGGATGACATGAAGAGACAGAAGGATTTGAGGCAGCCGACATCCACAGAAGATCTGTGCTTAGTTCTCCAAGATGTTTGGAACAAACTACCTGCCGAGTTCCTTCAAAGCGTGTATGTAAGTCTACCTAGAAGAACTTGATGGCAAAGAGTGGTCACACCAAATATTGATTTGATTTGGATTTATTTTCTGTTCATTTCCTTTCCATTATTTTAATTGATAAAAATAAACCATTAACACTTCTATTTCTGAAAGCGTTCTTCATTTACAGCATTAGCATCACACCTGCCTAAGACTTTTGCACAGTACTGTATGTGCCCAGCTGCTACTTGCCACTAATTATATACAGTGCTTTGCGAAAGTATTCAGCCCCCTTGCACTTTGCGACCTTTTGCCACATTTCAGGCTTCAAACAAAGTTATAAAACTGTAATTTTTTGTGTGAAGAAACAAGTGGGACACAATCATGAAGTGGAACGAAATTTATTGGATATTTCAAATTTTGTTAACAAATAAAAAACTGAAAAATAAAAAACTGAAAAATTGGCCGTGCAAAATTATTCAGCCCCCTTAAGTTAATACTTTGTAGCGCCACCTTTTGCTGCGATTACAGCTGTAAGTCGCTTGGGGTAGGTCTCTATCAGTTTTGCACATTTAGAGAATGAAATTTTTGCCCATTCCTCCTTGCAAAACAGCTCGAGCCGAGTGAGGTTGGATGGAGAGCGTTTGTGAACAGCAGTTTTCAGTTCTTTCCACAGATTCTCGATTGGATTCAGGTCTGGACTTTGACTTGGCCATTCTAACACCTGGATATGTTTATTTGTGAACCATTCCGTTGTAGATTTTGCTTTATGTTTTGGATCATTGTCTTGTTGGAAGACAAATCTCCGTCCCAGTCTCAGGTCTTTTGCAGATTCCATCAGGTTTTCTTCAAGAATGGTCCTGTATTTGGCTCCATCCATCTTCCCATCAATTTTAACCATCTTCCCTGTCCCTGCTGAAGAAAAGCAGGCCCAAACCATGATGCTGCCACCACCATGTTTGACAGTGGGGATGGTGTGTTTAGGGTGATGAGCTGTGTTGCTTTTACGCCAAGCATAACGTTTTGCATTGTTGCCAAAAAGTTCGATTTTGGTTTCATCTGACCAGAGCACCTTCTTCCACATGTTTGGTGTGTCTCCCAGGTGGCTTGTGGCAAACTTTAAACTACACATTTTATGGATATCTTTAACCGCTTGCCGACCGCCGCACGACTATATACTGCGGCGGTCAGCCCCTCACAGGCAGAGTGACGTAGCGGTACGTCACTAGCCTGGGAGGGTCTGGGGAGCGAGCGCGCCCTGCCGGCGGCGCGCTCCCGCGCGGTCACGGACCCCCCCGCGCGTGTGACCGGCGGACCCGATGTCCGCCGGCCACTCTGCGATCGGCGGTGGAGAGGGAGAAAGTCAGGCAGCTTGTGTAAACAAGCTGCCTGTCATTCTCCTCAGTGTAAAGACACTGATCACACGGATCTAGTATGTAGATCCGTTGATCAGTGTCCTTACAGCTCAAGCCACAGCCAATCACAGTAGAAAGCACGCCCCTAGGGACACACACAGCCCCTCCCTCCCAAATAAAGTTAACCCATTCACTACCAGTGTATTTTTACAGTAACAGTGCATATGTATAGCACTGATTACTGTAGAAATGTCACTGGTAACCCCAAAAGTGTCAAAAATGTCAGTCAAGGGTCCGATCTGTCCGCCCCAATGTCGCAGTACCGCAAAAAAAAAAAAAAAAAAAAAAAAAAATCGCAGATCGCCGCCATTACGCGTTAAAAAAAAAAAACAACAAAAATGACAGAAATCTTTCCCTTTGTTAGTAAACGCGATAACTTTTGCGCAAACCAATAAAAATACACTTTTTGCGATTTTTTTACCAAACATAGGTAGCATAAAACAAATTGGCCGAAAATGTTAAAAAATTTTGATTTTTACATTTTTTTTTGGGGAATTTCATATAAAAAATGTGAAAAATATTGTTATTTTTGCAAAATTGAAGCTCTTTTTTTGTTTATAGCGCGTGATCAAAAAATTGCACAGGTGATCAAATACCACCAAAAGAAAGCTCTGTTTGTGGGAAAAAAAGGACGCCAAATTCGTTTAGGTACAGTGTCGCACGACCGCGCAATTGTCCGTTAAAGTCACGCAGTGCCGAATCGCAAAATACCCCCTGGTCGTTTAGCAGCCAAATCCTCCGGGGCTTAAGTGGTTAGGAAATGGCTTTCTTCTTGCCACTCTTCCATAAAGGCCAGATTTGTGCAGTATACGACTGATTGTTGTCCTATGGACAGAGTCTCCCACCTCAGCTGTAGATCTCTGCAGTTCATCCAGAGTGACCATGGGCCTCTTGGCTGCATCTCTGATCAGTCTTCTCCTTGTATGAGCTGAAAGTTTAGAGGGACGGCCAGGTCTTTGTAGATTTGCAGTGGTCTGATACTCCTTCCATTTCAATATTATCGCTTGCACAGTGCTCCTTGGGATGTTTAAAGCTTGGGAAATCTTTTTGTATCCAAATCCGGCTTTAAACTTCTCCACAACAGTATCTCGGACCTGCCTGGTGTGTTCCTTGTTCTTCATGATGCTCTCTGCGCTTTAAACGGACCTCTGAGACTATCACAGTGCAGGTGCATTTTATACGGAGACTTGATTACACACAGGTGGATTCTATTTATCTTCATTAGTCATTTAGGTCAACATTGGATCATTCAGAGATCCTCACTGAACTTCTGGAGAGAGTTTGCTGCACTGAAAGTAAAGGGGCTGAATAATTTTGCACGCCCAATTTTGCAGTTTTTTGTTAACAAAGTTTGAAATATCCAATACATTTCGTTCCACTTCATGATTGTGTCCCACTTGTTGATTCTTCACAAAATATTAGTTTTATATCTTTATGTTTGAAGCCTGAAATGTGGCAAAAGGTCGAAAAGTTCAAGGGGGCCGAATACTTTCGCAAAGCACTGTATATAATTAGTGGCAAGTAGCAGCTGGGCACATACAGTACTGTGCAAAAGTCTTAGGCAGGTGTAATGCTAATGCTGTAAATGAACGCTTTCAGAAATAGAAGTGTTAATAGTATATATATATATATATATATATATATATATATATATATATATATATATATACACATAAACACACACACATATATATATATATAACACACAAACACACACACACATATATATATATATATATATACACATATACACACACACACACACACAGGCTGGCCGGCAGCAACTGTAAACTGCACTTGTCACTTATAACAAAAACAAATACAATCGTATTGTTTTGTATACGGCCATGTGCATGAAGCCATAAAGCGGAATATCATTAAAGTGGTTGTAAACCTCAGACATGAAATATCAACAAAGCATATCCCTCTATAGCAGGGATTCCCAAACTACGGCCCTCCAGTTGTTCAGGAACTACAATTCCCCTCATGGCTATTCCCCTAATGGCTAGTCATGTATATGAATGTCAGAGTTTTACAATTCCTCATGGGATGTGTAGTTCTGCAACAGCTGGAGGGCCGTAGTTTGAGAATCCCTGCTCTATAGTGTCCTGATCTATAGTGTGTACTTGTCTCAATCCAGAGCACTTTAATTTCTGTCTGCTGCCTCCTTCCTCTGCTATCAGCATGAGTCACTTCTGACAAGTTTTCCTGACACCAAGAAAAAAAAAACGGGAGAGATCTCCAACAAAATGGCAGCCTCAGCTCTGTTCCTGTGAGCTGTGGGGAGGGGTGTCTCTTCCCTCCAATCACCTTTCAAAGCTCTTCTCATTGAGCTCTGCAGAGTGCAACATTAGCTCTCTGCCCCCTATTTTCTAGCAGCTCAGACAAGCTTTAACATTCAGCACTTTGAACGGATGTAGAGAGGAGAAGGCTGCAGATTAAAGGATACAACTTATGTAGAAAGATTTGTTTCATCTCTGTGTATCACTTGAGGCCAGTCACTGAACTGGGTATATTGATGGGTTTACAATGACTTTAACGAAGCTTAAAACTGCTCCCATCCACATTCTAACACCTATTCCATGGGTGTCCAACCTGCGGCCCTCCAGCTGTTGTGGATTTACAAGTCCCATCATGCCTCTGCCTTTGGGAGTCATGGCTGCAACTGTCACCCTTGCAATGCCTCATGGGTCCTGTAGTTCTGCAACAGCTGGAAGGCCAGAGACTGGACACCCATGACCCTATACTTACCTGTAGAAGAAAGATGCATTTACTTACCCATTTTCAGGCTACTCTGGTCTGGTCAAGTGATCAGCTCCCCTCTGAAAGCTAGCAGTGACTTCAAGGGAAATGAGGGAAGGCTGACAACAGATGGCCCCATAGTAAGCCTTTGGGTGACGTCATTACTTAGCCATTCCAGCCATTGTTAAACACTCTCTTTTCCCCTGCAGCCGGCACTGGTTGACACAGGAGACATTACCTGACCAGCCCAGCCAGAAAGTAGGTAAGTATATGCATCTTTCTTCAACAGGTTAATTAGTATAAGTGTTAGAAGGGGTGAGGGCAGTTTTAAAGTGGTTGTAAAGGCAGGCTTTTTATCTTAATGAATTCTATGCATTAAGATAAAAAGCCTTCTGTGTGCAGCAGCCCCCTTTATACTTACCTGAGCCTCATCTAGATCCTCCTCATTGGCTAAGACAGCAGTGTGGTGCCATTGGCTCCCGCTGCTGTCAAAGTCTGTGAGCCAATAAGGAGAGAAGGGGGCAGGGCCGGGCCGCAGCTTTATGTCTGAATGGACACAGGGAGCATGCCACTTGGCTCGGGTAAGCCGCTTGCTGTGGAGGCACTCAACAAGAGGGAGGGGCCAGGAGCACAGAAGAGGGACTCTAGAGGAGGAGGATCTGGGCTGCACTGTGCACAATCACTACACAGAGCAGGTAAGTATAACATTTTTTTTTCTTTAAAAATACCAAACAAGAGAATTTAACCACTTCAGCTCCGGAAGGTTTTACCCCCCTAATGACCAGGCCATTTTTTGCGATTCGGTACTGCATTGCTTTAACTGACAATTGTGCGGCCGTGCAACGCTGTACCCAAATACAATTTATGTCCTTTTTTACCCCCACAAATAGAGCATTCTTTTGGTGGTGCTTGATCACCTCTTTTCGGATTTTGTGCTGTAAACAAAAAAAAAAGTGACAATTTTGAAAAAAAAAAAGAAAATTATATATATTATATATATATATATATATATATATATATATATATATATATATATATAAATAAAAATAACTTTCTGCTATAAAACATTCCCAATAAAACAAATGTAAAAAATCTAATATTTTTATCATTTTAGGCCAGTTTGTATTCTGCTACATATTTTTGGTAAAAAAGAAAAAAAATCCCTAAAGTGTAAATTAATTGGTTTGCGCAAAAGTTATAGCGTTTACAAACTACGGGATAGATTTATGGACTTTTTATTTATTTTTTTTATTAGTAATGGCGGCGATCAGCGATTTTTATTGGGGCAGCGACATTGCAGTGGACAGATCGGACACCTGACATTTTTTGGATACCAGTGACCATATTACAGTAATCAGGGCTAAATAATATGCACTGTTACTGTATAAATGACACTGGCAGGGAAGGGGTTAACACTGGGGGTGATCAAAGGATTAAATGTGTTCCCTTTTGTGCTTACTGTATGGGGGGGATGGGTTGGACAGAGGCAGAGAGAGATTGGCGATTCAGCTGATTCATGATATTTCCCTGCCTCTCCGACAGAAAAGCTGCCTTCTTTGTTTACATAAAAAGCAGTGTTACCCAAAGACAGGACTACGAGAACATCTCACCCTACAGGTTACCCCTCCCCCTGTGTTATGTAGAAGAGGAGAGATGACTGGAACAGAGAAGCAGAGAACTGGAAGTTTGCAGCTTACAAGATTCCTGGAAGGATTAAAAGGTATTTTTTTGCACCTGTGGAGCAGATATAACTAAATACTTTCAATGGTATAGAAGGAGCAGATAAGAAGTTAATTGTTTGGGTGTACAAACCATCTAAGCAAAGCAGATTTTTGCTCTGACATTCTGTGGCTGCTACCCCTCCAATCCTAGTGTTATACTGCCATCTACAGGTATTATGCTGAAACACATGCGTTTACCAAGTAAAATCCAGAGACTGACATAAGTAATATTCATTTGCCACCACATTGTGCAAATGTTTTGGGGCCACCAAGTAGAACACATCACCCAAACACGATTGTAGCAATAAAGGAATCAAACATTTATTCCCAACCACATTGTGTGATGTCATCAAGGACCCCCTTCCAGCAGTGATTATTGCTGCCTGAAGAAGAGGTCTTCAGAGTCCCCCTGAAATGCTGCACTACATAATGGAGAATAAATGTTGGATTCCAGTTTTACTACAATGGTGTTTGGGTGATATACTACACACATTATATATATATATATATATATATATATTATATATTATATACAGACACACACACATAATATATATATATATATTTAGAATCATAAAGATTTTTTTTTCCTTTAAGAAACATGTTATAATTACCTGCTCTGTGCAATAGTTTTGCATAGAGCAGCCCTGATCCTCTTCTTGGATACCCCGCCGGCGCTCCTGGCTCCTCCCCAGCAAGCCACTTGCTATGGGGGCACTTATGCTGGCTTGCTCTTTGACACACACTAGCTGTTATTGACCGCAACATTGACTCCTGCCGCTGTGTCTGAGCCAATGAGGAGAGAGAAGTTATGCTGCTTTTGTGCACAGCACTGGATCGACATTGGGCTCAGGAAAGTAAAAAGGTGGACTAGGATGGGGGGTGGGGGGACAGGAGCAGCACACAAGCTTTTTTACCCTAATCCATAGAAGGTAAAGAAAACTTTCTGCCCTTAGAAGCACTTTAACCACTTCCAGACAGCCCCACAGCACATATACTGCTACAGGGCGTCGTTCCGCCTGTATTACTCACAGCAGAAGCCGATCTGTGGGTGTCGGGCAATGGATATCAGCCAGCACAGGCCGATCGTCGGGTAGAGGCAAAGAATGGAGCTCTGCCTATGTAAACCAGGCAGAGCTCTGTTCTGACAGGGGGGAAAGTGATGGATTTTGCATCCCTGCAAGCAGAGGATAAAAATTCACCACTTCCCTGAGTAAAAACAGCACATACAGTACACAAACACTGGTTAGGCACAAAGTGCACCCTTTGATCGTCCTAGATGTTTACCCCTTCCCAGCTAATTTTAGCACTAGTCATTGTATTAGTGTCACTAGTTCCCTCAAGGTTATAGTTAGTGTCTAATTGTGCACAGCAATATCGCAGTCTCGCTATGAGTCACTGATTGCCGCCATGATTAGTATAAAAAAAACAAAAAGAAGAATTCCAATATATTCATATATATATATATATATTCATATATATATATATATATATATATATATATATATATATATATATATATATATATATATATATATATATATATATATATATATAGTTTGCAGACATTCTAACTTTTGCGCAAACAAATCAATATACGCTGATTAAGATTTTTTTTTTTTTTTTACAATAAATATGTAGCAGAATACATATTGGCCAAAGTTTATTTAGGAATTTGTTTTTTAAAGTGTTTTATTTGATATGTTTTATAGCAGAAAGTAAAAAAATAAATATTGTTTTTTTGTTTATAGTGCAAAAAATAAAAAATGCAGAGGTGATCAAATACCACCAAAAGAAAGCTCTATTTGTGGGCAAAAATTACATACATTTTATTTGGGTACAGCGTTGCATGACGGCGCAATTGTCATTTGCAAAACAAAATGGCTTGGTCATAGTTCCTATAGTTAGTCAGGTTGAAAAAAGACAAGCCATCTAGCTAAACCAATAAAAAAAAAAAAAAAAAGAAGAAGAATAGAAAACCCAACCAAACAATCTCATATACACAATCCTATACCATCAGTTGATCCAGAGGCAGGCAAAAAACCCCCAGCAAAGCATGATCCAATTTGCTCCAGCAGGGGAAAAGTTTCCTTTCTGATCCCGAGAAGCAATCAAATTTTCCCTGGATCAACTTTAACTATAAATGTTAGTACCCAGTTATATTATGTGTATCTAGGAAAGAAGCCAGGCCTTTTTTAAAGTAATCTACTAAGATTGCCAGAACCACCTCTGGAGGGAGTCTATTCCACATTTTCACAGCTCTTACTGTAAAGAAACCTTTCCATATTTAGAGATGAAATATCTTTTCCTCTAGACGTAAAGAGTGCCCTCTTGTCCTCTGTGGTGACCTTAAATTGAACAAATCATCACCAAGTTCACTATATGGACCCCTTATGTATTAGTACATGGTGATCATATCCCCCTTATGTATTTGGAGAGAATAAATTCAGTTCCTCTAATCTTTCCTCATAGCTGAGCTCCTCCATGCCTCTTATCAGTTTGGTTGCCCTTCTCTGCACTTTGTCCAGTTTCCCGATATCCTTTTTGAGAACCGGTGCCCAAAACTGAACTGCATATTCCAGATGAGGTCTTACTAATGATTTGTACAGGGGCAAAATGATATCTCTCTCTCTGGAGTCCATGCCTCTGTTAATACAAGAAAGGACTTTGCTTGCTTTGGAAACAGCAGCTTGGCATTGCATGCTATTATTAAGCTTAGGATCTACCAGAACACCCAGATCCTTCTCCGCTCTGGATTCTCCTAGATCCTTCTCCACTATGGATTCCCCCAGTTCTACTCCCCCCTAGTATGTATGATGCATGTATATTCTTAGCCCCCAAGTGTAAAATTTTACACTTATTAACATTAACATGGTCATAAGGGGGGGGTAGATCTTCCGGAGGTCAAATGGTTAAGCTTCAGTCTGCCTGCTGCCTCTTTCCTAGATAAGAACATCTTCTGCACTTCTGAAGCCCCCGGTTACATACCCCAGGAGGCATCATCTTCAATACAGTGGAGAAGGGCGGACTTTGAGGCGTGTCATCAGGTACTAGAATGATCCCCAGGTTTCACTGCCTGAACCAGGAAGAGAAAGCTGGCTTCCGATGACCTCAGAAGCAGCGGTGCGGGTCCCAGTGTGCAGCACGGAGCTGCAGATCCCAGCAGACCAACATTGGAATTGTCAGCGTGAGAGTATAGTTTTTGAAGATAACCCAGCTTAAAAAGGGAATAGGGTATGTAAAAGAAAAAAAAAGGAGCGAGTTCCTCTTTAAGCATCAGCAACTACCCAAAGTGTATGAGTGTAGGGACTGCACTGGAATCATTTGATATTTCGGCTCCATATTCACTTCTGTAACTTGTAATGCAACTTTGGACATCAAAGTTGCATGACAAGTCAATCTCCAGGTTTTCCATTTATACCAATTCAAATATGTGTGGCTTAAAGTTGCAGCAACTTCAAAGTAGTTCATGCACTACTTTGTTCTGACTTTCATGCAACTTGAGAGCCCATAGACTTCAATGTTAACCCTCAGAAGTTGCATGAAAGTCACACCTGAATGTTATACAATGCATCTTGTGTGCAACAGTTGTCCATTATCACTGGTCAAAGCCAAAGTCCTATCCAAGTTGCCACCCATCCAAAGTTGCGTCAAAGTTGCACTCCAAAGTCGGCGCTGGAGTCGTATAAGTGTGAATGGAGCCTTAAAGCAGAGTTCCACACTAAAAACGAAATTTGAAGCATCAGTTAGAGTAAAAAAACCTGAAAAAGAACTGGATAATTAATATATATTTTTTTTTTCCCACTTTCCCTGTTTTTAATGAAAATTAACTTACCTTCCTTCCTCTTCCTCCTTATGTGGCCGCGGCCCCCGACGTCACTTCCTCCTTTGCATTGCGTCCTGGGAGATGAGCATCATCAATCCCAGGATGCAATGGGAATGGCCAGCCACTACTCTGAATTGCCGATCGCAATCTACAGCACATGCGCGAGATTGCGATCGGCATTCTGGGTAGCCAGGAACCAGGAAGAGGGACACAGCGGCTTCAGGTGCCCACACCGGAGATGGCCGCGCTCTGCAATCAATTATAAAGGTAAGAATTTATCTTTATTCCCCAACTGTAATGTGGGGTTAGTGTTAGGGTAATTGGCGATAGCTTAGGATTAGGGGGGTATTTTTATGTACAAAAAATGTTATTGTGGCTGGAACTCCGCTTTAATGATAACTAACACATATGGCTGCCTATTTTACACGTGTTGCATTTAAAAAATAAATAAATAAATAAATAAATAACGCTCTCCTTCCTAAAATAAAATTCAAAACAACGCAATGATAGCCCTTAAAATCCGCTCCCTACCTACCCAGCTAATGAAGAATATATTACTTGTTTTTCTAAAATCTGATCTGACAGAGCAATACGGTCGCTCTATCATATACAACGCAGGATCAGACATGACATGAAATATGAACAAAGCATATCCCTCTATAGTGTGTACTTGTCTCAATCCAGAGCACTAAGTGTCATTTCTCTCTGCTTCCTCCTTACTCTATCAAGAATCACTTCTGACAAGTTTTCCTGACACCAAGAGATAAATGGTGACAGGGTAGGGAGCTCCAGCTGTATGACAGCCTCAGCCCTGTTCCTGTGTGAATGGGGGTGTCCATTCCTTCCAATCAGCTCTCACTGAGCTCTAAAGTGTGTAAATTCAGCTCTCTGCCCCTTTCTTTATGATCTTTCAGACAAGCTTTGTAACTCAAAATTTTGAACGTATGCAGATAAACAGGTACAACTTATGCAGGAGGATTTGTTTCATCTCTGTATCACCTGAGGCCGGTCACTTCATTGGGTATATGGAAGGGTTTACAACCACTGAGTTTTATTGCCAGCCCCCATAGCTGCTCGTCTTTTTGTCTCTCCTCCGCCACTCCATTTGGTGGGGGAATACAAGTTATAAGTGCAAATAGTGGGACCAGCTAATTACCGAAACACACAAAACAGACATTTTATAAGAGGACGTTGAGAAAGGATATGGGTTCTTTAAGAGGCTTTTCAGCAGCAAGCACCACCTTTGTAGCTCTGGCATGGCAAGTAAGATCGTAACATGAGCGGTCCGCACAGCCAACGATCTCTATCCAGCCCTGAAATGAAAGATAAGCAACAGCAAACAAAGAATTAAATAGATCTCAGAAAATGTTAAAACAGAACTCTATCCAAAAATATTAAAAAGGTAAAATTAAAAAAGAAGCTTTAGGTGCAATACTCATTAATACGGAACGGTTCCCCGCAGTACTTTCCTTCTACAAGTTGCCCTTTTGGGGCGTTTTTGGGGAGTTTTTCTGCTCTAGGATCAGCTCAAAAAACACCCAACAAGACAAATCCTATTCATTTCAATGGCCCCTGTTCACATCTGAGCGTTTTTGATATTTTAAGCAAACTGCCCAACGCTTAGGCTACGTTCGCATGTGGGTGTAGCGGATCCCGGGCAGAATCGCCACGATTCTGCCCGCGATTCGGAATCATTGCATATTGCGGGACGCCTGTGCGATGCCCGTGATTTGCAATGGCACCCCAAACGCTGTGCGATGTTGCCGCGATTTCCGCCTGTCGAATCGCGGTAACATCGCACAAACAGAATCGCGGGACGCATGACGCACAAAAGAAGCTCTTGTACCTTTTTTGGGCGTAATACGTCCCGCAATTTTGTTTGCGCAATGTTACCGCGATACGGCAGGCAGAAATCGCGGCAACATCGCACAGTGTTTGGGGTGCCATTGCAAATCAACGGCAACGCACAGGCGTCCCTCGATTTGCAATAATTTTCGCTACGCCAACATGTGAACATAGCCTTAGAGTGCAACATGTAACACGTTCCAGCTCCTGCAGCTCTCCCCCGATCTTCTTCCCGTCACAATTTGAAAAGAGCGTGGCCATGCGGGGCTCTGCCCACACAACAGTTCTGTGAATGAATGAACTACAAGTACAGACATCCATCGTGGCAGACTGCTTGTAGTTCTCAATGAACTACCAGGACGCTGGAGAGCATCCTCCTAGTTCATTGATACTTCTTGTCATTCTGTAACTTGCCTGTCTGTACCTCTCCCCAGACTGCGGTGTCACCTGTGCTCATGCCTAAACAGTTGTGACTCACTAATACCAGAGGTGTGTTAGGCTGGCCATACATTATACAATTTTATTACTCAATTTCTTTTAGATTTACCCTCAACTATGTAGTGCAGAGGCCTGCTCGACTGCATACAAATAAAGTGTTTAGGTTTGACCTCATATTATATGTTTTTGGTAAATCTAAAGGAAAATTGTATAATGTATGGCCAGCCTTACTTGGCCAGATCACCCGAGGTGAAAACAGATTTTAATGGTAAACTAATCTAATTAATTTTAATCTAATGATTGGTAAGCTGAAATAGATTACATTTTTGGTTTTGTGTTTAATACTGCTTTAAAGCGTAACTCCACATTTGTTGAGAAAAAAATATTCCGCACTGGGTGATCTCTGTACATTGCAGGGATTATCACAAACTTTGTTGCAGATTCCTACCTTTTGTTATTCTAAAGAAATCATTGTTTCTCTGCTCTCTTGGGCTGAGTGGGTCTAATGAGAGTGGTTTCAAAATTATCAACCAGCTGTGGCAGCTGCAGAGCACTAAAAGGAAATCTGCTGGGCCTGCATCCCTTTAGACGTGTTCCTATTCGGAATATCTCACCAAAAATGACATTTTCGTTGCAGGGGATGCCAGAAATCTCACTTGTATCTTAGTGCAGACTTCTGGGAAAATTGGTGAGCCAATCACACAAGCAGGAAATGATGTTTCTGGGGGTGTGTTCAGTATACATTCTGTGTACAGAACACCTCCAGGTGGCCATATTTTATTGCAATTTCAGAAAATGACAACAGTTGCAGATTGAAAAGGAAAGGTAACTTTTAGGCTACATTCACACCTGAGCGTAGCGTTTTCGCGTGTTTTTTACCGAGATTTACAGGTGTTTTTTGTGCAGGCGTTTTTAGATTGAATAGAGAACAATGGAAAACGCCTGTAATCTGCCCAAAAAGAAGCTCATGCACTTTTTTGAGCGTTGGGCGTTTTGCTCACAGCGTCAATACGCTCAGATGTGAACAGGGGCCATTGAAATGAATAGGATTTGTCTTGTTGGGCGTTTTGAGAGCTGATCCTAGAGCAGAAAAACTCCCCCAAAACGCCTACATGTGAACGGAGCCTTAATAACATTCAATTACAATATGATTTGTGTCACAATTGTACACACTATATTGATTTCTCTTTATTCACTATTCTTCTTCCCTACGAAAGTGGAGTTACCGTTTAAGTTAAACACTCCTCACCCCCTGGCATGCCATTTTTTTTTCTTTAGGGGGGGGGGGCAGGTACCTAGATTTGACAGGTACCCGCTCCCGATTCCACTTGGGCCGCCAAGAAGTTCTTCTTTCCCCCTCCCTCCCTGCAATCTTCGGGGACACGTCACAGGTCCCAAGAGATAGCCCGTCCACTGGGGAGACGCAGCGCTCTTTGCACAGGCGCAGTGCCCACCCGTCTGTGAAGCTGCAAGCTTTCACAGCCGGGTGCTCACACTTGTGGTTCCGGGGAGAGGCGAGAGAGTGGAGCGAGGAAATGTTTCTGGGGTGTGGTCAGTATACATTCTGTGTACAGAACAGCTCCAGGTAACCATATTGCATTGCATTTCCAGAAAATTAAAACGGCTGCAGATTGAAAAGGAAAGGTCATTTTTATTAACATTCAATTACAATATGATTTGTGTCACAATTGTATACGCTATATTGTTTTTCTTGTTTTGCTATTTTTTTTTTCCCCACGAAAGTGGAATTACCCTTGAAAAATACATTTACTGGCTCTTCAGTGTAAAAGCTGAATCACAAAAAATATACAGGGCAGATGTGTTTATAAACCAAGTATCACAGCACTACCCTACTGAAAGGTGTCAAAGCCACTGCAGTTTGGTCTGTGACCAGTAGATGTCTCCATTTTCCAATGAGATGGAAAAAAAAAAAACAAAAAGAAAAAATAAAAACAGTCAAACATCCCAAATATCAGCTGATTTCTCTGAATAACCTGCAGTGTGCTGGAATGGATTGTTGCTGGTATTTGGATATTAGACAGGACAGAAGGATACAGACTGGTAAGACTGCATACTTCTGGATACTTACATAAGAGGTTTTGGTCTCGGCATCCCAGCAGTCGCAGGCATAATGCGCCATTTCATTTTCCATGTGCTGCCGGAACCGCAGCTTCTCCGCCGACACGCCGACTTTAATGAGGTATAAGTAGATTCTTCCTATGAAGTATCCCAGGACTGAGTTATTGATCACACCCTGGAGACCAGAAAGAAGCAAAAAAGGTCAAATCTTTACTCGTGGGAAACGTTCTTACCAAGTCACAAACATTTCTCACTTTACAATGGCAGAGCCGTTTAAATCTTTATTTGGATCTAAAAGTTTTTTTTTTTTTTTTTAATCCAACCACTTCTGGACCGGAAGATTTTCCCCCCTTAACCACTTGCCGAACGCCGCACGACTATAAACTGCGGCGATCAGCCCCTCCTGGGCAAAGCAACGTACCGGTACGTCGCTCGCCCACGAGCCTCTAGGGGGCGAGCGCGCGCCGCTGGAGGCTCGCTCCTGCCCCCGCTGGTTCCCTGACATCCCCCCGCGAGTGACCGGCGGCTCCGATGTCCGCCGGCCACTCGCGATCTCCCGCTGGAGAGGGAGAAAGGCAGGCGGCTGATGTAAACAAAGCCGCCTGTCATTCTCCCTGATGTAACTGCAGAGACTATGCGATCCTGCTATGTAGGATCGTAGGTCTCTGTGGTTACATCACAAGCCACGCCCCCCCAAAGTTAGAATCACGCCCCTAGGGACACACTTAACCCCTTCATCACTAACAACGTTAACCCCTTCCCTGCCACTGCCATTTTTACAGTAACAGTGCATATTTATAGCACTGATTACTGTAGTAATGTCACTGGTACCCCCAAAAGTGTCACAAATGTCAGTCAAGGGTCCGATCTGTCCGCCGCAATGTCACAGTCCCGCAACAAAAAAATAAATAAAAAAATTGCAGATCGCCGCCATTACTCAAAAAAAAAAAAAAAAAAAAGACAGAAATCTTTCCCGTAGTTAGTAAACGCAATAACTTTTGCGCAAACCAATCAAAATACGCTTATTGCGATTTTTTTTTACCAAAAATATGTAGCAGAAAACAAATTGGCCTAAAATGTTAAAAAATTAAGATTTTTACATTTTTTTTGAGAATTTCATATAAAAAAAATGTGAAAAATAGTTATTTTTTCAAAATTGTCGCTCTTTTTTTGTTTATAGCGCAAAAAATCGCACAGGTGATCAAATACCACCAAAAGAAAGCTCTGTTTGTGGGGAAAAAAGGACATCAATTTTATTTGGGTACAGCGTTGCACGACCGTGCAATTGTCCGTTAAAGTCACGCAGTGCCGAATCGCAAAATAGGCCCTGGTCTTTGAGCAGCCAAAGCCTCCGGGGCTTAAGTGGTTAATTGCCAAGCCATTTTTTGCAATAGGGCACTGCATTGCTTTAACTGACAATTGCGCGGTCATGTGATGCTGCACCCAAATAAAATTGATGTCCTTTTTTCCCCACAAATAGAGCTTTCTTTTGGTGGTATTTGATCACCTCTGCGTTTTTTTTTTTTTGTGCTATAAACAAACACAACATTTTTCATTTTCTGCTATATAACATTCCAAATAAAAAAAAAAAATGTAAAAATCTAAATTTTTTTTCATAATTTTAGGCCAATTTGCATTCCGCTACATATTTTTGGTAAAAAAAAATCCTTAAGTGTATATTGATTGGTTTGCGCAAAAGTTTATCACGTCTACAAACTAGGGGAAAGATTTACCGTATATACTCGAGTATAAGCCGAGTTTTTCAGCACATTTTTTTGTGCTGAAAACGTCCCCCTCGGCTTATACTCGAGTCAAGAAAAAAAAAAAAGTTCCCGGCCGCTCCGACGTGTTTGAGCTTTAAAAATGGCGCCACCCGGCGCATACATGTCATTGCGCACGCGCCGCGGCCGCTCGGGAGGCCGGGAATAGCCGAAAGTATACGAGCGGCGGCGGCGCGTGCGCAATGACGTGTCGGCGCCGGGCGGCGCCATTTTTAAAATGAAGGCGCCTCTGGAACAGGTAAGGGAAACTGCTGCACTACCTGCCATTATGCAGGGCTGCAGGCATACAAGGGATGCAGTGCTGCGGGCATGGTCCACTTGTACCATGCCCACAGCACTGCATCTCCTGTAGTATGCCCACAACCCCGGATCCTCTTGTAACATGCCAGTCACCCTGCATTCTCCTGCACCATGCCAGTGCCCTGCATTCTCCTGCACCATGCCAGTACCCTGCATTCTCCTGCACCATGCCAGTACCCTGCATTCTCCTGCACCATGCCAGTACCCTGCATTCTCCTGCACCATGCCAGTACCCTGCATTCTCCTGCACCATGCCAGTACCCTGCATTCTCCTGTACCCTGCCAGCCACCCTGCATTCTCCTGCACCATGCCAGCCACCCTGCATTCTCCTGCACCATGCCAGCCACCCTGCATTCTCCTGCACCATGCCAGTACCCTGCATTCTCCTGTACCATGCCAGTACCCTGCATTCTCCTGTACCCTGCCAGCCACCCTGCATTCTCCTGCACCATGCCAGCCACCCTGCATTCTCCTGCACCATGCCAGTCACCCTGCATTCTCCTGTACCATGCCCGCCGCCCTGCATTCTCCTGCACCATGCCCACCGCCCTGCATTCTCACGCTAGGCTTATACTCGAGTCAATCATTTTTCCCATCTTTTTGTGGTAAAAGTAGGGGCCTCGGCTTATACTCGAGTATATACGGGTATGTCATTTATTTGATTTTTTTTTTTTACTAGTAATGGCGGTGATCTGTGATTTTTAGCGGGACTGCGACATTACAGCGGACAGATCGGACACCATCGGAAAATATTGCTTTGGTAAACATTTGCGCAAATATCCCGGGGCCTTAAAAATCAGTAGCATCTTCCTTTTATTCTACTGTTGCTTTCAGAAAATATATGGTTTGGAGGTTCTTCAACAAACTCTGAAAGCTGTATGGGAACAATGAAAACCTTCACATTTTTAGAGAAACATTATTTACAATTTTGCGTACGTTCAATTTTCCCCATTTTACAAAAAGGCGAAATTTTAAAATTACAAATATTTGTTACTTATTAACTCAATACAAGTTAGCTTTTATATTTCGTAGCAGGAATTTTGTAAAATTTGCTTTGTTTATATCTGCTAAAAATATTTTTTGTGAATATATTGTGGTGATAAACATTTACGCAAATATCACAGGGCATAAATTGCACCTTTTTTTTTTTCTTTTTTTAATTCTACAGGTCATGTGCTTTCAGAAAATATATGGTTTAGAAAGCAAAAACTAGAGGTGGGGGAATGGGGTTCCTCCCATTCCAGCTGCATAATTGGGTGCAAGGGCCACATGACAAGGCCTGGAGGGCTCGATTTGGCCCGTGGGCCTTGCGTTTGACATATGTGCTAGACTTAAACAAGCATTTTATTTCTTGCAGCCCCAATGTAAGGGAGGATTTTTACTTCCTCTGAAGTTGGACTTTAAATCATGAACAGCACAATGTTTAAGATGGAAAGACTCTGACCCGCTTAAACCACTCACTCACATTGCAGGGACATCATAAACGTTGGAGAGGAGATCAGTTACATCAGCAATACCGTATGATACCTTATCTGCACATCATGGAGTCATACGTTTATACTATAGAGAGTTTCCAAACGATTTTGGCGGAATCTCTCAGTAAAGTAGAATGTTCCTTTAAGAAAATGACAGTTCCTTGAAACAGAGAAGACGTAGAACATGGCTGCTGATTGGTCCAGTGACATACCTGCTCCACAGCGTCCCCCAGCCTCATCTTGTGTGCTGACTCCCCATTGAGCTGCGCTTTGGAGGAATACAACAAGATGTTTAAGTCTGCCACAGTGTCGAATTTGGGGTGAACTTTCTCATTGGGGTCGACAAAGTGCTCGATTTCTGCCATAGTGAATTCTCTGCAGGGAAAACAGAACAAGGAGAACAAAGTAACAACAACCTTCAGGTCCATGCCTTACACTGTGCCTCGTACATTCAGAATGCAGGGTGTGCCTTACACTGTGCCACGTACATTCAGCCTGCAGGGTGTGCCTTACACTGTGCCACGTACATTCAGCCTGCAGGGTGTGCCTTACACTGTGCCACGTACATTCAGTATGCAGGGTGTGCCTCACACTGTGCCACGTACATTTAGCCTGCAAAGCGTGCCTTACACTGTGCCACGTACATGCTACGCACAGCCTGCAGAGCGTGCCTTACACTGTGCCACGTACATGCTACGCACAGCCTGCAGAGCGTGCCTTACACTGTGCCACGTACAGTCTGCAGGGCGTGCCTTACACTGTGCCACGCACAGTCTGCAGGGCGTGCCTTACACTGTGCCACGTACAGTCTGCAGGGCGTGCCTTACACTGTGCCACGTACATGCTACGCACAGCCTGCAGAGCGTGCCTTACACTGTGCCACGTACAGTCTGCAGGGCGTGCCTTACACTGTGCCACGCACAGTCTGCAGGGCGTGCCTTACACTGTGCCACGTACAGTCTGCAGGGCGTGCCTTACACTGTGCCACGTACAGTCTGCAGGGCGTGCCTTACACTGTGCCACGTACAGTCTGCAGGGCGTGCCTTACACTGTGCCACGTACAGTCTGCAGGGCGTGCCTTACACTGTGCAACGTACAGTCTGCAGGGCGTGCCTTACACTGTGCAACGTACATGCTACGCACAGCCTGCAGAGCGTGCCTTACACTGTGCCACGTACAGTCTGCAGGGCGTGCCTTACACTGTGCCACGCACAGTCTGCAGGGCGTGCCTTACACTGTGCCACGTACAGTCTGCAGGGCGTGCCTTACACTGTGCCACGTACAGTCTGCAGGGCGTGCCTTACACTGTGCCACGTACAGTCTGCAGGGCGTGCCTTACACTGTGCAACGTACAGTCTGCAGGGCGTGCCTTACACTGTGCAACGTACAGTCTGCAGGGCGTGCCTTACACTGTGCCACGTACAGTCTGCAGGGCGTGCCTTACACTGTGCCACGTACAGTCTGCAGGGCGTGCCTTACACTGTGCCACGTACAGCCTGCAGGGCGTGCCTTACACTGTGCCACGTACAGCCTGCAGGGCGTGCCTTACACTGTGCCACGTACAGCCTGCAGGGCGTGCCTTACACTGTGCCACGTACAGCCTGCAGGGCGTGCCTTACACTGTGCCACGTACAGCCTGCAGGGCGTGCCTTACACTGTGCCACGTACAGCCTGCAGGGCGTGCCTTACACTGTGCCACGTACAGCCTGCAAAGTGTGCCTTACACTGTGCCACGTACAGCCTGCAAAGTGTGCCTTACACTGTGCCACGTACAGCCTGCAAAGTGTGCCTTACACTGTGCCACGTACAGCCTGCAAAGTGTGCCTTACACTGTGCCACGTACAGCCTGCAAAGTGTGCCTTACACTGTGCCACGTACAGCCTGCAAAGTGTGCCTTACACTGTGCCACGTACAGCCTGCAAAGTGTGCCTTACACTGTGCCACGTACAGCCTGCAAAGTGTGCCTTACACTGTGCCACGCACAGCCTGCAAAGTGTGCCTTACACTGTGCCACGCACAGCCTACAGGGTGTGCCTTACACTGTGCCACGCACAGCCTGCAGGGCTGTGCCTTACACTGTGCCACGCACAGCCTGCAGGGCTGTGCCTTACACTGTGCCACGTACAGCCTGCAGGGTGTGCCTTACAATTTGCCATGTACAGTCAGTGAGCAATGTGATCTGTAACAGTTTCATGTCCAAGCTGTTCGCAGACACGGAGTTTCCATGATAGTATGTGTTGACAGGAAGTGGGTTGAATGCCGCTGGACATCATCCAACGCTGAAACAGGCCTGGTGGCCTAACAGGGACAGAGGGCTGAAGCATGGAGGTGGTGAGCATCGCAGTGAAACAAGTGCAAAGCCGGGAGTTAGGATTTAACCTTTACGTGACCAAACTTCGTAAAAAGTAAAATGACATCTGGCTACTACCGGTTGTTTTTTTCTTTGCTTTTTCTTTAATGACCCCCCCCAAATCCTTTGTTTGTTTTAATTGAAGTACTCAAAATGTGGGTTTAATGAAACGTCTAAACAGTGACAGGTGGTTTCTGGGCTTTGATGTTTTGGCAGATGACAGAGCTAGGATCCACGATATCAGCAGGCTCATAGTCAAGGTTTCTACATGAACCCAAGCTAAAAAAATGTAAGTGTCTATTAGCAGAAAAATACATAGAATTGATCCACTGTAAATGGGTTTATGTACGCTGTTAACCACCTGACCTTTGGAATGTACCCCCTTCATGACAAGCAGTTGCGCGGCCATACAACACTGTACTCAAAAGAAATGTATATCTTTTCACAAATAGAGCTTTCTTTTGGTGGTACATTGATCACCACTGGGTTTTTCATTATATAAACAAAAAAAACGCCTTGTATACAATGCCTGTTATAAAACATATTCAATAAAAAAAAATATAAAAAAATTATTGTATTCTGTTACGTCTTTTATAAAAAAAAAAATCCTAATAAGTGTCCCAATAATTGGTTTGTGTGAAAGTTATAGTATCTACAAACTTTGGTATATATACTTGAATTTACGCAGTTATAGACACTATACTGTAATGGCGGTGATCAGCGACTTATAGTGTACGGCGAGCAATCTGGCGCTAAAAGACACTGGCTGGGAGGATCACTAACTGACACGGATATCACTAGTGACACTAATACAGTGATCAGTGATAATACTTTATTAATGTTGGGAAGGGGTTAACATCTAGGGGCAATCGAGGGGTTAACTGTGGTGCCTAAAGCTGGATACACACTATACAACTTTTGTTGTCAGATTTCCTTTAGATTTACCTTTTCTATGTAGTGCAAGGGCCTGCCTGATTGCATACAAATTGGAAGTGTTTAGGTTTGACCTCATATTATATGGTTTTGGTAAGTCTGAAGGAAAATATCTAAAGAAAATTGTATAGTGTTTATGGCCCATAACAAATGTGTAATGTGTGTATTGTATGTTGCTTTTACTTTCTGATCTGGTTGTTTTTTTCTCCCTGCTTTTCAGGGAGAACAGCCAGATCGCTGTTCCTATGAACACAGGGTTTTGTTTGTGTGTGATTGGACACAGACGATCAGCAGGTTTTAGCCAAAATCCTTAGCTGAAATCTGCTGCCCAAATCGTGCTGTGTCCAATCACAGCACGGGTCGGCAATGGGCACATGCATGAGCACCCCAAACCTGGAAGGAGGACAAGTATGTACATGACTTAACCTGCACCTGCCGCCTGCTCATAGTAAATTTACTGTGAGCTGTTGGCAGATGGTTAAAAGAGCAAAGGTCATCGCCATAACATAGGAGGAAGTATTAGGAATTCCAGCAAGGGATGAAAAACGGAATTTTTGTAAAATCTTACCTGTAAAATTCCTTTCTCTGAGTCCTCCGACAGTCGCCGCCTCTTCATATTCGTCACATATGGGGTATTAGACTTTGCTCCGAAGGAGTAGCTAGGCAACAGAATATGTTAACAATAAAGCTTTAACATATCCCACCCTCAAGGGGTGGTCCCCTCAGTCAATACCCTCCTACTTCCTGCAACCATATCTCAGTTTTAGTGGAATAGCAGTAGAGTATACATTCAAACCCCAAAAGAGGGGCGGGGGCGGCGACTGTCGGAGGACTCAGAGAAAGGAATTTTACAGGTAAGATTTTACAAAAATTCAGTTTTCTCTTACGTCCTCCGACAGTCGCCGCCTCTTCATATTCGTCACATATGGGGACGTCCCAAAGCAGTGCAAACATGAGGGGTGGGAAACGCATCCGCGCCGAAAGGCAACGCAGTCTCCACATCAAAGAAAGGAACCTTACCAAAGGAAGGAAACCAGCTGGGCAACAGCAAAAATAAGTGCTCAACAGGAGCAACAACCCAGGAAAAGACAAAAAAAAACCCAGGGGATACAAAAAACTATCCCAACAGCCAGGAGTCCCCAACAAGGGACCCTAGGGAACAGCCGCACTAAGAACCTTGCGGCCAAAGGAAGCATCCGCCGATGCCTGAACATCTACTTTGTAGAATTTTGTGAAAGTGTGCACGGTCGACCAAGTCGCCGCCTTACACACCTGGGCTACAGAAGCCCCATGACGGCAGGCCCAAGACGTACTCAGAGATCTAGTAGAGTGCGCCTTCACAGGCACAGGGGGAACCTTCCCCTGCAAGGCATAGGCCTGTTCAATGGTCTGCCTGATCCATTTGGCGATGGTAGAGGCCGAAGCCGCCATACCCTTCCGAGGACCCTCTGGAAGAACAAACAAGGAGTCCGTCTTACGAAAAGACTCAGTCGATTTAAGGTAAACCCTTATCGCCCGAACAACATCCAGAGAGTGCAATCTCATCTCCTTTGGATGTTTAGGCTTCGTGCACAACGAAGGCAAAACAATATCCTCGTTAAGATGGAATTCCGAAACTCGTTTCGGCAGAAAAGAAGGATTAGGTCGCAAGACCACCTTATCCAAATGAACAACCAGGTACGGAGACTTGCAGGACAAAGCCGCCAGTTCCGACACTCTGCGAGCCGAAGTGATCGCCACCAAAAAGGCGACCTTTTTGGACAACATAGACAACGAGATCTCCCTGATCTGTTCAAAAGGAGCACGTTGTAACACAGATAGAACGAGATTCAAGTCCCAAGGGGGCAAAGGATCCCTCCTAGGAGGAACCAGATGCCGCACACCCTGAATAAAGGTGCCAACCAAGGAGTTGGAAGCCACGGGACGTTGAAACAGAACGGCCAGCGCAGACACCTGACCCTTTATCGTAGCCAGCGCCAAACGCTGATCGACACCCGTCTGAAGGAAAGACAGCACACGGGAAACAGAGTACGTGCGGGGTGAAAACCCCCTGGACTCACACCAGGCAAAATAGGCCTTCCAAGTACGGTAATAAACCTTCCCCGAGGAAGACTTCCTCGCGTTGATCAAAGTATGAACGACCTCTGGAGAGAGACCCCTCTCCTTCAGGACCTCGGTCTCAACAGCCAGGCCGTCAAAGCCAGCGACTGTAAAGCAGGATGGTAAATCGGTCCTTGAGACAGTAGATCGTCTCGAAGAGGCAGACGCCACGGGGCGTCGACCGCCAGATTCACGAGGTCTGCGTACCAGGACCGGCGAGGCCAGTCCGGTGCCACAAGAATCACCGTGCTGCGTTCCGAGTGTAACCTGCGAAGGAACCAGGACAGCAACTGAATCGGTGGAAACGCGTACATCAGCCTGTACTGATGCCACGGGGCCACTAACGCGTCCGACGCGTCTGCCCGAGGATCGCGCGTCCTTGCCACGAACCTCTTCACCTTGTAGTTGAGGCGAGACGCGAACAGGTCCACATCTGGAAGACCCCACTTCGCGCACAACATCTGGAAGACAGCCGGGTGGAGAGACCATTCCCCCTGATCCAGGGTCTGGCGACTCAGATAGTCCGCCTGCCAGTTCTCCACTCCCGGAATGTGAACCGCCGTTATCGCCGGGACACGAGTCTCGGCCCAAGATAGAATGTCGGCCACTTCTCGAGCCGCTCGGGCACTCCTGGTGCCCCCTTGGTGGTTGATGTAGGCCACCGCCGTGGCATTGTCCGTCTGCACCCGAACCGGGCAGCCCTGCAGCCGGTCCGTCCAGCGATGAAGACAGAGCCTTATCGCACGCAATTCCAGAATGTTGATCGGGAGGGAAGACTCCCCCCTCCGACCAGGTCCCCTGGGCGGACAGAACGCCCAGAACACCACCCCAGCCCGACAGGCTGGCATCCGTGGTGATTACCGTCCACGAGATCGGACGAAACGACTTGCCCCCGGACACCAACGGGGACTGGAGCCACCACAGAAGGTTTTCCCTGGTGCGATGACTCAACGAGATCTGAAGATCCAGAGATTGAGGTCGCCCGTCCCACCTGGACAGGATCTCCGCTTGGAGACCCCGCGTGTGAAACTGCGCGAAAGGAATCGCCTCGAAGGCCGAGACCATCAATCCCAGACATCTCATACACGTCCGCAGAGACGAGTGTGGAACGTCCCTGAGGGACCTGACTTCCTCCTGAAGAGTCCAGAGTTTGTCTTCCGGCAGGAAGACCTTCGCCTGCACCGAGTCCAGTATCATTCCCAGATAGGGGAGACGAACCGACGGACTCAGTGTCGACTTTGGAACATTTATCGTCCAACCAAACTCCTGCAGAGTTTGCATTGTGACAGACAGGTCCTCCTCCAGACCCTGGCTGGTCGCAGACCGAACCAGAATGTCGTCCAGATACCCCAGGACAGAAATGCCCTGGGCCCTCAATAATGCCAGAACCGGTGCAAGCACCTTGGTGAAGACCCGCGGAGCCGAGGCGAGACCAAAGGGCAACGCCACGAACTGGAAGTGATCCTCCGCAATGGCAAATCGAAGGTATCTCTGATGACCCTCGAATATGGGGATGTGAAGGTACGCATCCTTCAAATCGATGGAGGCCATGAATTCCCCCGGAACGAGGGCAGCCACCACCGAGCGCAGGGATTCCATGCGGAACTTGCGAACCCGCACAGAGCGGTTCAGAGCCTCCAAGTCCAGAATCGGACGAACCTTGCCCTCCTTCCTGGGCACGGTGAACAGATTGGAATAAAACCCCCGAAATCTGTCCCGATGAGGCACCGGAACCACCACTCCCTGAGCCCTCAGGTCCCGCACCGCCAGGTGCAGATCCCGCAGGCGCTCTGGAGACAGTTGAAGATTTGAGGGAAAAAATCTGCTCTCCGGCCGAGAGAGAAACTCGATCTTGTAACCAGATCGAACGATTTCCAGAACCCATCTGTCCCGCACACGGGCCAACCAGGGCTGAAGAAAACCGAGCAAGCGTCCCCCCACCCCAAAACTGGGTGAGGGCGCCCCTTCAGGCCGAACTGTTATGGGCTGCAGGTCCGGATTGGCCGGACTTCTGTTTCCCAGACCAGGGCTTCTTCTGAGAGCCTTGGCCTTTGAACGGTTTGCCCTTGTAGTGCGGCCGAAAGGCACGAAAGGACCCCTGAGGGGGCCGAAAATTAGCATGCTTCTTCCCAGAAGCCCCCTTAGCCTTGGGGAAATGGGGCAAGAGAGTGCTCTTACCCCCGGTGATCCCCTTAATCAACACATCCAGGGACTCCCCAAAAAGGCGAGACCCATCATAAGGCAGATTGGCTAAGGTCTTACGTGAAGATTGGTCCACCGACCAACATTTCAACCAAACCAGGCGGCGAGACAACACCGCCACGCTGTGCACACGTGCAGCCAACGGAATCAGGTCCAGGTCCGCATCACACAGATACATGACACCCTGGTGGATCTGATCCACCATACCCAGGGTCGCCGCCGAGGCCGAATCGGCCACTAGGACGCGCCTAAGCATCTGCGTCCAACTTGCGATCGCCTGGGCCGCCATGAGAGAAGCAAACAGAGTCTTAAGCATAGAACCCGTAACAGAATAAGTATGACGGGCAAGAGACTCCAGTCTCCTATCCGTGGCATCACGGAAAACAGGGGAACCCTCTGCAGGAATCGCAGTGGCTTTGTTCAAAACCGCAATTGCATGATCCACTGGCGGAGGCACACACCACCGTTCATCAGTGGCAGGCGAGAAAGGATAACGCAGCTTGATCCTTAACAGCGCGCTGAAAATCAGCATTGCAGGGAAAAACCTGCGGCGTCCTGCGTTTCCTCTGCGTCCCATAAGCCGCCAAGGCAGCGGGGGGACACACTTCGTCCTGCAAACGTAGCGTCTGCTTAATGGAAGCAATCAACTCATCCATGATTGCAAGCTCTTCAGGCGAGCCAGGGGGAGAATTATCAACCCCCTCAACTTCAGCCTCTACCTCAGACCCCACTAGATCAAGAGAGGAGCGGGACCCCGATAAGGAGGTCCCTGCCAGAACAGCCCCATCACCTTCACCCTCAGAATCAGAGGACAGAGCAACTCTGGGCCGTTTAGTAGATTGAGCAGCCACCAGCATTTGCACCTGGGCAGCAAGGCCAGCCACAATAGTGGCTAAATCCCCCCCTGGGGGGGAAACAGCGGTCCCCTGGCTTTCCACCAATACAGTAGGAAACTTGCCCTCCTGAGAATCCATTGCCCCTGTAATGCCAGACAACCAAGGGTTAACTGCCCCCTTTTAGCAAGCGCGGCAAGCGCAGCCCACCGCACCACACTCAGGCACAATGAGACCCCCACAGGGAATATACAAACTGAATACAGGCAATGGATAGCAAGAACAGAAGGATAAAACCTGAGGAGACCCCGCTGCTGCCTCGATCGGTGTTCCTGGAAAGAGGAAGTGATGCTGCCAGGGCGCTCTATGTAAGCCTATGGAGGCTACAAGAAAATGGCCGCCGTGCATGTAAACCATGCGGCCGGAGCGGGCGCCGGTAAAATGGCGTCGTTTGGCGCCGAAAACGCCGCCCCACAGTGCATAAAAACACACACATTACATCCCAATATAAGGATACATGTTAGATCGCCGCAGCGATCGCTGTATATGCCCAAACATGCCAAGAAAAAACATGCCCCACAGCACACAGCTTCTCACACTGCCCAGCCTGACACACACAGTGTCATACAGCTCCCCCCCCCCCCTTGCAGCCCACAGCATGCAGCCGAGAGATAGGGAGACAAGCAGTGTGATTAAAGGCAGGTTACACAGTCCCAGACTGAGACCCCCCCAGACAGACAGGTCCCCACATAAATACACTTACCTCACATGGCGTGGGGAACCCGCACAGGCGAACAAGCCGCTGCACATGAGGCAGGGAGAGTCGCAATTCAAGACGCACACAATGGAGGTTAAGAAACCGCACAGCGTCCGGTGAGGTAGCCACCTCACCAATCATCCCTGCACCGAACAGGGATGGGTCGTTCACTGTGCCAGGAGCGTTACCTGGCTGAACGCTCGATGGCAGACTGGGAAGCCACTGACCCACGACCTGCGACCAGGGGGATCAGCCCGAGACCCAGTCCGCATGATCCTCTTCGTCCGAAGAACTAACTAATGCTGACAAAAATAACAGCTAAGTAAAGATAGAGAGAAAACTCAAACAAAATATTAAAAAGAAGAAAGAGTCTGGGACAGAAAGTCCCAGCACAGAGAGAGCCAGCCACTCCTGACAAGCTAGACATTAAAACTGAGATATGGTTGCAGGAAGTAGGAGGGTATTGACTGAGGGGACCACCCCTTGAGGGTGGGATATGTTAAAGCTTTATTGTTAACATATTCTGTTGCCTAGCTACTCCTTCGGAGCAAAGTCTAATACCCCATATGTGACGAATATGAAGAGGCGGCGACTGTCGGAGGACGTAAGAGAAACATTGCTTGGGATTTCAGTGCAGCAAAAGCAGCGTTGTCAGCGCATGACAGGAAGTTAGGAGCTCACTGGATTTCTGTCAGATTAACAGATATATATGAAGAGATAAAACATGAGGAAATGTGCATGTGTTGCAAAGATGTACCTCTTGCTACCTAACATGTATATAAAAAATAAATAAAAGGTTGTACGTACCTATTTTAGTCTGGTCCGGTCACGTGATCCTGCAGCTCCAGTTACCTTGTGTCAGTGAGCAGCAGCTACAGGAGGAGGAGGAAGCAGCAAACGTTGGGACATGGGAGCCTATGAGTGACATTATGGCTCCCAGAATTCCCAACCATTAAGTGCTCCCTCCTCTCCCCTGCAGCCGCTGCTCTGTAACACAGGGGAGATCACATGACTGGACCAGAGCAGATAAATAAACAGGAAAGTATGCACATGTTTTTTAACAAAGGGCAGGCAGGATAGGTAGCAGGAGGGGGGAGGGAACATTTCGAAGAATAGTTTGTGTTAGGCTGGAATTCCACTTTAAGCTGAACATTTACCATCCATCGCCTATAAAACACCAAACAAAAGTCCTAGAGTATTGGTGTCCAGCCCCAAGGGGTTGAGAAGCTGAGGGGTTGATTTACTAAAACTGGAGAATGCAAATTCTGATGCAGCGCTGCATAGAAACCAACTTCCAGGTTTTTTGTCAAAGCTTAAATGAACAAGTTGAAGTTAGAAGCCGATTGGCTCCCATGCAGAGCAGCACCAGATTTTGCACTCTCCAGTTTTATTAAATCAACCTCTAAGTGTCCAGCCTTCCACAGGCACAGCATAAATCCTCAGAGATCTTCTGTCTTTACTGTCAAATATTAAGAGAAACCTTAACTTACCGAACCCTGATGAGACCTGAACGGGGAGAAATCTCATTCCTAAACGAGTTCCCAATCTGAGCAGCCGCAAATGGCAATTTTCCCTGATTAAATTCCAACAGCCGTTTGAAGTTGAGGAAGATTCCTTGTGCAGTTTCTGGTCGGAGATACCTAGATATGGGAAAATGGACAGTCAAAGGAAAGCTGCATTCAAATATGGCAGGCCAATGACAATGACTTAGGGAACAGCTCCGTTTTCTCAAAGTGCTGGGGAGTGAATTCATTTCCCACTGGGGTCCCATTTCCATATTTTTTCATTATCTCAGCATTTGCTAGGGTATTCGCTAGGAACATTAGTCCATACGAGATAATGGCAGGCAACCCGGTGCATTCAAAATTCTTTATTAGGCACCATGTACAAACAGCACAGTAAAGCTATACTGTGCAGTTTTTACATGTAGCCCAATAAAGAATTTGGAATGTACCGGGTTGCCTGCTATTATCTCCTATGGACTGATGTTTTGGAAGCACAGACTCCAGCCATGAGCACCGGACCTCTGCAATCTATGTGGTAAAAGGCTAGTTGAGCATGGGTCTAGTTTTTCCAGATTCTCTAGGAAATCTAGTTTTAGCTTTTGATCAAATCATTCCTATATATTTTGTACATCTGTATGACTGTAGTGGGAAAACCACATTTATACACACTGTTGTAGAGCATTATACTTCTATGCAAACCTTTAAACACAGTGTATAGCCAACATTAGGTGGACAGACCCCCAGATGACAGAGCTCAAATGTTTTACTGTTAATACTACAGTGTGAAAGACAGATACTTAATGGACACTGAGAATATGGTTTGGATTGCTTCAAATGGATTATGTGTTTACACTTATGATAATGTGTATTGTACTTCCATGTCAGAGACAGTCTGTCACTGGTGGTCTTTTCCTATTGTCTGTGTATTGAGGTGTGATGTGTATTCTGTTAAGACTGCCTGACCCATTGTTAATTCACATATTGTTTCTGTCCAGATGGCTAGATAATTAGTTCAGGTTAATTATATTTCTGTATACAATTTCATCTGCATATGATAATGTAATCAGGCAACCCCTGACCTGTGTGTGGTAATCTGATCAGGAGGGGAATGTCCATGCTGTATATAAACTGTGTGCGTTGTTCAATAAAGGAGAAGGTTACAGTACAAGCTAAGTTGTCGGCTAGCTTTGTATGGGGGCGGCTGGAATATTTGATATCTATGTTCAAGACTGAAGGAAGCCGTATACTGACGTAAGTCTACGTGTGGGTCACGGTTCCGTTACATACAGCATATAAAAACATATCAAACAATTATGCACTTCTGGTAGAAGTTTGATGAAGGCCCTTTTCTGTTACAACATAACTGAGCCCCCGTGCACAAAGCCACCTCCATTATGAAATGGTTTGAGGAGTTTGGAGAGGAGGATTTGAGTATTCTGCACAGAGCCCAGCGCAATTTCATATTAATGCCCATTAATTAATGGAATTAATTAATGGGATGTCCAACAAGCACATATAGGTGTGAGGGTCAAGTGTACACAACAATTTGGGCTCTAATTGGTAAGACCTGTTTCATTCATGCTTCAGCTTGTATAAGAGCAGTGTGAACAAGAAAGAATTTACAAAGCATTTGCAGAGCTTTCAGCAATCTTTGTTGAGGCTTTTAAAGTGCCCTTCAATTCCTGTTTGTAAATGTTATACATAGATCCTAATGGGAGTGCTGACTGGCACTTTAAGCCAGCTGCTAGCAGGCTTCAGCACAACTTGAAGATTGTTGAAAGCCTGCCAAAAACAGCTAGCAGCTTGTTTAAATTGACAATCAGCACTCCTATTAGGATCCATCTATAACATTTCAAAACAGAAGCTGAAGGGTGCTTTCAAGGCTTAAACCTAGTACACACGATGAGATTATCAGATGAATGATTGTCCGTTTTTTTTTTTTTTTTGGATGCTAGTCTCTTATCGAAAACAAATAGGTTAATAAAGTACCAAAATTATAGTACGACAGATTAAAAATTCGGAAGTGATGTAATGTATTTGCATTGAATTTTTGGACAAAAACTGTACTAACTAAACGGAAATCACACGATCTGGTACTGTATGAGAAAAATTTGTGTTTGTCCCTTCAAAAAATTTTGGAGGAAAGCCGAGTACCAACAATCAGATTATCGTGCGATCGTTTCAAAAGCAGTTTTTTGCTGAACGTTCCATAAAAGCTCACGGTTCACACTGCTCTTATACAAGCTGAAGCCTGTGTGAAACAGGCCTAAAAGTAATAAATGGTTAGTAAAGAGTAGATTACACACCCTGTCATGTTGCCCCCGGGTCCGATGGACGTCTGGAACATCAGATTGAAAGACACTGGAGGGGTGAGGTCATTTAAGGTAATGGGGGACTTTACGTTGTATTTGACAAAGAGGTCTGCCAGTTCTTGCTGTCCGTAATTGTCCATCTATTTAAAGAAAATTCAAGGGAAAACAAAATCAAACTCTGCATTCAATTATTGAGTAGGAGCAAAAAATACATACATGATCATACAAACAGAGGAGTAAGACCTAGTGCTACGCACACAATACCAAATTTTGGGGAATTTGAGCACTGGAGAGGGGACAAACTTATCAATACACAGATTTTGCCCAATCTGTCCGCTGCAATGTCGAAGTCCCTCTAAAAAACGCTGATTGCCGCCATTACTAATAAAAACCAAAAAAATTGCAAAAATCTATCCTAGTTTGTAAACGCTATAACTTTTGCACAAACCAATTAAAATATGCTTTTTGGGATTTTTTTTTTTTTTTACCAAAAATATGTAGCAGAATACAAATTGGCCTAAATTGATAAAGAAATTAGATTTTTAAAACATTTTTATTGGGAATATTTTATAGCAGAAAGTAAAAAAAATATGGCTTTTTTTTCAAAATTGTCACTTTTTGTTTACAGCGCAAAATCTAAAAATCGCACAGGTGATGAAATACCACCTAAAAGAAAGCTCTATTTGTGGGGAAAAAAAGGACATCAATTGTATTTGGGTACAGCGTCCCTTGATGTAATTGACTGCAATCTTTTAAATTGTGATACAATTTACATTTTTTTGTGTTAACAAATAAAGCTATATATATTTTTATATAAATAATGCTTTCATACGTTTCCTTAGTATCGTTGTAAAGACCCACTCCTTGCTAGCACATGACAATTATTTGGGGATGAGTTACCATATAGAATAATGGCCAGGTGAAAGCAATAAGATATTAGAGCACAAAAATACAATGCAATCCGGTTACATAGTTAGTGAGGTTGAAAAAAAAGACACCAGTCCATCCAGTTCAACCCATGAGTGTGTGTATAAGTATTTATGTCAATAGTACATTGTATACCCTTGTATTTTGTGGTCTTTATGGTGCCCATCTAATAGTTTTTTGAAACTATCGATGCTCCCCGCTGACATCACTGCTTGTGGAAGAGAATTCCACATCCTTACCGCTCTGACGGTATAGAATCCTTTACGCAATTTAAGGTTAAACCGTTTTTCTTCTAATTTTAGCGAATGGCCGCGAGTCCTTTATATTCCCTTTCGCTGAATAGTTTGTTCCCTACGCTAGGGTCACCAGTACAGTATTTGTACATTGATATCATATCCCCCCTCAAGCGTCTCTTCTCCAGAGAGAATAATTTCAGTGCTTGTAGTCTTTCCTCATAGCTGAGATCCTCCAGTCCCTTTATTAGCTTTGTTGCCCTTCTCTGGACTCTCTCCAGTTCCAGCACATCCTTCCTGAGGACCGGTGCCCAGAACTGGACAGCATACTCCGAGAGAATTATCGTTTTATCTCTGGAGTGAATCCCTACATGCCAGTATTCTGTTGCCTTTGCTTGTAGCAGCTTGACATTGCATGCAATTGCTGAGCTTGTCTACTAGCACACCCAGGTCTTTTTCCATCTTATATTCCCCTAAAGGCTCTCCCCCTAGTGAGTAACTTGCATTCGTATTTCTGGCACCCAAATCCATTACCCTACATTTTGCAACATTAAACCTCATTTGCCATGTAGATGTCCACCCCATTATTTTGTTCAGGTCTTCTTGTAAGGTTTCCATATCCTGTGTAGAAGTTATTGCCCTGCTTAATTTGGCATCATCCGTAAATACAGAAATTGAGCTGTTTATCCCATCCTCTAGGTCTTTTATGAATAAATTAAATAGGATAGGTCCCAGGACAGATCCTTGGGGGACCCCACTTTCCACACCAGACCATTCCGAGTACTCCCCATTTATCAACACCCTTTGGACGCTTTAAAGCCAGCTTTTAATCCAGGTACTCACTTTATGGTCTATACCTATGTACCTTCGTTTGTACAGTAAGCGTTTGTGGGGAACTATATCAAATGCCTTTGAAAAATCCAGATACACCACATCCACAGGCCTTCCTTTATCTAGATGGCAGCTCACTTCTTCATAGAAGGTTAATAGATTGGTCTGGCAAGAGCGCTTTTTAAAAAGTAATCCATCCTGATTACTTCTAATGATACCGTTTTCATTACTAAAGTCTTGTCTATAGTCCTGATCATCCCCTCCATTATCTTACAGACTAGGTTAGGCTAACCGGCCTGTAGTTCCCAGGGACATATCTCGGCCCTTTTTTAAATATTGGTACCATGTTGGCTTTTTTCCAATCAACTGGTACTATTCCACTCAGTAGACTATCCATAAAAAATTAGGAACAATGGCCTGGCTAACACCTGGCTGAGTTCTTTAAGGACCCTCGGGTGTAAGCCATCTGGTCCCAGTGACTTATTTATGTTAAGTTTTCCAAGTCTAGTTCGGAGTCTGTCTTCTGTTAACCATGAGGGGTGCTTCCTGTGACACGTTTTTAACTTTAACATTACAGTCTAGGTTACTGTATCCCCCCAATTCTTTTGTGAAGACCGAGGAGAAGAATTTATTTAGTGCCTTCTCCCTGTGCTTTGTAGCCAGATTCCCTTCATCGTCCTTTATGGGGCAATGTGTTCTGGCCTCACTTTCGTACGATTTATATTCCTAAAGAATTTCTTGTTTCTTTTTTTACTCTCTTCCACTATGTGCCTTTCGTGTTCTATTTTAGCCACCTTGATTGTGCTTTCACATTTCCTATTGCATTCTTTGTAATGTTGGAATGCTGCCAATGACCCCTCAGCCTTGTATTTTTTGAAGGCCTTTTCTCTAGTTTTTTTTATGCATTTTTAAGTTGGAGTTTAGCCACCAAGGGTTTATTTTAGCTCTTTTAAAACGTATTCCCGTTGGAATGCACTGGCTAATACCTTTATTTAGGATGTTCCTTAAGCACTCCCATTTTTCCTCGGTGTTCTCTCTTTCTAGGATTTTATCCCATTTTATATCATCTAAAAGAGCGCAGGTTAGGGAAGTTGGCTCTTTTGAAATTCAGTGTTCTTGTATAACGCTTGTGTTTCCCATTTCTATGATTTATACTAAAACGAATGGAACCATGGTCACTGTTTCCTAAGTTGTCCCCCATTTCTACATCCGTGATCAGGTCTGTATGGTTAGTAATCAGTAGGTCTAGTAACGCACTGTTTGTCGGTGCATTCACCCTCTGACCTATGAAATTGTACTGCAAAACATTTAGGAAATACAAGCCTTAGATGAATGCGCGGTTCCCTTCTGCCCAGACTATATCTAGATTATTAAAATCCCCCATTATGACATTTCCCATCCTTGATGCCATTCCAAGCTGTGATGGGAGGTCCGCCTTCCCCTCCTCCATCTGGTTGGGGGGCCTATAGCATATACCCAATATTACTTTCCCTATAGTACCTTTCCTATGAAGCTTTACCCATAGGGATACTACCTCCTTCCTAGCTCCATTCGCAATATTGTCCCTCATATTTATTTGCACATTGTTCTTGATATACAGGCATACCCCTCCCCCCTTTTTTACCCTTTCTATCTCTGCAATAAAGGGAATACCCCTGAATGGTTGCCAGGAAATCATGAAAGCTGTCAAACCAAGTCTCTGAAATTCCCACAAAATCACAATCCTCCTCATACATTAGCAGCTCCAGTTCTCCCATTTTGTTGGCCAGACTTCTAGCTTTGGCATACAAACCTTGCAATTTTGTCCAGTTGTATACTATATCCTCGTTAGATGTTATGTGGCTGCACTTTCGATTTATCAGCCTACCTACCTTGGGTTTTGGATCTCTGGTCACCCTACCGCCAATGCCCCCAATAATGCCCGCTGAACCTTGCTTCAGGCTGGCTAATTCTACATCTTTCCCCTCTACCCTTCCTGTCACCCAATTACTCTGCTCTGGGGCCTGCACCCTTGTATCTCCACCCACCTCTGTGCTGGCCCCTGCCAGTTACGTTTCCATCTCTCCTTATGTATGGAGAGTCTTCTCAGTGTTGTCAGTTGCTTCCCTAGATTGAGGACCTGAGCTTCCAGGGAAGCAAGGTGCTTACATTTTGCGCAGCTGTATTTGCCCTCGATCAAATGAACGAGGAGCGCATACATGCCACAAGATGTACACCAAGTTGCAACTCCACACCGCCCAGGCATCATATTCACAAATTTAATAGGGATTGGGAATTTAATTCTGTCCGATTAGCTGTTTACTAGCTTCCTGAAGATAATTTCTCAGCACACACAGTTACTCAGCAGTATTCAACACTACACAGTCTCACCACTCAGGTACTCGCACCACACCCTCCTCAGCCAGCATCCCTACTACACACAGTCACAGTCTCAGTCTTTTTTTCTAGTTTGTCTCTCTGTGCTCCTGCTCAGTCGTCCCTGTAAACGAAAGCCCCGTACACACGTACCGATTGTCGGCCGTAAATATTCGGCCGACGACCGATCGTAGGCTTGTTAGTATGATGCTTCCGACAGCGCATTTTCGGCCGAACAGAATCTGTCGTGCAGGCATTAAAATTTTTGTTGGCCAACACCAGAACGGCCGATTGTTCGCCAGTCAGTACAGATTTCGGCCGACAGACAGCAGATTTGTAAGACTGGGCATGCTCAGAAAAGAAAAAAAACGACAAGGAAAGTAAACAAGCACATGATATCACTTCTGCAGTCGGCTGTTGTTGGCTGACAAAATTCGTGTGCAGTCTTTTGCAGTTTTCAACAGACATGACAGCCCTGGACAAAAGACGGCCGATTGTTCGGCCGACGATCGGTACGTGTGTACGAGGCTTAACACTGACACTTGCAGGACTTGTCAGTGGATTCCTTCTTCCTCAGTCAGCCTGCTTCTCTGCTCCCGCTGCCTGTCACAATCCCACACTCCCTCACTCAGCAATTTCACTTACCTGCTCCCCCGGTCAGCCTGTCACCTCTTGGTCTCCCGGTCCCGCTGTCACTCCCGCCGCACTTGATCCCCAAGTCGCCTGCTGCCGCTCCTGGTCACCCACCGCTGCTGCCTCTCGCGATTGGCTTCTTGGCCCCCCGGGTCACCAGCCGCCGCCTCTCAGTCTCATGGGGGGGTACCGGTCAGCAACAGCCCTCACTGAGCAGCTCTCACTCCACACCACGCTGTCTCAGTGACAGCACTTCCGCCTTTCTCTCGGCAAGTAACAGCACCACCTGCTGCAGTATGTTACTGGTTGCAGTATGTTACCAAAAGAAGTGCATTCACTACTTTTGTTGTGGTGCGATTTCAGCCTATTCAAGATGAAGAGGCTGATTTCGCACTGCACAGAACTGCATGTAAATTCCTAGTGTGAACTGGTCCAAAATCACGAAAGGCTGAGCCACCCATTAGATGTGTCAAGAGAACTTTACCAGACAACACTGCTCACCTGCGTTAACACACTCTCCATTTCTGCTTTCTTTTCTGCGGTGCACTTTTTGTCAGACATGAGTTTCTGGAGATGAGCTGCCAAATAAATAACCTTTAGAATGACAGAAAACTACTACAGTCTTGTGTGTAGTATCATCAGCATTGCAATCACATAGAACAATTATCTGCAGGAAATAATCAATATGAAGAAAAAGGGGGTTGAAGGGACGGGGGGGGGGGGGGGGGGAGGACAGAAGAAGGTACAGGCAATGATCGGAGAAGACAGGAGAGTAAGATAGGTGAAAGAAATGCACAATGAGCAGAGGGGGCAATGAGGGAGGGTGTAGAGTGTTCCTGAAAATGCTGGCTTTAAATGCGTCACCTTTTAGAAGATGGTCGGCCCGGAAACATTCACCGTTCTTGACATCTTTCACCATAAAATCGGCAAACTTGTCAACGTGCCCAGACGTCCTAAAATATAAATAGGAGGGTGCCATGTGTAACCAAAAAGCAGTAATGTAACGAAACCACCTTGTATATGAAAATATGAACATCTAGATCGTTCTATCATTTCTGCAATTCAATGAATTTCACAGACAGTTATGTACTACAAAACAACTGACTACTACCCCTACCTATAACTGGCCTTCACAGCAAGGAGCATATGGAAGGGCAACATATGTCAAACAAAACCAAAGAAATTCCCAACTGAACTCGCCAGCCAGTCTGCAACCAACCGAATTCACCTCTCTAACAATTCACGTTAAAAACAGGGGTTTAGTTTGCACACATTTGCAAATACATGCGTAAGCTGCAGAGCCAATTCATGGCACCCCAGTATTATCTGCAGTCCGGATTGCATGTACACTCAAAAAAAAAAAAAAAAAAAAGCCATTCTGTTATTTTTCAACTTGCTTTACAGACCAAGCTGTCCAGCAAAAGTGGCAGTTAGAGGAGTAAGACAATCCATTTACCACTGACAGGGGTGCCTTCAATGGTCATCCTTAATTTATGTAAAACTTCTATCCAAAAAAGAAAAAAAAAAAAAAACTTGCTGTAACTGCTTAACCACTTGCCGACCTCCGCAAGTACATATACTGCGGCGGTCAGCCCCTCACAGGCAAAGTGACGTAGGGGTACGTCACTAGCCTGTGAGGCTCTGGAGAGCGAGTGCGCACCGCCGGATGCGCGCTCCCGCTCGGTCACGGACCCCCCGCGGGTGTCACTCGCGATCGTCCGTTAGAGCGGGAGAAAGGTAGGCGGCTAATGTAAACAAGCCGCCTGTCATTCTCCCCTGTGTATGAATGGTGATCATACGGTTCTACTATGTAGGACCGTTGATCACTGTTCATACACCTCAAGCCATAGCCAATCACAGTTAGAATCACGCCCCTAGGGAAACACGTTACCCCTCCCTCTCAAAAAAAGTTAACCCCTTCACTGCCAGTGTCATTTTACAGTAACAGTGCATATGTATAGCACTAATTACTGTAGTAATGTCACTGGTACCCCCAAAAGTGTCAAAAATGTCAGTCAAGGGTCCGATCTGTCCACCACAATGTCGCAGTACCGCAAAATAAAAAATAAAAAAAATCGCAGATCGTCGCCATTACGCGTTAAAAAAAAAAAAAAGACAAAAATCTTTCCCTTAGTAATCACAATAACTTTCGCGCAAACCAATCAAAATACGCTTTTTGCGATTTTTTTTTACCAAAAATATGTAGCATAAAACAAATTGGCCTAAAATGTTAAAAAAATTTGATTTTTAAATTTTTTTGGGGGGGAATTTCGTATAAAAAAATGTGAAAAATATTGTTATTTTTGCAAAATTGACGCTCTTTTTTTGTTTATAGCGCATGATCAAATAAAAAAAAAAACGCACAGGTGATCAAATACCACCAAAAGAAAGCTCTATTTGTGGGAAAAAAAGGACGTCAAATTCGTTTAGGTACAGCGTCGCACGACCGCGCAATTGTCCGTTAAAGTCACGCAATGCCGAATCGCAAAATAGGCCCTGGTCAGGAAGGGGGTAAAATCTTTTCCGGGGCTTAAGTGGTTAAAAAGTGTTAGCCCTATAGATCCCATTGAGGTTGCCCGGGGGTGAGGGGAGTAGTTAATTTCAGGTCCCCCAGCACTTCACTCAGATACAATTTACCCTGATGTAAACTTTGACAAACAGTCTCACCGGTGGTACGAAGTGATGATATCGACTATATGCCGAATAGCTACATACGGAATTGATCCGTCAGTGCTAATTTGACAATCCTGGTCTAGGGGCACCGCTTACTCATTGTTCTGGTCACTGGGCGATTAACCCCAGACTATTTCTAAAATGTTATATTTATACATTGTTTATGCAGATCTCTCTCCTTTGTTCATTCTCGCAAGACTGTTCGAGACATTATATGTATCAGATCCTGTCTAATTTTACGGATTCTCACTCTTGTAACACACTGCAATGTTCTTTTTATGTTTTGTTTTTGATTTTTCTCTATGTCTGCCACAATTTTAAAGGAATTTTAACATGCTAATTTCAGCACTTCCTGGTATACTTAAAACCTACCCACCCCCTTTGTCTTTCATACAATCCTATTGGCCAGTAAGGCTGCCCATTACAATTACTGGCCAATAGGAACATGCTGAAAGAACCTTCTGCCAGAAATTCTAGCTTGCTACATCCTGTCAAGCAATGCTGCATTTGCCATTCATCAGGATTCCATTTAGAACTGGAGAAATGAGGACCGGGAAGGATCACAGATTATTATAAGAAGCTGGCAGATGGCAGCTCTTCAGTGCCCACCCTAAACGCTTAATTAGCCTTTGACAATACAGGTAGGAGAAGAGACAATTACTTGAGAACAGGCTCTGGGGTCAGCATGGTGCAGTCTATTTCCAGGATCTGCTCCTCCTGTATGAAGTGCTGTCTCCACGTCTGGATGATGTTATTTTTCAGCGCACATCCGACAGGCCCGAAGTCATACAATCCACTGACCCCTGAAATAGACAACCACGGTAAACCAGCAAGAAATTTACATTACACCTAAAGTGATAAAGTAAAAATTCTTATTTTTCATTAAGATAAAAAAAAAAGGTTATACTTACCTGCTCTGTGTAATAGTTTTGCACAGAGCAGCCCTGATCCTCCCCTTCTGGGCTTCCCCGCCAGCACTCCTGGCTCCTCCTGCTGGCCGCGTGCCAACCATAGCAAGCAGTTTGCTCTGGGGGCACTCATGCATGCTCACTCCTGAGCCTTGCTGTATGTGTCCATTGGCACACAGAGTACGTCTTTTCCGCGCCCCCTCTCTTATCACTAAGGTAAGGTTATATATTCACAATCTTCTTTTAAAGGTACAATGGGTCGCTGAAGGCAGCTCACTCTCGCTGTGATTACACAAAGCGGGAGGTCAGAGGCGGGTATTGCGGACTTGATTCCAATTCTGTCAAAATATGCAAGGAAAGGAAACCACTTTGCCACTCTAGATGTCTTGCGAGTACCAAAAGGAACCCGCGGCTCTGACGCAGCTTCAGTTGCGTCCTCCATCCACAAGGTCTCACGAACAGATACAATCAGTGCTTCTACCAGCGCCTTTTCATGCACTGTCACAGATGTGGAGGAATCCTCCTCGCTGCCAGAGGATTCCAGGCGCGTGGTCGCAGACCCGGCAGGGTGACCCACGTTCGATGTGGTCGAATCAGATTCAGGAGTCTCCTCCACCTGGGACACAAGGGACTCCAGGACCATCAGTGCATGGATGGATGGTTGGGACCGGGAGGTCCCCGCAGCCTCAGAGAGGGGTTCAGGTAGGGAAACGAGCTCCAAAGACTCCAGGAGTCACTAGGGGGACCCCACAAAAAGTGTAACACACTGCTAAGGGACAACCCCCACTGTGGTGGCAGCATCACCCGGTTGCCAAGCACAACGCACAGACGATTCTCAACAGAGAGGGAGAGGACCCCACCAGACTCACCACCCGCCGACACAGGCACCTGCAATCCACCAGGAGAATCTGCACTACACGTGCAGCGATGAGGAAACGAAATGATCCAGGAGTCAGCACCAGGGGATAAGGAGGGGCTCCCACCGCCAAAATCGCCACTCACGGGGCTCCACTGCCATGGCCGCCGCCATTTGCAATGCAAACCAAAAAAAAAAAAGGCCCCTGAACTACACAAGCATGGCCGCCATGTATAGGAATACGCAAGGCTATAACAAAATGGCGGCACCACGGGGCCTATAGGGGTCCAGCAATCAGGAGACCAGACCTCAGGACAGATCCAGGCAAGACCAGGTCATTAGATCGTCCGGTCGCTGGCCGGGGAAGGATGAGGAACTTGGCAAGGGGGGTGCCTGCAGAAGGAGGGGAACCCAGGGGTCTGGCCGTCCCAAGGAGGGGGGCCTACATCCACCCCAAAACCCCCTAGGGATGGGGGGGGGGGGGGGGGACAGCTACTCACCATACCAGGAACCAGGTGGGCACGGCTCCAGACAGATCCTCCTCTCCATCGAAATGGGGGGCTGTCGGCCAAGAGGAACGCTGCAACTCAGGCCAAGGCCAGGTCATATGAGTCATCGTGAGGCCTTTAACTTGCAGGGCAGCCCCCGTCCAGTGGGACTATGTCGTGGCCGACCTAGCGCTCGCTGAGGCACGCACTCCATAGCCAGACTGGGGTGATTACTGGATCTAGATTATCCAGCCCATCGCTGAGTCTGGCAGTTGATTGTAGATCTCACAGGAAGAATCCAGGAGGAAAAAATTCTATCCAAAAAATTTCGCAAGGACCAAAGATCCCAGCAAGGAACTAGGTCCTTACTCCAGACTAGGCAGAGAAAAAAAAATAACTTAGTGACTATAGCAGGGAGAGGGAGTATACCCCCTGGGACTGCCCATGGGTGTAGCCAGAAGATTTTTTTCTGCCAAGTGTCCTACTCCTGTTGGGGGCAGCATAACCCAATGGTCAAGAATGCCAGGAGCTGTGTCTTTCAATGACTTTTTTTAATTTATTTTTTTTTTTCTTTAATAGCGCAAAAAATAAAAAAATGCAGAGATGATCAAACACCTCCAAAGGAAAGCTTTATTTGCAGAAAAAAAGGGCACACATTTTATTTGGTAACAGTGTTTCATGACCGTGCAATTGTCAGTTAAGCCCCGTACACACGTACTGATCGTCGGCCGAACGATCGGCCGTCTTTTGTCCAGGGCTGTCGTGTCTGTTGAAAACTGCAAAAGACTGCACACGAATTTTGTCGGCCAACAACAGCCGACTGCAGAAGTGATGTCATGTGATGGTTAACTTTCCCTGTCTTTTTTCTTTTCTGAGCATGCCCAGTCTTGCTAATCTGCTGTCTGTCGGCCGAAATCTGTACTGACTGGCGAACAATCGGCTGTTCTGGTGACGGCCAACAAAAATTTTTAAGTCTGCATGACAGATTCTGTTCGGCCGAAAATGCGCTGTCGGCTGTCGGAAGCATCATACTAACAAACCTACAACCCACGGCCGACAATCGGTACGTGTGTACGGGGCTTTAAAGTAACACAGTGCTGCATTGCAAAAAATGTCCTGGTCATGAAGGGGGGGGGGGGGGGGGTAAATCTTCCGGAGTTGAAGTGTTTAAAGACAGGGTCACTTTATTGCGCTTTTGTGCAAAAGACATGTTGCATAGTTTGTTGTTACAACAAAGAGCTTGCTCTAATCCCAGATTTATGAAATATAATTATAGAGGGATCACAAAACGGGAAGCCACAGTACAAAAATAAGCTGGCATATTAAATATTTCACAATAGGGGGTAGAGAAACCCCTCCTTTTTTTTTTATAAAACCCAATTCCCGGGCATAACGCTCTTACCAGGGTTAAAACATTTCTTGTCCTCAAAAGCAGCCCCCCGTCATGCAGGCTCTCCCACCTACATCCGGCAAATCCGATTGTTTACATGCCGGGATTTAGTAGGCTCCCTCAGATGTAAGCGTTGTAGGGCTCTTATATCCCACCGCTTGGATTGCATCTCAGTCCCTTCACAAAACACATAGCCCCAGGATTTGTCTCAGGACGGAGACCTTAGTGCTGGGGTATAAGAGCATGGCAGTGCTTCCGTCTGACTGGGACAGAAGTAAAGTGGGAGCTATACTAACCCCGCTATGTAAATTAGCATATTTGTAGGATGTAAGAGAAAGTCTGCATGGAGGGGGGTTGCTTTAGGGGTAAAGAAATATACAACTGCTTTTAAAAACCTTGTAAGGTTATTGTTGGGATCCAAAGTATATTTGGATGCTCTGTATCTTAAAGCGTAACTCCATTTTTGTTGAGAAAGAAAACACTCCCCTCTGGGTGATCTCTGTACATTGCAGGGATTGTAACAAACTTTGTTGCAGATTCCTAACTTTTATTATTTTGAAGAAATCATTGTTTGTTCCTCTGTGCCGAGTGGGTCTAATGGGAGTGGTTTCATAATTATCTATCAGCTGTGGCAGCTGCAGAGCTCCAATGAGGAAATCTGCTGGGCCTGCATCCCTTTAGACGTGTTTCTATTGGGAGGATCTCGCCAAAAATATTTTTGCTGCAGGGGATGCCAGAAATCTTAGTGCAGACTTCTGGGAAAATTGGTGAGCCAATCACACAAGCAGGAAAATGATGTTTCTGGGGGTGTGGTCAGTATACATTCTGTGTACAGAACAGCTCCAGGCGGCCATATTGCATTGCATTTTCAGAAAATGACAGCTGCAGATTGAAAAGGAAAGGTATTTTTTTATAACATTCAATTACAATATGATTCGTGTTGCAATTGTATACTCTATATTATTTTTTCTTTATTTGCTATTTTTTTCCCCTACAAAAGTGGAGTTTCCCTTTAAAAGTGGAACATCACTCTCCTACTAAACATTATTTAGTTGTAATCCTCATGCTGCTATCATTAGTAAATAAATAAGAAATGTATATCACATATACTTTTTTTTTTACCTGTTTGAGACCAAGCGTCCCTGTCGGCTGTTTTGTTTCAGAACAGACAGGGATAGTAGGAAGCAATTTATTATTTGCAGGGGGAACGACAGAACAGCACTTCACAGCTATACTGTAACTTAACCTGCGTACATATACTTGTTTTGAACTTTTTTTTTTTTATACATTTTTCCAGTTACTTTCTGGTTTCCTGCCTAGCTAAATTATGTCATACATCCCAGGAGTCTTCTTCGGGAGGGAAGAGAGAAGAAGGAGGGGGGGGGGGGAAGAGAGAAGAAGGAGGGGGGGGGGGGAAGAGAGAAGAAGGAGGGGAGGGGGGGGAAGAGAGAAGAAGGAGGGGAGGGGGGGGAAGAGAGAAGAAGGAGGGGAGGGGGGGGGGAAGAGAGAAGAAGGAGGGGAGGGGGGGGGGAAGAGAGAAGAAGGAGGGGAGGGGGGGGGGGGAAGAGAGAAGAAGGAGGGGAGGGGGGGGGGGAAGAGAGAAGAAGGAGGGGAGGGGGGGGGGGAAGAGAGAAGAAGGAGGGGAGGGGGGGGAGGGAAGAGAGAAGAAGGAGGGGAGGGGGGGGAAGAGAGAAGTAGGGGGGGGAAGAGAGAAGTAGGGGGGGGAAGAGAGAAGGAGGGGGGGGGAAGAGAGAAGGAGGGGGGGGAAGAGAGAAGGAGGGGGGGAAGAGAGAAGGAGGGGGGGGAAGAGAGAAGGAGGGGGGGGAAGAGAGAAGGAGGGGGGGGGGAAGAGAGAAGGAGGGGGGGGAAGAGAGGAGGGGGGGGGGGAAGAGAGAAGGAGGGGGGGGGGAAGAGAGAAGGAGGGGGGGGGAAGAGAGAAGGAGGGGGGGGGAAAGAGAGAAGGAGGGGGGGGAAAGAGAGAAGGAGGGGGGGGGGAAAGAGAGAAGGAGGGGGGGGGAAGAGAGAAGGAGGGGGGGAAGAGAGAAGGAGGGGGGGGGAAGAGAGAAGGAGGGGGGGAAGAGAGAAGGAGGGGGGGAGAAGAGAGAAGGAGGGGGGGGGAAGAGAGAAGGAGGGGGGGGGGGAAGAGAGAAGGAGGGGGGGGGGAAGAGAGAAGGAGGGGGGGGAAGAGAGAAGGAGGGGGGGGAAGAGAGAAGGAGGGGGGGGAAGAGAGAAGGAGGGGGGGGAGAAGAGAGAAGGAGGGGGGGGAGAAGAGAGAAGGAGGGGGGGGGGGAAGAGAGAAGGAGGGGGGGGGGGGGAAGAGAGAAGGAGGGGGGGGGGGAAGAGAGAAGAGAGAAGGAGGGGGGGGGGGAGAGAGAAGGAGGGGGGAAGAGAGAAGGAGGGGGGGAAGAGAGAAGGAGGGGGGGAAGAGAGAAGGAGGGGGGGAAGAGAGAAGGAGGGGGGGAAGAGAGAAGGAGGGGGGGAAGAGAGAAGGAGGGGAAGAGAGAAGGAGGGGTTTTCTCTGCAAAATAACACTCTCCCTGCCAGCGTGCTTGAGTTAAGGGCAGATGTAGTCCAGGAAGTAAATACTACTTGAATCCTTTGCCCTTACTCAAGATGGCCACAGCCAGAAAGACTAGGGGGTTGTTTTTTTAAAAAGATTTCTCAACCAAACAAAGCACGGATACATGGATGGATAAGGGAGTTTGCTTTGAATATTAAAAATGTATTTGTGTTTTTTAGCTTGTGGTGCTCAGATGCTTTAAAGTGGAACCAAACTTAAAATAGAAATCCAGCCTAAACCTAACTAGTCTTAAAGTGATTGTAAAGGCAGCAGGTTTTTATAACTTAATGCATTGTATGCATTAAGATAAAAAACCTTCTGTGTGCAGCAGCCCCCTTCATATTTACCTGAGCCCATCTTTATCCAGCAAGGTTGCAGGGGTTTCTCATGTGCCCAGGACTCCCCTCATTGGCTGAGTGGCGTGACTGGCTCCCGCTGCTGTCAAAGTCAGTCAGCCAATCAGGAGAGAGAAGGGGCGGGGCTGGGTCATGGCTCTGTGTCTGAATGGACACAGGGAGCTGTGACTCGGCTCGGCAAGCAGCTTGCTGTGGGGGCACTCAACAGGAGGGAAGGGCCAGGAGCAGCAACGAGGGACCAGAGAAGAGGAGGATCCGGGCTGCTCTGTGCAAAACCAACTGCACAGAGGTGGCAAGTATAACGTTTACTTTTTTTTTTTTTTTTTTTTTTTTTTAAACGAGACTTTACAATCACTTTAAAAATGTCCCCTTCTCCTAACACCCATGCTGGCTAACCTTTAAAAAAACAAAAAAAACAAATGCTTATACCCATTTTCAGCCCACTCCCAATAAGTTCACATGATCCCTTTTGTCGGCCAACAGTGGGGCTGCAGGGGAGAGGAGGGAGAACTGACAACTGCTGGGACATGGGAGACTATAGGTGACATCACCGCTCCCAGGCATTCCCAGCCATTGTGAAATGCTCTCTCTCCTCTCCCCTGCCTGACAACGGGATAACGTGATCAAACTGGAGCTGGCTAAGAATAAGTAGGCATATAATGCCTCGTTTCCACTGAGCGGATCGGTTCGTGTCGGTTCGGTACGGTACGCTATTTTGGGTGTTTCCATTATGAAAGTGGCCCATACAACTGAACCAAACCGCACCATTCCTGGTGCTGCTTCAGATGTAGGGCCATAGGAAATGGTACGGTACGGTTAGGGCGGAGCTACTGGCGTCACACGATAGATTCCACTGATTGGCGGACAGGAAAACTTCAATGCTCACGTCAAATGAAAGAGCAAAACAAACACCTCATTTGGTGTAAACCCTGCATGGTCCCTGGTGGCCCGACTTGCAGTGGAAACGCTCACCTGAATAGACCAGACCATTCTAACCCTTCCAAACTGTACCGACCCGAACCGTTCCGCTCAGTGGAAACGAGGCATAAATGTTTTTTTCTATACAGGTTAATCAGCATAGGTGTTAGGAGTGTAGGAGTGGACATTTCAAAGACTAGTTAGAGTGAGGATAATTCTACTTTAACGCCGGCGCCTTCCGCCCCTCTAAGGGTTTTCTGATGCTGGAAGGCAGGGCTTATAGTCATGTGACCGCCGTGATTGGCTGTCACATGATTGGAAAGCTCACGATTGCATGTCGTGATCGGGAGCTTTCCGTTAGGCGCCGGTAACTCTGCCGGAAGCGTGCAGGGCGAGTGCTCTCCGCACAGGTTTGTTCACATTTCGGTGCACAAATCCAGCGAGAGGCCGCACATTTGCGCACTGTCTGCGCAAAGAGGTTAATAATAATACTAATAAAAATAAAAAAAATTTGCAAGCAGATCTTTGTTGCAGAAGAGACATACTATGTCTCCTCTGCAATAACAAACACTTACCTGCCTGCTTGTACTGAATGCACACTGAGCTACACACACACAGCTCAGATGGCATTTCCAGCACACAGCAGCTGTGCTAGAATGATAGATGTGCGCATGCGTGGGATAATGTCATTTCCTGACCAGCAATTCAAGAGACTGTAAAACCAGCACCTGGATGTAGCCAAAGAAAATAGAATAGTAGCCACAGAGATTAAGAGCCGGTTCACACTACCGCTACCAGAAAGCCGCCCCATGAAGAAGAGACTTGTTTAGAGACTTGTTTAGAGACTTGTTTAGAGACTTGTTTAGAGACTTGTTTAGAGACTTGTTTAGAGACTTGTTTAGAGACTTGTTTAGAGACTTGTTTAGAGACTTGTTTAGAGACTTGTAAGAGACTTGTAAGAGACTTGTTTAGAGACTTGTAAGAGACTTGTAAGAGACTTGTAAGAGACTTGTAAGAGACTTGTAAGAGACTTGTAAGAGACTTGTAAGAGACTTGTAAGAGACTTGTAAGAGACTTGTAAGAGACTTGTAAGAGACTTGTAAGAGACTTGTAAGAGACTTGTAAGAGACTTGTAAGAGACTTGTAAGAGACTTGTAAGAGACTTGTAAGAGACTTGTAAGAGACTTGTAAGAGACTTGTAAGAGACTTGTGCACTACTTTGAACAGACTTAAATGACAGGCGACTTTGTGGGGAATGCCTGGCTAATCTTTTTCTTCTTCCTGGAAAGTCTGATAACAAGTCGCTTGAAAATAGATAAGGATCCGACTTAGAGGCGACTCCCATTGAAGTCTATGTGCACAAGTCGGATAGAGGTCGCCTTGAAGTAGTACAGGAAACTTTTCTGAAGTCGGAGCGACTTCAGTAGTGCATATTAAGACGGCTCTCATTCATTTACATTGAATTTGTAATGACAAGAGACTTGGGGCGACTTGAGGGCACACAAGTCGTGTCCCAAGTCGGAGTAGTGTGAACCGACTCTTAATCACCACATTGCTAGAATGAGGTATTTCTGCGAGTATAGTTACACTTTAATTTCTCCCACACTCACTGGAATTGCTTTTATTCCTTCTCTGCAGTTTTCTCCAAATGCAAAAGTCGTCCTCACCACCGCTTACCTCCATAAATGGCAAAAGCCTGGTCGTAAAAGAAGCGCCTTTTGAGCGTGTCCTCCATCTTGGCCCTGTCCACGATATCATCCTTGGGCTGAAGAGACAGCTCCTGTAAAACATAAATACAGATTGGTGGGACCAGTATGACATGCCAATACAGAACAACTGGTCACTGGGATCGTTGGTGCTTTTTGCAATCATCCATTCCTAATCTCTCTCTCCAGCTACTTTAGGAACTTTAAGCATAACTCCACTTTTGTTGAGAAAAAAACATTCCCCTCTGTGTGATCTCTGTACATTGCAAGAATTTTAACAAACTTTGTTGCAGATTCCTACCTTTTGTTATTCTGAAGAAATCATTGTTTGTTCCTCTGTACTGAGTGGGTCTAATGGGAGTGGTTTCATAATTATCTGTCAGCTGTGGCAGCTGCAGGGCTCTAATGATGAAAGCTGCTGGGCCTGCATCCCTTTAGACGTGGTATCTCACCAAAAATGACATTTTTGTTGCAGGGGATGCCAGCAATCTGACTTGTATCTTAGGCAGACTTCTGGGAAAATTGGTGAGCCAATCACACAAGCAGGAAATGGTGCACCTCTTCCGCTGCCTATAAAAGTGATCCTGTGACAAATACACCGCCAGGACCACTTTTATTGAACGCCAATTCGGCCACTGTATAAAAATATACTGGGGTTATGGCAGCTAACTTCTTCCAGAACAATGGTATATAATGTCAAAGTAATGATGAATATATACATAGTGGGTGGTTCGGAAATTGGTAAAGCCAAACTCGAGCCAATTTTTTTCTTTTTGTGTGTGCTGTCATTTAGTTGTATTCTCTCCCTGTCAGAGCAGAACTGACCGCCTGTTCGTTCCCCATAGAGGCTGACCATTCTATTCCCTGAGCTCGGGGCTTATTACCAACACTCCGTCTAGGCCGCAGGAGGAAGGTAAAACTGCCAAAGAACAAAGCCTTTAGTTTCAGGTACTACTGACAGCACCTTTGAGTTGGTATTTGTTAGCTACACTAAGCTCCGGCATGAGCCTTACAGCCCGACACTGTTGCTCTGATGGGGAGAGAATACACATCTAACTAAAAGAAATGGGATTTTTTGACTTACTGTAAAATCCATTTCTCTGATGTTCATTAACAAACACATCTCCTGATCTTCTTAACCATTGGGTTATAGTGCCCCCTACAGGAGTAGGCAAAAAAAAAAGTCTGGCTACACCTATGGGCAGTCCCAGGGGGTATTACTCCCTCTCTGCTATAGGTACTTTTTTCTGCCTAGTCAGGAGTAAGGACCTAGTCAATGAACGAAAGAAAAAGTTTTTTTGGAGAGGTAAGACATAAGTAAAGAGTGGAGGTTCCAATTAAGACAAATGCCCACTGACGACATGTTCTCTTTAAAGAGACGCCGTCATCAAGACCCAACTGGGGCATTGTCTGCCGTATAGTCTACCTCCAGACATGTGTACATCCCCAGCCATGTTCCCTCCCTGTCTTTCCATTGCAGAATCCCTGCCAACCCAAGCTCCAGCATCGGACCTTAGACAGAAGGAGGACATGATTGTTGGCCAATTTATGTAGGATATTCTGTATAGATTTATAGTATCTCACAAAAGTGAGTACACCCCTCACATTTTTGTAAATATTTTATTCTATCTTTTCATGTGACAACACTGAAGAAATGACACTTTGCTACAATGTAAAGTAGTGAGTGTACAGCTTGTATAACAGTGTAAATTTACTGTCCCCTCAAAATAACTCAACACACAGCCATTAATGGCTAAAGCGCTGGCAACAAACGTGAGTACACCCCTAAGTGACAATGTCCAAATTGGGCCCAATTAGCCATTTTCCCTCCCCGGTGTCATGTGACTCAGTGTTACAAGGTCTCAGTTATGAATGGGGAGCAGGTGTGTTAAATTTGGTGTTATCGCTCTCACTCTCTCATACTGGTCACTGGAAGTTCAACATGGCACCTCATGGCAAAGAACTCTCTGAGGATCTAAAAAAAGAATTGTTGCTCTACATAAAGATGGCCTAGGCTATAAGAAGATTGTGAAGACCATGAAACTGAGCTGCAGCACGGTGGCCAAGACCATACAGCGGTTTAACAGGACAGGTTCCACTCAGAACAGTCCTCGGCATGGGTCGACCAAAGAAGCTGAGTGCACGTGCTCAGCTTCATATCCAGAGGATGTCTTTGGGAAAAAGATGTATGAGTGCTGCCAGTATTGCTGCAGAGGTTGAAGGGTTGGGGGGGTCAGCCTGTCAGTGCTCAGACCATACGCCGCACACTGCATCAAATTGGTCTGCATGTCTGTCATCCAAAAAGGAAGCCTCTTCTAAAGATGATGCACAAGAAAGCCCAGTTTGCTGAAGACAAGCAGACTAAGGACATGGATTACTGTCAGTCAGCAGCTCTCTGCTCTGCCCCATCCTCGCTCACTGGAGCACTGAGCTGTGGAGGGTACATTTAATAAATAACCCTAGCCCCTAATCCTTACCCTAACCCCAACCCCTGATACCAACCTTAATCCCTTACCCTAACAAAAAAATAAAATTAATATAAAAAAATAAATAAAAGCTGATGGAAAAGCTGAAAAACCTAGCAACAGTGATGATGCAACAGATGATAGTTTTCTCTTTTGGCTAATAAAAAAAACCTAAGTTCAAAGACAAAGACACTGTATAAAAACAAAAAGGTCAGAAAAATACTAAGACGCTACACTCAGGTGTGAATGCAGCCGGAGGGTTGGCTATATGCAGACACTGACACTTTGCTCTGATTGGCTCGTGATGGTAGTTGCTCCTTAACTCCACATTGGATCACTGGCAGGAAACCTAGAACATCCCTGAGTTACTGAGGTTAGACTGGGAGCTGCAAACACAATTTCTGCTGCTAGTGGACAAGGCAATGGTAGACACTTGAAGTGACAGGTTTACTTTAAAATCAGAGCTGGGATCTCCCTGTTCAAACCTTCTCATTTTTCTCATTTCCATTTCAATGTCTGGCCTACAATTATGATGTCTCCCTCTATAATACTACAACCAAATCACAAGCTAAAAGAAAACTGGTTTAGTCACAAATTAGCGACTAGATGCCAACTGAATGCAGGTTTTACTTGTAGATGCTTCAGAGATTGGTTGGCAAATTTGGGTGTTCCCACTTGGGACTGGAGCACGCCAACTATAAACTGGGCAGAATTCTGTACAATAAACAAGCCAAAATTAGAGCTTTATGGAACAATTACTACTACTATAGTTAGAAATGTACATTTATTGGGTAATAAATGATACACAATTTAAAGGTGAATAAATATAATGTATTTATTTCCGTGTTTATTTATAAGCGCCTTCACATGTTGATGAACATTTTCGTTTTTTTCTTAAAATGCCATAAAAAAAAAAAAAGACAGTTCTGTTTATGTATACACGAAAACTCCATTCACATTAGGGATCAATACATTTGACAGCAGACCGAGCAAGGGTGACTTAGCAATGTTCTCTCAGTTCTCGGTGTTCTGAATACCTGAACTGCAGGTGAACATAAGTGTGGGGGGTATATAACCTTTTGAGAATTTGGGTGGAGGGGGGGGGGGTGTAACCATTTCAAAACCACTGCCATACAGCAGTACTGGAGGGTGTTTCAGAGTTTCTCAGGAAGGAAGGCTGCTTCCTGGTTGGGCTTTTGTAGAGCAGTGGTTCTCAATGTCTCAGCCATGGCCATTGTCCTCCAGGGCTTTCAACTAGCTGTGGATCCCCTAACCTTCCACTGTGACTCCAAACTCTTATAGTGGCCCGCAGTGCCCCTCAACCTCTCAAAGCACCCCCAGGCCGCTTCCCAGTGCCCCCTAGCTTGTTGCAGAGCCTCCAGCCACCGGCTGTTCCACCAAAAAGTGCTCCTCAAGTCCCTGCAATGCGCTCTAGTCTCCCACATTATTTCTGCAAAACCCCAACCAGCCCACTCTAGAGACCCTATTCCCCAGTGTCCCTCAGCTCCCTCCAGAATCCTCAACTCCTACAGGGCCACCAAGTCTGCTGCACCACTAATGCCTCGTACACACGAATCGTTTATTGGCCAGGAATTTTCGGCCAACGTCCGATCGGCTGATTTTCGGCTTGTTAATATGATGCTTCCAACAACCGACTCCGACTTTTCGGCTGAATAAAATCTGGTGTGCAGGCTATAAAATTTTTGTTGTCCGTCAACACAACGTCCGATTTTCTGTCAGTCAGTACAGATTTCGGCAGACAAAAATCTGATGAGCAAGACTGGGCATGCTCAGAGAAGAAAAAACACACAGAAAGTAAACCATCACATGACATCACTTCTGAAGTAGATTTTTGTTGGCCGAGAAAATTTGTGTGCAGTCTAGGCACATTCCAACCAACAAAACAACTCTGGACAAAAGTCGGACGATCGGTCGGCCGATAATCGTTGCGTGTGTACGAGGCATAAGCCTCAGAACGAAACACACTGTACAACTCCATACATCAGAGAGATGACAGCAACCGCAGTCTCTCTCTATCCTGGCCACCCCCGACGCATTTCGGTCTCCGTGACTAAGCCCAGTGAACGGGGCAAAAAGCGGTGTTAACCCAGTGGTGTTACTCAGACTCTTAACCCAGCCTGCTCCCTGGATGGAATCCACAGGATGTGGCTGCACAAGCAGAAGCGGGGAACTGAGGGTGCAATTAGGTGCACCCCTAAATCCCCTAACCCCCTCAAGAATCCTTATTCCCCCCACAGTGACACCATCCAGAGTTTATCAGAATTTCAATACATGTTGTGTGAATAAACTATTTTTTTTTTTTTTTACCTTTTGGGACAAAAAAGGTTTTGGAAAAATCTACCAAACACTGGTCTTAATAAGGTTAAGAACCATTGGTCTAGATAACGTTTCTAATGTTGGGGGCCCTGAAATGCAGGGTGCTCTTGCAAGTAAATGCCAATTACAGCTAGATGTTGGCCCTTTGGCTCACACCATTATTGGTCTATAAATATGGTGCATGGGCTTTGTTAGGTGAGGGTTGGTTTCTATAAAAAGAAAGACCCTGAATTTTCAATATTCTGTGGAGCTGTAGATGATTAAATATTATGTGCCACCATTTGCCACCTACTGCCTTCTAAAAGCAGTTTTCCAAGCTTAGAATCTCTACAGGACACTCTAAAGCAGTGGTCTTCAAACTGTGGCCCTTTGCTTGCCCTTATCTGGCACTTAGGGCACTATTCCTCCCACTGACACCAACAATGGACACTGTTTCCTTCCACTGACAGCAAAGATAGAGCACTATTCCTCCTACTGACCATAGATGAGGTACTATTCCTTCCAAAGACACCAATGATGGGGAGGTTTTTCCTACTAATACCAATGATGGGGCACGATTCTTCCCACGGGTACCGATGACGGGGCACTATTCCTCCCAGTGTAACTATGAAAATTATTCTTCCCATTATTACCAGTGATGACTGTCCTGCTGACCACCAAGTCAGAGGCATTTTCTACTCCCACTGTCCACAGTCCGGCCCTCCAAAAGTCTGAAGTACATTAAATTGGCCCTTTGCTTAGAAAGGTTAGAGAACCCTGCTCTAAGGCCCCTTTCACACGAACGATCCGATCAGATCCGCCTGTCAGTTTTTTAGGCGGACCTGATCGGATTATCCATGTATCCCTATGGAGCAGCAGGTGTCAGCGGAGACATCTCTGCTGACACCCGCTGCCATCCGATTCTGATCCTGTCTGTGAAATCCGGACGGATGGAAACCCTATTTCCATCAAACAATATGGCATCCTTTTGTTCCTAACACATTACCCAGTCCATACCAGTGTAGATATTCAGCATGATATTTTTCCCCATTGAGATCTGATGTGTTTTCAAACTTCCTTAATTTTTTTGATCAGGGTATATGTACTCCTTTGGATAGCTGGGGGACACCTTAAGTACCAACTATCCATATGGATGGACCCAGTGGCACACATGCACAGTAGGAGCTAGATAAGGCCAAGACTTATTTCTGCAATGGCTGTGCTGCACCCGGCATACTGAAGAACTTGGGAGGGGGACTGATAAGTATATTGGTAGACAGCTGCCACTCAAGAAGTTGGAGGGGGACATACATATATATATATATATATATATATATAAATAAAAGGACAATTTCACTACAGGCAAAGTTGTCCTTTAAAGTGCACCGGTAGAGAGGTGTACATGAGCTAGATCAGTGTTTCTCAACTCCGGTCCTCAGGGCACACTAACAGGCCAGATTTTAAGTATTACCTTGGGGAGATTCAGACTAGAATACTGCAATCACTGAACAGCAAATGATATCACCTGTGATGTATTTCAGTTTTCTTGCAAACCTGGCCTGTTAGTGTGCCCTGAGGACCGGAGTTGAGAAACACTGAGCTAGATGATGTTAGGCAAAACCTAACGCTAAACCTGCTCTATGCCACATTGTAAACCTAATTTATCGAACCCTGTAAAGCAAAAATCACTGTACTTACCTATTCTGCAGCCAATCCGGTCTGGCCCACGCTGAGCTGTCAACGGCGGTTTCAGCGTGGAGGCGGGTGCAGGAGAGGCATCCAACAATGAAAGCCCCATAGTAACTCTATGGGTGACGTCACTTCAGGCATTTCACAGCCATTATCTGTCCTCTCTTGCACAGACCTTCCACCGCTGGAGACCGGACCGGATTGTGTGCAGAAAAGGCAAGTACAGCAGTTTTTCCTTTACAGGGTTAGATAGATTAGGTTTAGAATGTGGCACAGAGCAGGTTTAGAGTTAGTTAGATTTTGCCTGCACTTCTCCTTTAAAGAGGAAGTAAACCCTCCTCTGCAACTTTTACCTATAGGTAAGCCTATGATAAGGCTTACCTATTGGTGCTGTAAATATCTCCCAAACATGTACCGTTTAGGAGATATTTACCTTACATGCATCCAGTGACATCACTGGCGCATGCGCTCTGAAGGCACGGCCGCTGGTGTTGTTCCTTCAGAGCCCCGTGCCAATCAGATGGCCGGATGCCGCGATCCCGGAAGACTGAACATGTCGCCCATCATACAGGTAAGTGGGCGGCACGGCGGAGGCTCGTTCTAAGGTAAGTATTTCATAATGAGCTAGTATGCGATGCATACTAGCTCATTATGCGTTTCTCTCTCAGGTTGAAAAAAATAAAATAAAACATTTTAATGGGTTTACAAACTCTTTAAAGAAGCATGGATCTGTAGAGGAGAGTACAGAAATAACTTGTGCACCTCATTTCCTATTGCTGATCTAGTGCGTCTACTTAGGACACCAGACCTGCAAGGACTGGAAGCACTCTGTTGGATTAGATTTGCCACAGAGAAGAACAAAAAACAAAAACAGAAGAGGAATAATTTATTAGGTGATGACTATAGTTCAGCAACACCGTTCTCTTCATCAAGCATGGTGCTAAAGGAAAAGTATAAAGCACAAAAGCAGAAATTCCCTTTAAATCTGGAAATGAGTGGCAAAAGTGTTAGCGCAAGGGTCAGAAACGACTCATTTGTGACCTACCCATCAACTGCTGCCAGGAGATTGATAGATCACCTTTCCGCCATGCCACCCCTTCGTCCGCTGTAGTTTTCCTTCCCAATTCCAGAGCGGCGCAGGGAAGCAGTGGCAAGATAAAGCTACCTATTCTGCCACTCTGATCCTTACAATTCTTCCCTAGCATCCATCCCAAGAATTTATTGATGACATCACATGCAAGTGCCTGCGATGGATGCGAGAGGTGGATTTGTTGGCCACCAGAGTGCCAGAACAAGTTGCTATGTCTTGCTGCTGCTTCCTTGCACCACTCAGGATATGACAAGGAGAAAGGAAAGCACTACTGATGGGCAACATGATAGTTGTACTCGAGGGAGGTTATGGTGGCACAGAGGACATAATGGTGGCACTGGGTTGGCAATGGTGATACTTACTAATACTATAATAAGCAGCATATGGTGAACAGTATACTTGAGGCAGTATAATGAGGGGCACACTGACCATCAAGGCAAGAGTAGATGTTTCTTGGGGCTCTCCGCTGACCTTCAACATAGAAGTTAAAGGGGAATGTTACTTTAAAGAATGTTGAAGGAGAGATTACTGGGACTTCCTACTGATCACCAATATGAGTAAGACATTACCAGGTGAGGGGGGGGGGGGGCACATTGCCAACCAATGCTCCAATTAGCCATCATCACTGACCACATCCACTTTAATTTGGCCACACTCCTCCTAAAATAACCCCTCCCAGTGATCTGTGGGGTTACAGCCTCTGCAAGGTTTATACTGCTTTATCTTCATCAGAAAGGCTCTAAAGACTTTCCCTTCTGCTCATGTCCCCAAGGCAAGAAAAAAATTCTAAGTTTCTCCAATGGGAACACAAACACCTGGTAAGGGCTTCTAACCCCTTTCCTATACAAGCAGAGGACGTTTTGGTTGAAGTTCCTCTTTTTGAGGTCTAAGTTCTAATAAGAAGGTCATAAACAGTTCACCGTACAACACATTAATCCAACTGACTGTTTGCAAAACACGGCCCAATAAATCCAGCTGTCAAGATTTTGTTTGAGAATCAGTGAGCGGAAAAAGATTTGTACCTTGGCTTCCAAAGTCCTTTTTCTGGCTTTCAGCTCTGCCACGGCTCTGTCCACATCCACCTGAGGAGCTTTCTCTTCTTTTAACTTTCGGACAATGTCACCCTGCAAAATGGAGAGGAAGGTCAAGACAGAGCATTGTGAACCTGATAAAGTGGCAAATAAATACAGTGCCAATATATACTGGATGTAAAAAAAAAAAAAAAAAACTCTGCTGGATCCAATAAAATCAAGGGCACCCAAATAGTTTATGTAAAGACCAGTATTCTGGACACAAGGCGTAAGAGTGGGGTGATTCAGGAAGAATGGGTGACCATAGATGAACGGGGCAACTGTGAGACAATTCCTGATAAATAAGCTGACAAGCATAGTGACCACTGGGCCATAGTCGAAGAGGGGGATGGGAAAGAATATCGAAGACATATTTGTTTTTAGCAACTGAACCAACAATTTTTATTATTTAGTGCAACTAAACCCAAATCAAAAAGGTTAGTGAGTCACAAAGCAGGACGTGCAGGAGAGCCCTATACTGGGACCTCTACCCAAAAGGGCCACATGTTACCCTTTAGGTGTTTGTGCCGCCCACTGTTCCAGCAGACATTAATTGGAACACTAATCCATACAGTCTGATGTACCACAGCTGCAGACCCCGGGAGTCTCCCATAGTGTGGCTGCAGACCCCGGCAGTCTCCTGTATGTCTGCAAGCGCCGCCAACAGCCTCCTCTAGTTTGTCTGCAAGCGCCGCCAACAGCCTCCTCTAGTTTGTCTGCAAGCGCCGCCAACAGCCTCCTCTAGTTTGTCTGCAATCGCCGCCAACAGCCTCCTCTAGTTTGTCTGCAATCGCCGCCAACAGCCTCCTCTAGTTTGTCTGCAAGCGCCGACAGCCTCCTCTAGTTTGTCTGCAAGCGCCGACAGCCTCCTCTAGTTTGTCTGCAAGCGCCGACAGCCTCCTCTAGTGTGTCTGCTATATGTCTGAAGTCTCCGGCAGCCTGCCGGGACGTCTCTGGTGGTCTCCAGTAGCATGCGTGATGTCTCTGGTGCGGGACGTCCCCGGCGGTCCCCGGCAGCCAGAGGGGACGCTTCCGGCAGCCAGAGGGGACGCCTCCGGCAGCCAGAGGGGACGCCTCCGGCAGCCAGAGGGGACGCCTCCGGCAGCCAGAGGGGACGTCTCCGGTGGTCTCCGGTAGCATGCGTGACGTCTCTGGTGGTCTCCGGTAGCATGCGTGTAAACTCTGGTAGTCTCCTGTAATATATCTGCAATCAGTGCCATTCCTCTGTAATATGTATGCAATCTCAGGCAGTCTCCTTTAGTATATCTGCAGTCTCCTGAGTCCCATTAGCCCAAGCCCACTACCAGCGGAGCTAAACACATGGGCACAAAGTGAAACTTCTAAAGGTCTGATGTAACCTGTCTTCTGCCTTGTGACACTGTGGCTGACACACAGGACAAGCGATGTCTCATTCAAGACTTCTGATAAGCCGCCTCTTTACAAGCAGCAATAGTTATAGCTCTGCTTGTAATGCAGCTTAATGGGCTAAACCTCCTACTACTTTCAGATTCTAATCCTTTGTTATTGCACCAATACAAGGGCTCAGGCTAAGCGTGAATGGGACACTGACACTGATGTCAACTGGAATCATCAGGTTACAATGAAATAATCATTGACAGAGCAAGTCATCCCAAGAACATCCGGAAATAAGGCCCTAAATGCCAGGAGCTACTTCTTTACATGGATCTACACACTGAAAAGAGATAAGGATACATTGGTGGAGAAAAAGTTATATGAAATGTGTGAGCAAGAGGAAAGGAAAAAAAAATAAAAGAAAAAGAAAGATGGGAGAGAAAAAAAGAATAGAAAGGAGAAAGTGATCGGCTAAAAAGGCAAGTTTAATATTAAAATGATGCTTGCTTGAAAAAAGACTGTTTTGCTCCCTTATGAACCTTTAGACATAGGGTAAAAAAGACACCCATCAACACCATATGTAATGTTGAACCTCCATGACTGAAAACTGAAATCCAATGAATGAAAAAAGGTGGGCTTTGAACAATCAGGCTGGAGAGGAAAGATCTAGATCAGGGTTCCTCCTGAGGTTGCTGAGCAATGGACAATTTCTGCCTCTCAGATAAGTTCCCAATGACACCATTGTTCCTTTTATCCATCTGTAAGGGGGGTAAATCTTCCCAATGATGACAAGAGTAAGGAGCATTCTACCCACTGACTGTCACACTAATGTATCATGAGTTGTAGATTTTTCATTTTTAGCAGGGGTTCCCGGAGACCAGAAATTTATTTCAAGGGTTCCTCTGTGTTGAAAAGGTTGAGAAAGGCTGCTCTAGATGCTGAGCGTCCTCCAGCCAGGAAAAGAGGCGATCTGAATCAATGCAGCTTCTAATGCACACTGAAATCAGAGGAAGCCAATTCAGTACAGGAGAGGAGCCCGTACAACTGTGCAAGACTGAAGGGAAGACCGGAGGGTTCAGATTTAAAGAGGTTGTAAACCTCAGAATTAAAAGAAAAATAAACACCTGAAAGAGAAACACATAATGAGCTAGTATGCATTGCATACTAGCTCATTATGAAATACTTACCTTAGAACGAACCTCTTCACTGCCGCTCACTCACCTCCCTCACGGGTGACATGTTCAGTCGCCCTTCTTTCGGGTTTGCGGCACCCGGCCATCTGATTGGCTGGAGCCGCGGTGAAATCACTCCCGTGCATGCGCGCGGGAGCCGACGTTTACGGCACGGGGCTCTGAAGGAACGGCATGTGCGGCCGTTCCTTGAGAGCGCATGCGCCAGTGATGTCACTGGCTGCATGCAAGCTAAATAACTTCTAAACCATGGGTGTCCAACCTTTTGGCTTCTCCGGGCCACATTGAGTGTAGAGAAATTTTCTCAGGCCGCATATAAAATGTATAATATTAGTTAAGATATACAAGTAATAAAACACCGCCGCACCCTTACCGTGCCGCCACGCCCCCCACCCCCCAGCACTAATTTAACACAACTAGTGGATGATCGCCTCCAAGGCTGCCTCTGTGGCCGTGCCCCCGACTCAACTTCCTTCCCAGCAAAAAAATAAATTGTCAGGGGGCAGTGGGCTGCATTGCCTACAGTTCTGGGCCGCATGCGGCCCCCGGGCCGTAGGTTGGACATGCCTGTTCTAAACGGTACATGTTTAGGAGATATTTACAGTACCTATAGGTAAGCCTTATCATAGGATCACCTATAGGTACAAGTTGCAGAGGAGGGTTTACTTCCTCTTTAAGGTTCAAGGTCTTTTACCCAAGGTAAAAAAAAAAACTGTCTTATGGGCAGGAATGGGCTGGGTGGCAGGGCTTAGGAGGCAAATAGGTCTGGTGCCCCCATAAAGCGGACGCACTGCTGCCACTATGATACAACTGGTGGCTGCCAATACTAGTAAGTGTGGCACTGGCTGCAGGTCTTAGCAGCCTAATGTGCCGCCTACCCTCATGTGCGGCATACCGGGCTTCTGTAGTCTTCTGGATGAGAAGTAAAGCTGGAACATATACTTTTTTGCAACCTGCTGATTTGTCTTAGGTTTTTCTCTATAGGAACATCTTAATGCCAGTTAATCCTGTTTTATTAATCAAATTGTATTGTAATTAAAATACACAGGTTAAAGATCTTTCAGTCTGTGTGCCGACACATTTTGGGGTCATTTTTGGCCTGATTGAGTCGTAATGCTTTCACTATTAAACTGGTTTGTGAATGTCACATGACCACCTTCAAATGGAACTGTAGTTGGACAGTTCCCCATCCCCAGCGTTCCTCCTGGGATAAGTGGCACTGACAGCCGAGAGCGGTACCTGTGTGGTTAGATCAGCATTGTATGTCCAATAATCCACAAATATGGATTTAGCCCAACCCTATCTGCTGGCCCAATGTGATGTCATTTAGGGGCATTTTAGCAGATGAATATGAGCACTTCCACCACTGGAAGTGCTTTTGTTATCCCTTAGGCTGCATTCACATGTCAGCTTATAATCGCGGGCAGAACCGCCGCGGTTCCCCCCGCGATTCGGAGATTTATTGCAAATCGCGGGACGTCTAGCGTTGCCCGTTGATTTGCAATAGCCCCCCAAACGCCGAGCGATGTTGCCGCGATTTACGCCCGCCGAATCGCGGCAACATCGCGCAAACAAAATCGCGGGACGCAATACGCTCCAAAAAAGTACAAGAGCTTCTTTGGAGCGTATTGCGTCCCGCGATTTTGTTTGCGCGATGTTGCCGCGATTCGGCGGGCGTAAATCGCGGCAACATCGCTCGGCGTTTGGGGGGCTATTGCAAATCAACGGGCAACGCTAGGCGTACCGCGATTTGCAATAAATCTCCGAATCGCGGGCGGAACCGCGGCGGTTCTGCCCGCGATTATAAGCTGACATGTGAATGCAGCCTTAGAACTGGCATTTGTTCTGACATCAGTTTGAGATGTTTCAGTGATCATTCAGAATTCATTGACAGGTGCACTTGACCTCCTTCTGACCTGCATTTACCTGTGCTTAATGCAGATTTTGCATTCCAATTGCATAGGTATGAAAAACCTACTTGAAGCAAGCAAAAGCCTCTCAACACAGCTTAGGGTCCATTCACACCAGCTGCTGCGCTGGTGAAGCCTAAAGAGGAAGGGGTGTGGTTTACAGATGACGGGGGGTATTAAACAGGAAAGGGTGTGGCCTTGGCAGGAAGGGGTGGGTCATTTAAATTAGGGGGTGCACGAGTTTAGTCAGGCCTAGGGCAGCACAAAACCTAAGTACACCACTGGGACCAGCCATACCACCCATTGCAAATGTAGATGCCGCTTCCTGATTGGTAGTGCTGCGAGGTGGCTGTCCTACACTGATTCTTTCCCTGTGTGCAAATCTATATCAAAACCCACCACAGCCTCCCATTAGTGAGTCTGGGAGATACAACCCCACCAGCTCCACAAGCAGCCCCGGTCGGTAGCATCTAAAGGAAATCGCAGGAAAAGCAGCTGAACTGCGATTACACACTGGAGAGTCCGAGCGACAAAAAAGCAGTAATTCACTAAGCTGTTTAGATAAGCACCTATATCAGAGCACCGCCTGCCCAAAATGGGAAACTAATACAGATTTAGAACAGATAAAAACAAATCTGTGCCAACAAGATGGGGAAACCACCAACCCAAAAAAAAAAAATAGATTAAAAAAAACAGCCATTAGATCAGAGGCACAAACGATAGAAAGAGAAAATCTTAAAAGGCGGCCGACTAAGCCAAGCAGGGCCAAGTGGAGCCGAGCCGGTACTTGCAGTGGAAAAGTGCCATCAACTATGCTATTTTAAATGCATCTCCTATGGTTTTACTTTGCTGTTCCATATTTCTTACAAGGGACTGTTCCAATGATCTTCCTTCGGTAACACATTGGCGCGCATTGTGATTCAGTGCGGTGTATGCACTTTATCTTTTTGCCGCGCGTGTTAAGATGTTGCCACTCTGTAATGCATGTCCATCGGCAGGTGCTTTACCCCATCGCATTTACTAGGGACGCACCGATCAGATATTGGGATCGGATATATCGGCCCCGATACAGAAGAAATAGCTGGATAGGAGATCTGTAAAATTTAGCAGACCCACGGGCCGATCCGGTTATTTAAATTCCTGTTTGCACTTTGCAGGATTTTGCACTTTAGTTTACAATGTTTACTGTTTGATTGCTATTGTATGTTCAAGCAATAAACAGTTTTTTTTTCTTGTGACTACATTTTATTCTTTGTGTTTGATTACATGATATTTTAGATTTTGAATGCACAATTGTTATAAAGGTATCTGCCGATACCTATCCGGAAGTATTCTTTTGTTATGAGCTCACAAAACAGTACTTCCGGATCGGTATCGGCGATTTCACAAAGCCAAAGATCGGGAGTAAAAAAGTGGGATCGGTGCATCCCTAGTATTTACCATGCATTTCTAAGCATTATTGCAATGAGATGGTGTAATTGGCTTTAAGGCTCGGTTCACATACATGCAATGCAGAACCCGGCAGTTCACGCTGCCATATGCGAATCGCTGGGGGGTGTCAATACAAAGTCAACGATACCCCCAGATCAGTTTGCATATCGCAGTGTGAACTGACCGTTCGGACAGGAATCGGTTCGCATTGGTGTGAACCACCATGCGATCCGATTCTGCTGCAGACCCAAAGAAGGGTCCTGTGCGTGTTCTGTCCGAATCCAATGCAAATTCAGCCATACAATCTGTATGGATGAATTTGCATCGCACAGACATCGCATGTGATTTTCAGAGCAGTGCGCTCCGTATCACATGCGATGTCTGTCATCGCTATAGTGTGACCCGGGACTAACAATAATTTAGTTAAAATGGTTGTAAACCTCAGACATGAAATATGAGCAAAGCATATCCCTCAAACCCCAGGTTGCTATGGTGACAAGGAGTTTTTTCATGCCCCTGAATGCTCCCCCACACCCTGCTCTATGTATCCCGGGCTCCGCTTGCCCATTTGTAGTCCTGGGACCAGCATAGCGGGTGTCCCTGGGTAGAGGAGGTGGAGGGAGAAGACATGCGTACACTCTCCATCTTCCGGTTGCTGACCCAGAAGTGACGTCCCCGTTGAGTTTCCTCGGCCATAAAGGCCGGGAAAGAATTGTAATGCAGTGCGATGTGCATTACATTACATTCATTGGAGAACAGGGGAGACATTGGGGGGTCTTTTAAAGAGAACCTGTCACCTAAAAATCATAGGGGAATTTTTGTCCCCTGTGATAAAAAAAAAAAAAAAAGTTAAGTGTTACTAAACCCAGGAGCTTGCAGTCACTATATCTGGTCTCCCACAGTACACAGAACATAGAAATGCAATTATTTTAGTAAATATAAACTGCTAAATACCTTTTCTCTTTAGCAGTATAGAGCAGTCTTGTGACTTCTATCAGTGTCTGGTAAAAGCTTGTAGGAGGAGATGTCATTCTCCTCTGACTGTCCTATGATGCTGCATAACCCCCTGACCCTCTGTCTGGACAGTGCCGATTGGCCCTGTGCTGATCACATGCACCATCCCAAATGAATAAAAAAAAAACTCTAGCAATACACACCAAACTGAGCATGTGCAGAGTGACTCCTAGAGCTCTGTTCTATCAGCAGAAGGATTTGAGACAGTAAAGAAAGGTGAGAATCAGAGAAGACAGTATCAAACAGCCTTTTACACAATGCAGAGGATTAACCCCTTAGGTTCCACAGTGAGTATAACAAGTGTGCTTTTTTGCAAATACAGACTGATTTTACTGTTGTGGGTTTAGTCAAAAATAAAGTTTTTTTTATTAATTGCAAAAAATTAAGGTTACACAAAATTGAGGAACCCCCCCCCCACATATACGCACATACATAACGTAAACGCATGCGGCAGGACACCTACACCTGAAAACTTCATCTGCGATACACAGGTTATATATTGCCGCGCATGCTGGAATGAGAGCAATAAGTCTACCACCGGACCTCCTTCGTAATGCTAAACTGATGACCTATAGGGGGGGCTTTTAAAGTGTTGCCTATGGAAAATATAGATACTGACAGGTTTAAAGGGATTGTAAACTCAAGTTACAAGCAGACCTCACTCACAGATCCTGCTCTCTGATAGGCAGAAAGCAATATAGATTATCCTGCTGCTCCTCCGATAGGCAGACAAAGCCAAAAACTATACTCTCTGACTGGCACCTACCTAGAAGGGTGCTACATATCATAAGGGGATACTCAAAGTGTGAGAACCATAAAAGTCAAACAATCATGTGAAAAAATAATAAAAGTCCATATAAAATAGGTGTATCTTGATAGAGTCAATTTGCAAAGTGGTCCACCATGCAGTGCAATGAAACAATACTGTGCTGGTGCTCGCCTCCACCTGTGTAATCGGGCCGCTCACTTCATATTTTGACCCGTGTTACCAGTAGGTCAAAATCCACGGTTCCCTTCTGGGGACAAGTAATTGGTTTGGTATTCCTAGGCGGCCCGAGTAGAAGTGGCAGCGGGTACCTGTCAAATCTAGGTAACCGCACTCCCCTATATAAAAAAAAAAAAAAAAAGGACATGCCAGGGGGTGAGGAGTGCTTAACCACTTACAGCAAAGTGACGTAGGGGTACGTCGGCTGATTTAGCAGGGTTATACCGGGGTGATGCCTCTAGAACAACCCGGTACTGGGGTTTAGAGCCAGCAGTCGGCTTTCCGTCGGTAACTACCGATGCGGCTCGGGAGCCAATCGATCGTTACCCGGGTGAGCGGGAGGGGACGCCCCCTCCCGCGGCTCTGCCCGGGTCTCCCATCCCACCAGCTGGATGGAGTCCTGATCTAAGCCGGAAGCGGCTTCGATCGGGTCTCTGATGACGTAACCCGGAGGCGGCGTCCATGACGTCACGTCTGGGTTACTCTGCGGCAGATGCAAAAAAAGACTGTATTCAAAAATGCCGTTTTGCATACAGGGAAGTGTAGTGGAGGGGGTTGGGGTCTTTTAGACCCTCGATCCCTCCACAAAGAGTACCGGTCACTGCATATTGGTGTCACAAGGGATGTTTACATTGCTTGTGACAGCAATAAAAGTGATCAGATTTTTTATTTATTTTTTTTAAAACCTGTGATAAAGTTAAAAAAAATAAATAAATAAATAAATAGGAAAAAAATTTTTAGCCACCCCCGTCACCGTTAGCTCACGCACGAAAGAAAAATGAAATCACTGTTCAAACCACACATGTGAGGTATCGTCGCGATCACCAGGGCGTGAGCAATAATTTTAAAAAAAAAAGAGCTACATTCTAACTCTAAACTGGTAACCGTTAACATTTTTAAACGTCGCCTATTGAGATTTCTATTACCCGTAGTTTGTCGCCATCCCACGGGGGGGCGCAATTTTAAACCGTAACATTTTGGGCATCTATTTACTCGGCGTGACATCATCTTTCACAATATACAATAAAATGGGCTAACTTTACTGTTTAGTATTTTTTAAATGCAGTGAAATGTGATTTTTCGTTATTTTTCCAAAAAAAATGGCGTTTTAAAGACCGCTGCGCAAATACCGCGTGACAAAAAATATTGCAATGACCACCATTTTATTCTCCAGAGTCTTTGCTAAAAAATATATATAATGTTTGGGGGTTCTAAGTAGTTTTCTAGGAAAAAATACTGATTTTAACTTGTAAACAAAAAGTGTCCGAAATAGGGCTGGGGCTTAAGTGGTTAAAGCAGAAGTTCCCCTTTTGGGTGGAACTCCACTTTAACCACTTCAGCCCCGGAAGGTTTTACCCTCTTTTGACCAGGCCATTTTTTTTGCGATTCGGCACTGAGTTACTTTAACGGAAAATTGCGCGGTCGTACGACGCTGTACCTAAATAAAATATATGTCCCTTTTTCCCCACAAACAGAGCTTTCTTTTGGTCGCATTTGATCACCTGTGCGATTTTTAGATTTTGCACTAACAAAAAAAAAAAGCGACAATTTTGAAAAAAACGCCATATTTTTTACTTTCGGCTATAAAACATTCCCAATAAAAAAAAATATTAAAATTTTATTTTTTATTCGTTTAGGCCAATTTGTATTCTGCTACATATTTTTGGTAAAAAAAATTCCAAAAAGCGTATATTAATTGGTTTGCGCAAAAGTTATAGCGTTTACAAACTACGGGATAGATTTTTGGACTATTTTTTTTTTTTTTATTAGTAATGGTGGCGATCAGCAATTTTTAGAGGGACTGACATTGCGGCCGACAGATCGGACCCCTAACTGACATTTTTGACACTTTTTGGGGACCAGTGACATTAATACAGTAATCAGTGCTAAATAATATGCACTCTTACTGTATAAATGACACTGGCAGGGAAGGGGTTAATACGGGGGGGGGGGGGGGGGAGTGATCAAAGGGGTTAAATGTATGCCTATAGTGCTTGCCGACTGTGTGGGGGAAGGGTTCTGTAACAGGCACAGAGAGATCGGGGTTGTAGCTTAGCTGAAACTCCTGATCTCTCCCTGCCTGTCTGACAGAAGATCCGCCTGCTTTGTTTACATAAGCAGGCGGGTCTTCTCTCGGCTTCTCCAACGATAGGGGGAGGAAGGCGGCAATCGCCGCAGCTCCCCCCGTGGCCCGCCTCCCGATGTGTCTAAACATAGCGAGCGGTCGGCAAGTGGTTAACTTAAAGGGTAACTCCACTGACCACACCCCAGAAACAATTTCCTGCTTGTGTGATTGGCTCACCAATTTACAGAAGTCTGCACTATTGGCGCTTTTCCACTGCATGGAACCGAACGGTTCGGCTCGCTTTTGCACTTTTCCACTGCATGGTACGGTGTTGGAGCGGTTCGCTATGGCGGCGCTACTGATTGGTCAGAGAATCATTGTTATCCCACCCACTTACTACTTTAGTGGAAAGTCAAACCGTACCGAACCGTTCCAACACCGTACCATGCAGTGGAGAACCAAACCGAGCCAAGCAGGGCCGAGTGGAGCCAAGCCGGTACTTTCAGTGGAAAAGTGCCTTAAGATACAAGTCAGATTTCCGGCATCCCCTGCAACACAAATTTCATTTTTGGTGAGATATTCCCAATAGATACACGTCTAAAGGGATGCAGGCCCAACAGATTTCCTCATTAGCCCTGCAGCTGCCACAGCTGATAGATAATTACGAAACCACTCCCATTAGACCCACTCAGCACAGAGGAACAAACAATGATTTCTTCAGAATAACAAAAGGTAGGAATCTGCAACAAAGTTTGTTATAATCCCTGTAATGTACAGAGATCACCCAGAGGGGAATGTTTTTTTTTCTCAACAAAAGTGGAACTACGCTTTAAATATGTAATAACACCAGCAGGGCCCCTTCAGCTGTATGCAAATCCTTTGTTGTTGGCTGCAGATCTAGTAGACACATGCTGAGCCAGGACTGGGGGCTGTATGAATGGATCTCCCCCCCCCCCTTCTCCATACGGTGAGGTCTCATCTGGTGTGCAGTGAACGTGGCATGGGAGGAGACGGAGGGAGATGGCTCAGATTGCAGCGTGGGGAGACGGGATGTCCCAGGACAAGCCATGCACTCACTCTTCCTCTGACACCAGCAGATTTTTAATGGAAGACAGGCGAAAAATCCGACTTCCGTTACTATTTAGGAAAAAAAAAAAGATTAGCAATAGCACACGGCAGCGGTGACCAGACCTCTCCAGACCATCACTACAGATACCAGCCGGCCAGCCAATGACTGTCCTGTGTGCAGTAATGTGTTATCCAGCATGCAGGAAGATCTATGCAGATTTTATCACTGCTTGTTCCATAAAGCTGAACTCCGGGGCACCTATATTTAACCACTTCAATACCGGGCACTTTTCCCCCTTCCCGCCCAGGCCAAGTTTCAGCTTTTAGTGCTGTTGCATTTTGAATGACAATTGCACGGTCATGCAACGCTGTACCTACACCAAATTTATTCAATTTTTTCCCCACAAATAGAGCTTTCTTTTGGTGGTATTTGATCACCGCCAGGTTTTTTCTTTTTTTGCTACACAAATAAAAAAAAGACTGAAAAGTTTGAAATAAAAAAAAAAAGTTTTTTTGTTTATGTTATAAGATTTTGTAATAAAATATGTTTTTTCCCTGCACTGATGAGCACTGATGAGGAAGCACCAATATGCAGCACTGATAGGCAGCACTGATATGTGGCACTGATATGCAGCATTGGTGGGCAATAATGGGCACTGGTGCACAGCACTGATGGGGCGGGCACTGGGGGACAGCACTGATGGGGCGGGCACTGGGGGACAGCACTGATGGGGCGGGCACTGGGGGACAGAACTGATGGGGAGGGCACTGGCGGACAGCACTGATGGGGAGGGCACTGGCGGACAGCACTGATGGGGAGGGCACTGGCGGACAGCACTGATGGGGAGGGCACTGGCGGACAGCACTGATGGGGAGGGCACTGGCGGACAGCACTGATGGGGAGGGCACTGGTGGACAGCACTGATGGGGAGGGCACTGGTGGACAGCACTGATGGGGAGGGCACTGGTGGACAGCACTGATGGGGAGGGCACTGGTGGGCTCCCTGAGCCCTGATTGCCATCCCTGGGGTCATGGGTGGGCATCCCTGGTGGTTCTAATGTGACCAGCTGTGATTGGACACAGCTGGTCACATAGTAAAGAGCCTACGTCAGTAGGCTCTTTACCGAGATTGGAGATGTGGTGTGTCTGAGTGACCCGCCGCATCACCGATCGCCGATCTGCGTGCCTCCCGTCATATGACGTCCGGTCAGGATAATTTAACCACCTTCCCGACGTCATCTGCCTATAGGGTGGGCAGGAAGTGGTTAAAGTGTTACTAAACCCAGGAGCCTGCAGTCACTATATCTGGTCTCCCCAGGAGCCTGCAGTCACTATATCTGGTCTCCCCAGGAGCCTGCAGTCACTATATCTGCTCTCCCCAGGAGCCTGCAGTCACTATATCTGCTCTCCCCAGGAGCCTGCAGTCACTATATCTGCTCTCCCCAGGAGCCTGCAGTCACTATATCTGCTCTCCCCAGGAGCCTGCAGTCACTATATCTGCTCTCCCCAGGAGCCTGCAGTCACTATATCTGCTCTCCCCAGGAGCCTGCAGTCACTATATCTGCTCTCCCCAGGAGCCTGCAGTCACTATATCTGCTCTCCCCAGGAGCCTGCAGTCACTATATCTGCTCTCCCCAGGAGCCTGCAGTCACTATATCTGTTCTCCCCAGGAGCCTGCAGTCACTATATCTGCTCTCCCCAGGAGCCTGCAGTCACTATATCTGCTCTCCCCAGGAGCCTGCAGTCACTATATCTGCTCTCCCCGGGAGCCTGCAGTCACTATATCTGCTCTCCCCAGGAGCCTGCAGTCACTATATCTGCTCTCCCCAGGAGCCTGCAGTCACTATATCTGCTCTCCCCAGGAGCCTGCAGTCACTATATCTGCTCTCCCCAGGAGCCTGCAGTCACTATATCTGCTCTCCCCAGGAGCCTGCAGTCACTATATCTGCTCTCCCCAGGAGCCTGCAGTCACTATATCTGCTCTCCCCAGGAGCCTGCAGTCACTATATCTGCTCTCCCCAGGAGCCTGCAGTCACTATATCTGCTCTCCCCAGGAGCCTGCAGTCACTATATCTGTTCTCCCCAGGAGCCTGCAGTCACTATATCTGCTCTCCCCGGGAGCCTGCAGTCACTATATCTGCTCTCCCCAGGAGCCTGCAGTCACTATATCTGCTCTCCCCAGGAGCCTGCAGTCACTATATCTGCTCTCCCCAGGAGCCTGCAGTCACTATATCTGCTCTCCCCGGGAGCCTGCAGTCACTATATCTGCTCTCCCCAGGAGCCTGCAGTCACTATATCTGCTCTCCCCAGGAGCCTGCAGTCACTATATCTGCTCTCCCCAGGAGCCTGCAGTCACTATATCTGTTCTCCCCAGGAGCCTGCAGTCACTATATCTGCTCTCCCCAGGAGCCTGCAGTCACTATATCTGCTCTCCCCGGGAGCCTGCAGTCACTATATCTGGTCTCCCCAGGAGCCTGCAGTCACTATATCTGCTCTCCCCAGGAGCCTGCAGTCACTATATCTGCTCTCCCCAGGAGCCTGCAGTCACTATATCTGCTCTCCCCAGGAGCCTGCAGTCACTATATCTGCTCTCCCCAGGAGCCTGCAGTCACTATATCTGCTCTCCCCAGGAGCCTGCAGTCACTATATCTGCTCTCCCCAGGAGCCTGCAGTCACTATATCTGCTCTCCCCAGGAGCCTGCAGTCACTATATCTGCTCTCCCCAGGAGCCTGCAGTCACTATATCTGCTCTCCCCAGGAGCCTGCAGTCACTATATCTGTTCTCCCCAGGAGCCTGCAGTCACTATATCTGCTCTCCCCGGGAGCCTGCAGTCACTATATCTGGTCTCCCCAGGAGCCTGCAGTCACTATATCTGCTCTCCCCAGGAGCCTGCAGTCACTATATCTGCTCTCCCCGGGAGCCTGCAGTCACTATATCTGCTCTCCCCGGGAGCCTGCAGTCACTATATCTGCTCTCCCCAGGAGCCTGCAGTCACTATATCTGGTCTCCCCAGGAGCCTGCAGTCACTATATCTGCTCTCCCACAGTACACAGAACATGGAAATGCAGTTATTTTAGTAAATATAAACTGCTAAATACCTTTTCTCATCAGCAGTATATAGCAGTCTTGTGACTTCTATCAGTTCCGAGTAAAGATTGTAGGAGGAATTTTCATTCATTTTCTGATCCTGTCCTTGAAATCCAGATGGATGGAAAGCCTATTTTCCATCCGTCTGGAGGATTGGATGAGAACGGACAGGTGGTCCGTTCTCATCCGATCTCCCCATAGAGGACAGCGGGGATCTGACATCTCCCTCTTCACACACAGAGCGGAGACGGAGAGCTGTCATCCGCCTGCTCAGCGGGGATTGGCGGATCGATCCCCCGCTGAGCAGAACGGACTCCGTTGGGCGGTGCGCCCGTGTGAAAGTGTATAAAAACAAAAATAAAAATTAATTCTTCCAGGGCTGCCCTCTCAGGATCATAGAACAGCATCCCTGCTTACAATTACTGCTCAGCATCGCATGCCAACTTTCTTATTTTTTCTTCAGTTTGCCAAGCCGGCAGCTTTGGATGAGCCAAACATTAGTGAACAAAACTTTAAAAATAAATGAATGAAGTTTCCTCTCCCAGTCATCCCTAGGAGAGAGAGAGGTCATCGGGCTGTGTTTACACCACTCTATATTGGCATTCATCATCAGTTTGGGGGTGGGGGGGGGGATGCTGGGTACCCTGCAGGGAAACGCTTTATTATTCTGTCCAATGAAGTCCATAGAGATCTAAAATCTCCTGCAGAGACCACAATACTAAGCTTTAATCTTCTAGATGTAAACATAAATGTGTTCAGATTAAAGGGGAATTCCACCTTAACACCAAAATATTTAACCACTTCTGGACCGGAAGGATTTGCCCCCTTAATGACCAGGCCATTTTTTTGCGATTCGGCACTGCGTTACTTTAACTGACAATTGCGCGGTTGTGCGACGCTGTACCCAAATAAAATTGATGTTCTTTTTTTCCCACAAACAGAGATTTCTTTTAGTGGTATTTGATCACCTGTGCGATTTTTATTTTTTGCGCTATAAACAAAAAAAAAAAAAAGCGACAATTCTGAAAAAAAAAAAAAAAAAAAAAACAAACAATATTTTTCACATTTTGCTATATAACATTCTCAAAAAAAAAAAAAAATGTAAAAATCAAAATGTATCCTCTTAGACCAATTTGTATTCTGCTACAAAAAAAAAACGCAATAAGCCTTTTTTTTTATTGGTTTGCGCAAAAGTTATCGCATCTACAAACTAGGGGAAAGATTCATGTAATTTATTTATTTTTTACTAGTAATGGCAGCGATCTGCGATTTTTTTAGCTGGACTGCAACATTGCAGCGGACAGATCGGACCCCTAACTGACATTTTTGACGCTATTGGGGGTACCAGTGACATTACTACAGTAATCAGTGGTAAATAATATGCACTGTTACTGTAATAATGACACTGGCAGGGAAGGGGTTAATACTGGGGGTGATTAAAGGGGTTAAATGTACGCCTAAAAAGCTTGCTCACTGTGGGGGAGGGAGGGTTCTGTGACAGGCACAGAGAGATCGCAGTTTCAGCTTAGTGAAACTGCTCTCTCCCTGCCTGTCTGACAGAAGATCCACCTGCTTTGTTTACATAAGCAGGTGGGTCTTCTCTCCATTTCTCCGACGATCGTGGGAGGAAGGCGGCACACAGCGGGAGTGTGCGCGAGCCGCCAAAACCATGTGCACGAAGTCACATAGTACTACATGACTACGTGACTGAGCGCAGCCAAGCCGCCCTGCCGCAGTAATACTAAGGCAAGTATATAGAAGGATCACAGGTACTCTGTGATCATTCCAGAGAGAACGGCCAGCTGTGTTTACAACAACCGACCGTTCTCTCTCAGCTGGGAGCAATTGCAGATGACCGGCGGTAATCGCGACCACCAGCCCCGTGGATCAGCACCCCCATTAGGCAGTGGGGGCGGGGCCAGAAGCGCACCGCCGGCAATGCGCACTTGCCCCCCAGCACTACGCACGCGATCGATGTAGGGCTACGTCGGTTCACGCAGGAGAGGCTGCCTGCCGCAGTAAATCTGCGGCGGGCAGTTTTAATGTGGTTAAGGGCTCTTTCACACGGGCAGTCCGATCAGATCCGCCTGTCAGTTTTTTAAATCTGATCGGATGCCCCATTCGGCCCTATGGAGCAGTGGATGTCAGCGGTGACATGTCCGCTGACACCCGCATCCGATCCTGTCCGTGAAATCCGGACGGATGGAAGCCCTATTTTCCATCCGTCCTGGGGATCGGATGGGATCGGATGAGAGCGGACAGGCGGTCCACTCTCATCCGATGCCCCATAGAGAGCAGCGGGGGCCTAGACACCTCCCTCTCCGCTCTGAAAGCGGAGACGGAGCTGTCATCAGCCCGGCTCAGCGGGGATCGCGGATCGATCCCCGCTGAGCAACACGGATCCGCCTACGGAGCGGACCGTGTGAAAGAGCCCTAAGGCTGCTAGACAACTATAAACAATGCTTTACAATGTATCATTTCCTTCTATTAGATCAAAGGAATGAACTTCCATCTATAAGGCCCTGTTCACACCTGAGCGTTTTTCAGCTCGCAAAACGCTCATCTCTAAGGCTACGTTCACATGTTAGCGTAGCGGACCGCGGCAGAATCACCGCAATTCCACCCGCGATCCGGAAATCATTGCAAATCGCGGGAAGCCTGTGTGTTGCCGTTGATTTGCAATGGCACCCCAAATGCTGTGCGATGTTGCCGCGATTTCCGCCTGCCGAATCGCAGTAACATTGCGCAAACAAAATCGCAGGTCGCATGACGCCCAAAAAAGGTACAAGAGCTTCTTTGGGGCACCATGCGACCCACGATTTTGTTTGCGCGATGTTACCGCGACTCGGCAGACGGAAATGGCGGCAACATCGCACAGCATTTGGGGTGCCATTGCAAATCAACGGCAACACACAGGCTTCCCGCGATTTGCAATGATTTCCGGATCGCGGGTGGAATTGCGGTGATTCTGCCGCGGTCCGCTACGCTAACATGTGAACGTAGCCTAAGGCTGGCCATACATTATACAATTTTCTTATTCAATTTCCTTTAGATTTACCTTCAGCTATGTAATACAAGGGCCGGCCTGATTGCATACAAATCGAAAGAGTTTAGGTTTGCCCTCATATTATATGGTTTTGGTAAATCTAAAGGAAAGTTGCATGAGAGAATTGGATAATGTATGGCCAGCCTAAGGCTGGCCATACATTGTACAATTTTCTTTAGATTTACCTTCAACTATGTAGTACAAAGGCCTTCCTTATAGGATACAAGTGAAAGTGTTGTTTAGTTTGGACCTCATATTCTATGGTTTTTGGTAAATCTACAGAAAATTGTACACGTATGGCCAGCCTAATGCTCCATTCACACCTGAGCGTATCGTTTTCAGGTGTTTTTTCAGGCTTTTGTCAGGCATTTTTTGCAGGTGTTTAGAGGCAGGTGTTGACATCCAACAAAAAAACGCTGGTAATCTTCCAAAAAAGAAGCTCATGTACTTTTTTGAACTTCAGGCATTTTGCTTCAATCGACAAAACACTCATATGTGAAAAGGGGCCATTGAAATGAATGGGATTTTGCTTGATGGGCGTTTTAAAACTTCAGAGATGAGCGTTTTTACAAGCTGAAAAACGCTCAGGTGTGAACAGGGCCTAAAGTCTCAAAACGCCCAACAAGCAAAATCCCATTCATTTCAATGGCGCCTGTTCACATCCGAGCGTTTTCCTGCCTGAAGCTCAAAAAAGTACAAGAACTTATTTTGGGCGTCAGGTGTCCTGCGTCCACCCACACAACCAGGCCCCCGGCCAGCTCCACCCACACAACCAGGCCCCCGGCCAGCTCCACCCACACAACCAGGCCCCCGGCCAGCTCCACCCACACAACCAGGCCCCCGGCCAGCTCCACCCACACAACCAGGCCCCCGGCCAGCTCCACCCACACAACCAGGCCCCCGGCCAGCTCCACCCACACAACCAGGCCCCCGGCCAGCTCCACCCACACAACCAGGCCCCCGGCCAGCTCCACCCACACAACCAGGCCCCCGGCCAGCTCCACCCACACAACCAGGCCCCCGGCCAGCTCCACCCACACAACCAGGCCCCCGGCCAGCTCCACCCACACAACCAGGCCCCCGGCCAGCTCCACCCACACAACAAGGCCCCCGGCCAGCTCCACCCACACAACAAGGCCCCCGGCCAGCTCCACCCACACAACCAGGCCCCCGGCCAGCTCCACCCACACAACCAGGCGCCCGGCCAGCTCCACCCACACAACCAGGCGCCCGGCCAGCTCCACCCACACAACCAGGCGCCCGGCCAGCTCCACCCACACAACCAGGCCCCGGCCAGCTGCACCCACACAACAAGGCCCCGGCCAGCTGCACCCACACAACAAGGCCCCGGCCAGCTGCACCCACACAACAAGGCCCCGGCCAGCTGCACCCACACAACAAGGCCCCGGCCAGCTGCACCCACACAACAAGGCCCCGGCCAGCTGCACCCACACAACAAGGCCCCGGCCAGCTGCACCCACACAACAAGGCCCCGGCCAGCTGCACCCACACAACAAGGCCCCGGCCAGCTGCACCCACACAACAAGGCCCCGGCCAGCTGCACCCACACAACAAGGCCCCGGCCAGCTGCACCCACACAAGCAGGCCCCCAGCCAGCTCCACCCATACTAATCGAAAACCTTGGCTGAAACATTACAATTCCTCTAAGACCAAGTACAAAGTGTCCAAACAAAAAGAAAAGCTCATCTGCGATACAATGTAGCTGCCAAGGTGCACAATACGGAACTTCCTCCAGGAAATAGTTTTGCCTAGAGTCACACTCCTGCGGGGCATTAACATGCGCTGTGCCAAGGCAGCTCACATTCACTGGAGCATGCTGCCAGACACACCAACCACACATATCTTATTTGTTAAGCACTGCACCATGACACCTGGTATTTGGCGCTGCAGGGCATTGCAACACACATCTGTTGCATGGGGCATTTGGGTGCCATTAGAAATGAATGGTGCCGCAGCACACCAGCGCACGTTTTCACAGCCAATGCATCCATTACCACAGTGCGACAATGTGAAGCCAGACTTTGGGTTGTGATGGTGCTCACTGCCATGATTAGGACCTGGACGGGGGAAGACCGAGGATTATTTGGATGGAATAGAGCAGCCTTTTTTCAACCAGGGTGCCCAGGCACCCTGGAGTGCCTTAAGACTTCTTCAGGGGTGCCTTAAGACTTCTTCAGAGGTGCCTTCGCAAAATGCCTAAAAATTGATCAAAAATTGTATACAAACCAGCAGGTGGATGAAGCTGCCTTTTAGTTACACAAAGCCACAGATTTTCATTATACACCATTATGACTTTCTAGACACTGGCATCCTGACAACCAATGATGTCTTCAGTTAATAAGGATGTCTGTTGCCTCCACAGCATCCTTGTTTGGCCCTCCTGTGCCTCTCTCCCTCAGCACTGAAACGGAATTGAGGGAGAAGAGAAACATTGGAATACTGGTCAGTACCAGTATGCAAAAGTGTATTTGCTTTGGAAGAAAAAAAAATCACCTCTAATGTTGGGTGTCCTAGGTGTGTGGATGTTGTGGTGTTAAACTATTAGATACATTTTTTACATTTTAGAATGGGGAACCTCGAGACGGTCCATAATTTTAGAGGGTGCCTTGACTGAAAAAAAAAAAAAAGATGAGAAACACTGAATAGAGTGGGATGATGGACGCCCTCCAGTGCCGGATACAATGGAAGAATTTGCTACAAGACGAAAAACCAAAGAATAGCGGTCAGCAAAAATACATATCGCACCCCCCAGATGTGCAGCTACAGACCACACCCCCAGATGGGCAACTACAGACCATACCCCCAGATGTGCCACCAGAGACCACACCCCCAGATGGGCGGCTACAGACCATACCCCCAGATGTGCAACCAGAGACCACACCCCCAGATGGGCAGCTACAGACCATAACCCCAGATGTACGACCAGAGACCACACCCCCAGATGGGTGGCTACAGACCATACCCCCAGATGTGCAACTAGAGGCCACACCCCCAGATGGGTGGCTACAGACCATACCCCCAGATGTACGACCAGAGACCACACCCCCAGGGGCGGCTACGGACCATAACCCCAGATGTGCAACCAGAGACCACATCCCCAGATAAGCGGCTACAGACCATACCCCCAGATGTGCAACTAGAGGCCACACCCCCAGATGGGCAGCTACAGACCACACCCCCAGATGTATGACCAGAGACCACACCCCCAAATGGGCGGCTACAGACTATACCCCCAGATGTGCAACTAGAGGCCACACCCCCAGATGGGAGGCTACAGACCATAACCCCAGATGTACAACCAGAGACCACACCCCCAGATGGACGGCTAAAGACCATACCCCCAGATGGACAACCAGAGACCACACCCCCAGATGGACGGCTAAAGACCACACCCCCAGATGGACAACCAGAGACCACTACCCCAGATGGACGGCTACAGACCATACCCCCAGATGGACAACCAGAGACCACTACCCCAGATGGACGGCTACAGACCATAACCCCAGATGGACAACCAGAGACCACACCCCCAGATGGGAGGCTATGGACCACACTAAGATTTAAGGATGTCTCAATCCTTTCTGTTCATTGAAGTATTAACTCCTAGTCCTCCCCTGCCTGAAAGATGACCAATGTGACGTAAACTAATATGGGAAACCAATTCAGGACCCCACACTTCTGAAATGTATCAGCCCCCCCTCCACATGTTGGCCCCTCCAGATTACAAACGTGTCCACATGAAGTCACAGAATCCATCCTATCTACAGTGTATGTCATAGTGATAAACAACAAAACCCAATGCTAGTAACTATACACTGTACTACACCACCCCCCCTCCCCATAGCAACTCACAACATATACGCCGCATGCTTTATATTCTTGGGGCTGTATGCTGTCTCCAGGGACAGTCCCAGTGATGAGGAACTACATGTACTCCTCTGTACTTTCCCCAGGGACAGTCCTGGTGATGGCACCACATGTACCTAGTCATCCTTTGTACCTTCTCCAGGAGCTATCCTGGTGCTAAGGAACCACATATACATAGTCACCCCCAGGGACAATTCTGAATGTAAAGAGCCAACATAGTCATCCTCTGTACCTCCCCCAGACACAAGTCATGGTGATGGCAAACTACATGTACATGGTCTTCCTCACTACCCTGTGCAGGGGCAGTCCTGATGGTGAGGAACCGCGTATAATTATCCTCTGTACCTTCCCCCGGGACAGAACCCAATAAAATGTTAGGGTTAATGATGATGCCGTCAGGTTTTTTTTTTGTGGTACCCAACATCCTGTCCAAGTGTTCATCATCACCCACTGACCACACAGTATAGCACAGGCAGCAGAATTTCCCATCACCCCCTGCAGTTGTCCCCCTCTATACAAGGCCTGCAGTTGTCACTCTTCTGCTCCGGCCTCCCTCCTTAGATTTCTGTAGACACCTAATGAAGTTATCAACCTTTTCCCCAGGTGTACCCTTGTAAACTGTTCCAGCTGTCATCCTTGTTCCCATGTGCCTGTGCAATGTCCCCAGCTGTCACTCTCCTCCCCAGGTGTCCCCTCCCTGTGCAATATCCCCAGCTGCCCCCCTCCCTGTGCAATGTCCCCAGCTGCCCCCCTCCCTGTGCAATGTCCCCAGCTGCCCCCCTCCCTGTGCAATGTCCCTAGCTGTCACTGTGCTCCCCAGGTGTCCCCCTCCCTGTGCAATATCCCCAGATGTCACTGTCCTCCCCAGGTGTCCCCTCCCTGTGCAATGTCCCCAGCTGTCACTCTCCTCCCCAGGTGTCCCCTCCCTGTGCAATGTCCCTAGCTGTTACTGTGCTCCCCAGGTGTCCCCTCCCTGTGCAATGTCCCCAGCTGTCACTGTGCTCCCCAGGTGTCCCCTCCTGTGCAATGTCCCCAGCTGTCACTGTCCTCCCCAGGTGTCCCCTCTCTGTGCAATATCCCCAGCTGTCACTGTCCTCCCCAGGTGTCCCCTCCCTGTGCAATATCCCCAGCTGTCACTGTCCTCCCCAGGTGTCCCCTCCCTGTGCAATGTCCCCAGCTGCCCCCCTCCCTGTGCAATGTCCCTAGCTGTCACTGTGCTCCCCAGGTGTCCCCCTCCCTGTGCAATATCCCCAGATGTCACTGTCCTCCCCAGGTGTCCCCAGCTGTCACTGTCCTCCCCAGGTGTCCCCAGCTGTCACTGTCCTCCCCAGGTGTCCCCCTCCATGTGCAATGTCCCCAGGTGTCACTCTCCTCCCCAGATGTCCCCCTCCCTGTGCAATGTCCCCAGCTGTCACTCTCCTCCCCAGATGTCCCCCTCCCTGTGCAGTGTTCCTGGGTGTCACCCTCCTCCCCAAGTGTCACCATCCCTATGCAATGTCCCCAACTGCTCCCATGCCTGCCAGGTGTCCCCATCACTGTGCACTGTCCCCATCCCTATGCAATGCCCCCATCCTCCCCAGGTGTCACATCCCTATGCACTGTCCCCATCCCTTTGCAATGTCCCTAGGTGCCACCCTCCTCCCCAGGTGTCACCATCCCTATGCACTGTCCCTAACTGCCCCTATCCCTGTGCCCATCCCTATGCACTGTTCCAAGGTGCCCCCAAGTGTCCCCATCCCTATGCACTGTGCCTAGCTGTCCTTAACTGCGTCACTCTCCTCCCCAACTGCCCCCATGCCTGTGCAATGTCCCCAGGTGTCACCCTCCTCTCCAGGTGTCCCCATCCCTATGTACTGTCCCCAGGTGTCCCCATCCCTATGTACTGTCCCCAGGTGTCCCCATCCCTGTACAATGTCCCCAGGTGTCACCATCCTCTCCAGGTGTCCCCATCCCTATGTACTGTCCCCAGGTGTCCCCATCCCTGTACAATGTCCCCAGGTGTCCCTATCCTCTCCAGGTGTCCCCATCCCTATGTACTGTCCTCAGGTGTCCCCATCCCTGTGCCATGTCCCCAGGTGTCCCCATCCCTGTACAATGTCCCCAGGTGTCCCCATCCCTGTACAATGTCCCCAGGTGTCCCCATCCCTGTACAATGTCCCCAGGTGTCCCCATCCTCTCCAGGTGTCCCCATCCCCATGTACTGTCCCCAGGTGTCCCCATCCCTGTACAATGTCCCCAGGTGTCACCATCCTCTCCAGGTGTCCCCATCCCTATGTACTGTCCCCAGGTGTCCCCATCCCTGTACAATGTCCCCAGGTGTCCCTATCCTCTCCAGGTGTCCCCATCCCTATGTACTGTCCCCAGGTGTCCCCATCCCTGTGCCATGTCCCCAGGTGTCCCCATCCCTGTACAATGTCCCCAGGTGTCCCCATCCCTATGTACTGTCCCCATCCCCATGTACTGTCCCCAGGTGTCCCCATCCCTGTGCAATGTCCCCATCCCTATGTACTGTCCCTAGGTATCCCCATCCCTATGTACTGTTCCCAGGTGTCACCCTCCTCTCCAGGTGTCCCCATCCCTATGTACTGTCCCCAGGTGTCCCCATCCCTGTACAATGTCCCCAGGTGTCCCTATCCTCTCCAGGTGTCCCCATCCCTATGTACTGTCCCCAGGTGTCCCCATCCCTGTGCCATGTCCCCAGGTGTCCCCATCCCTGTACAATGTCCCCAGGTGTCCCCATCCCTGTACAATGTCCCCAGGTGTCCCCATCCCTGTACAATGTCCCCAGGTGTCCCCATCCCTGTACAATGTCCCCAGGTGTCCCCATCCCTGTACAATGTCCCCAGGTGTCCCCATCCTCTCCAGGTGTCCCCATCCCTATGTACTGTCCCCAGGTATCCCCATCCCTATGTACTGTTCCCAGGAGTCACACTCCTCTCCATGTGTCCCCATCCCTATGTACTGTCCCCAGGTGTCCCCATCCCTATGTACTGTCCCCAGGTGTCACCCTCCTCTCCATGTGTCCCCATCCCTATGTACTGTCCCCAGGTGTCCCCATACCTATGTACTGTCCCCATCCCTGTACAATGTCCCCATCCCTATGTACTGTTCCCAGGTGTCACCTTTCTCTCCATGTGTCCCCATCCCTATGTACTGTCCCGAGGTGTCCCCATCCCTATGTACTGTCCCCAGGTGTCCCCATCCCTATGTACTGTCCCCAGGTGTCCCCATCCCTATGTACTGTCCCCAGGTGTCACCCTGACTCACTTGCTCCTTGACGGCCAGTCTGAGCGGGGCGAGCTGCTCCTCCATGGCGGGTGAGTGTGTGGGGTGTCTCGGGTGTAGAGCGGTGAGGAGGCTCGGTGTGGAGAGCCGGCTCTTGTAGCGGAGGGATCGGGGCTGAGCAGTGAGCTGCAGCAGCAGGGCGGGGAGGGATCTCAGCACGCGCATCACACTCACTGCATGATGAAATCTCTGCTGTGCCGACCGCCGCAAAGCGACACGGCGCGACTGCCGGTGGGTGTTGTGCCGTACGGCAGAGCGGGCCGCCATTTTGGGCTAGGGCAAAATGCCCTTACTGGAAGTGTAACGTAACCCCTGATAACATGACAAACAGTCATATCTGTTCACACTAATCCTCAGTGACTGACATGGATCACTGAAATAATAAAAAAAAGTCTCACAGAGCCGACCTATAAGCGGAGTGGCTGTCCCTAGCAACCAGTCAGGTTTCTATGTAGAAGTGGTTGGTTGCTATGCAGACAGAGATAAACATATTGTAGGGATCTGCTGCACTCTACTGTTTCAATCTGTTAATGAACTTTAAGTGGATTATGTATGCACTTCATGCCCCTGGGTCGCTGACTTGGAAGCCCCCAAAGGGGAAAGTGGTGCGGGACAGAAGAAAATTTCAACTGCATGGCCTGTCTTCTGCTAAATCTTGGACCAGAATAGATTCCTAGACATGACTAGGGAACAACGAGGTGGGCGGACTCTGAGTTCCAGCGCTATACCACAAGTCTTGCTGGTGAGAGGCTCCATTCCAGGCTGGTTGGACAACAGGATCCATCTTCCCCGCCCCTGTGACCGCTTTTCTCGTCTTCAGGTTTCCGACAACACATCACGGCGGCCATCCTCTTGAAGTATCTCTATTTTTATTTTATTATTATTATTAGTAAGGTTTTCTTTTTTCTATTTTTATTAATGCATTTTGATTTATTTTGTATTTTTGTATTATTATGAATATTATATTCATGATTTCATGTTTAATTCATTGTTCATTTCTGTAGGCCCAGTGCTGGTTCTGAGGCAATATTTGAATAACTTCTTGTTATATAGCACATACTTCTTGTCAGTTGTAAACCAACAGTTTATATATATATATATACACAGTATCTCACAAAAGTGAGTACACCCCTCATATTTTTGTAAATATTTTATTCTATCTTTTCATGTGACAACACTGAAGAAATGACACTTTGCTACAATGTAAAGTAGTGAGTGTACAGCTTGTATAACAGTGTAAATTTGCTGTCCCCTCAAAATAATTCAACACACTGCCATTAATGTCTGAACCACTGGCAACAAAAGTGAGTACACCCCCCCCAAGTGACAATGTCCAAATTGGGCCCAATTAGCCATTTTCCCTCTCCCTGGGTCAGCTCTTTGGTGTAAATGGGGAACAGGTGTGTTACATTTGGTGTTATCGCTCTCACTCTCTCATACTGGTCCCTGGAAGTTCAACATGGCACCTTATAGCAACGAACTTTCTGAGGATCTGAAAAAAAGAATTGTTGCTCTACATAAAGATGGCCTAGGCCAGTGATGGTGAACCTTGGCACTCCAGATGTTTTGGAACTACATTTCCCATGATGCTCAACTACACTGCAGAGTTCATGTGCATCATGGGGAATGTAGATCCAAAACATCTGGGGTGCCAAGGTTCCCCATCACTGGCCTAGGCTATGAGAAGATTGCTAAGACCCTGAAACTGAGCTGCAGGACGGTGGCCAAGACCATACAGCGGTTTAACAGGACAGGTTCCACTCAGAACAGGCCTCACCATGGTCGACCGAAGAGGTTGAGTGCACATGCTCAGTGTCATATCCAGACGTTGTCTATGGGAAATAGAGGTATGAGTGCTGCCAGCATTGCTGCAGAGGTTGAAGGGGTGGGGGGGTCAGACTGTCAGTGCTCAGACCATACGCCGCACACTGCATCAAATTGGTCTGCATGGCTGTTGTCCCAGAAGGAAGCCTCTTCTAAAGATGATGCACAAGAAAGCCCGCAAACAGTTTGCTGAAGACAAGCAGACTAAGGACATGGATTACTGGAACCATGTCCTGTGGTCTGATGAGACCAAAATAAACTTATTTGGTTCAGATGGTGTCAAACGTGTGTGGCGGCAACCAGGTGAGGAGTACAAAGACAAGTGTGTCTTTCTAAAGTGTTCATATTGGTGTGTCAAATATCCTTTAAAAGGTAAAATCAGCCAAAAACTGACTAAGTAATGTCAGAAGTAGTACGATAAAAGACATACCTGAATGTAAATATAAAAAACTGGTGAATTAGGTTTGTCGGCACATGCAGTGTGGATCCGCCAAGGGTACAGTATGGCCAGCGAAGCTGCCAATTATATTATCAAACATGTTGAGCTGATACTCCTATCACCTTCATATAGCACCGCAGCCACGCTGACATCCCCCGAGGGGCTCTTATTATCACTATCCCCTTAGGGGATTTGGCTATATGACTGCAATTGCCATTGGGGTTTCTGCTTTAGCTACACTTCTTATGTCAGGCTCAGTTCACACATATGCGATGCGGGAAGCCTGCAAATCCACTGCGGGTTCCAGCATCGCATTCAAATCGCAGGCAGTTCACGCTGCCATATGCAAATCGCTGGGGGTGTCAATACAGAGTTAACGATGCCCCCAGATCAGTTCGCATATCGCAGTGCGAACTGACAGCTTGGAAATGAATCGGATTGCATTGGTGTGAACCACCATGCCATCCGATTCTGCTGCAGACCCAAAAAAGCGTCCTGTGCGTGTTCAGTCCAAATCAGATGCAAATTCAGCCATGCAATCTGTTTACTATCTGTATGGCTGAATTCACATCGCACAGACATCGCATGTGATTTTCAGAGCAGTGCGCTCCGTATCACATGCGATGTCTGTCATCGCTATAGTGTGAACCGGGGCTTAAAGTCATTAATGTTCCTTCTCTTTTAAATTGTATGCTATACTTATGTAGAAATAAATTTAGATTTTTTTTATACATGTGCCTATAAAGTCCATATCTATGTAGCACTACTCCCAAAGGAGCTGCGGATTACGGGTTCCCCTGGGCTACCATTAGCAACAGTAGAACATTCAGGCATGTTTCCAAGTGTTTTACCTCAGACAAGGACCAGTCCAGTTTCTTTGGTTTTCATGTTTTATTAGGAACTTGGATAGGAGAAGGGATGAGTGGGATACTCCACCTGACTAGAACTATGCACAAATATGCAGGGACTTGAATAAAGCTGATTAACGCTGAGTAACGCTGACTGACGCTGTGTTGAGCTAGTCACGGCTAGGCCGCTGCTTCACTTGGCCCTTGGCTGGGAAAGGAGTTCTGTAAGCTTCCTGAGGTGACTCTGTCCTAAGGCAAGCTATTCTTTAACCACTTGCCAACTGCCGCAAGTACATTTACTGCGGCGGTCAGCCTCTCCCGGGCAAAGTGACATAGTACTACGTCGCTTGCCCAGAAGCCTGTAGGGGGCGAGGGCGCGCCGCCGGAGGGGCGCTCCTGCCCCCACTCGTTCACTGAGGTCCCCGCTCAAGTGACCAGCGGCTCCGATGTCCGCCGGCCACTCGCAATCTCCCACTGGAGAGGGAGAAAGGCAGGCGGCTAATGTAAACAAAGCCGCCTGTCATTCTCCCTGGTGTAACTGCAGAGATCATACGATCCTGCTATGTAGGATCGTATGTCTCTGTGGTTACATAAAAAGCCACGCCCCTTGACAGTTAGAAGCACGCCCCTAGGGACACACTTAACCCCTGGATCTCTAATAAAGTTAACCCCTTCCCTGCCAGTGTCATTTTTACAGTAACAGTGCATATTTATAGCACTGATTACTGTAGTAATGTCACTGGTCCCCCCAAAAGTGTCAAAAATGTCAGTCAGGGGTCCGATCTGTCCGCCGTAATGTCACAGTCCCGCAAAAAAAAATCGCAGATCGCCGCCATTATTCGTTAAAAAAAAAAAAAAAAAACAATAAAAATGACATAAATCTTTCCCGTAGTTATTAAACACAATAAGTTTTGCGCAAACCAATAAAAATACGCTTATTGCGATTTTTTTTTTTACCAAAAATATGTAGCAGAAAACTTATTGGTCTAAAATGTTAAAAAATTTAGATTTTTACCTTTTTTTTTTTTTTTTGAGAATGTTATATAAAAAAATGTGAAAAATATTGTTATTTTTTCAAAATTGTCGCTCTTTTTGTGTTTATAGCGCAAAAAATAAAAGTTGCACAGGTGATCAAATACCACCAAAATAAATCGCTGTTTGTGGGGAAAAAAAGGACGTCAATTTCATTTGGGTACAGCGTCGCGCGACCGCGCAATTGTCCGTTAAAGTCACACAGTGCCGAATCGCAAAATAGGCCCTGGTCTTTGAGCAGGAAAATCCTCCGGGGCTTAAGTGGTTAAAGCGGAGTTCCACCCAAAAGTGGAACTTCCGCTTTAGGGAGTCCTGACCCCCCGACATGCCACATTTGGCATGTCATCTTTTGGGGGGGGGAGCTGGTACCTAGTTTTGACATGTCCCCGCTCCCACTTCCGCTCGGAGCGCCGCGACGCCCTGAGCGGAAGTTCTCCTCTCCCCCTCTCTCCCTGCAATCTTCTGGGACACGTCAGAGGTCCCAGAAGATTGCCGGCCAATCACGGCGCGCAGCGCGACTCGCGCATGCGCAGTGGGTACCCGGCTGTGAAGCCGCAAACTGTAACAGCCGGGACAGGTGAGTAAATGGCTGGAACTCCGCTTTAAGGTAGACTGTATTGCAGAACACGTAATAAATATGTGCAGCGCTAAATAAATTGATATGAAAGTGAAACATATCCACAAAAACAATAAATCACATATTAAGTATATGAAAAAAGAACGTCCATATAAAAGTGATAAGTGACATAATAACTTGATAGTGACATCAACAAAGTCCCATATAAAAGAAAAGAGATTCCAACAAGTGAAAAAAACTGGTCCAATCCAAGAAAATCCTATTCAAAGGTAAATATAGGAAAATGAGATCCCGTCACCAAGTGGGAAAAATAAAATTGGACGCTCACCAGATGCTGTGGGTCTGTGATATCATACGACATACAGACCAAACCGACTTTTGATATATAATCCAAGATTCCTCCTTAGGATACCATAGATGTTGCTCCAGGCTCATAGGAAATGGGGGGAGGAGTAGTGAATCGCTCATAAACCAGACCACATGAAAGCCAAAAGAAAAGGGCACATAGCGTAAAAACTGCTTAAAACAAATTTAATGAAAAGCAGGTAGTGCTCTTACATACATCCGATGGTAACAAGGGAATGTAAACACAGATAGAGGTGGTCTATTGGAAGATGCTGACGCGTTTCGTCTCATTAGACATTGTCAATGGATATTGCTCAAAAAATACAGAGGACTTGGATGAATATATACCCCAAAAATCACCCCGATGGAAAGGACGGCAATGCCAATTGGCAGTCTCCCGGGCGAGTACGTTACTCAGGCATAATGATAGGTAAGTGAAAACTAAAATAACATCATACAGGAGGTGGGCGAAAAATGGAGACAAACAAGTGTAAAGGACATGATCTTGAAAACACGGGCCAGATCAGATAATTCTTAGTATGTTGTATATAGGGGGTAACTAGGGCTTCAGTAGAGCTGATGGCAAATAAAAGGGAAGAAGGCCCATGAATAATCAACCATCCAGGATATGAGATGCAAGCGAGGCAAGTGGTATCGCCTACAGCAGTCTGAGGTACATATGCTGTCGATCGTCCAACACTTCAGGGCCCTTCCTGGCGCCCCCTTTGTCCCTAATCTTCAGGGTTTAACTACTTGGCACCCCCTTTACTGTAACACTCTGGGTGAGCTGGCTCCTTGATCCCCTGACTTCTCTGGAGTGGTCCCCTCTCTTAGGCAGACCCTTGGGCAGTCCCTTTTGCACTCACGATACTGTTTTTCCTAAAGTCTTCTGCCCACCAGCTCCACTGGTCAGCAAACTGGATCCTCTGCAGCTCAGCTCCACACCTGGTCCCTAGGCCGACCGCCTGGACCACCTTCCTCACACCTGCAGGAGGAGAGACAGCCGTCCACCTCCTCCTGGGACTTTGCTCCCGCCAAAAGACACCCTGTCACATTCCCCCTCAGGATTTATTTCCAATCCCAGGATGCATTGCAGCAATGCCCGCCCACTGGGACAGTCATAAACCTTGGTGTGCAATTGGCTAGGTTTCCTCCACTGTCCAACAAGCTCCCTTATTGGATATAGTGGGGAGACTTCCCAGACCCAACAAGTCACACCTGGGAACAGGTGACAGACTAAACTAACCGATCAGGATCTCCTGATAAGCAGACAGAGCCACCACATCATGTTTACCTAGCACCTACCTAGGAGGGTGCTACATCTATATCTCCAGTCTTAAATGAAAACCAAAGTAGAGGCCAAGCTTACCACCTATATTATTATTAGTGTAAAAATGGTCATCCTCACAAAACAAAACATAAATCCCATACATGGTGCAATAAATTACAGGTGTGCTGTAACCTATAAACAACATCTACAAAACAGAGCCCCCCCCCCCCCGGTGCTGGGGGTCTTTTATTACTCACACTAACCCCAATGTGATGTGAATGTCTAATGTATATGTAAAGCGCTGCGTAAATTGACAGCGCTATATAAGTACCTGAAATAAATAATAAAATAAATAAATGTCAGGGGGCTTTTTATTACTTCTGCTGACACCAGTGCTAGGGGGCCTATTTTATTTCCAGTCACTAGTGCTGGGGTATTTATTTTTCCCTCCGGTGCTAGGGGTCCTATTGTATTTCTCCCAGTCAGTGGATCGACTTCTATACAACCTCAGTGCCCATACATGGATCAAAATTCGGGCTGGTCCCTGCTGAACTTGCCAAATTCTGTTCCATATATAGACAGCTTTAACCTCTTGCCATGCGGCCAATTCTGACACTTCGCTCTTACATGTATAAAATCGACTTTTTTTTTGCTAGATAATTACTTAGAACCCCCAAACATTATATAGGGCAGAAGCCCTATAGAATAAAATGGTAGGTGTTGCAAATTTGTATATCACACGGTATTTTAACACAGTGGCGGTTGGCACTCCATGGGCCGGGGGGGGGGGGGCAGACCGACCGCACCATACCCCCCCCCCCCCCCCCGGACCACACCAGCCTGCACACCACGCCCCCCCCCCCAGCGAGACAGGAGAGGACGGACAGACAGGACCCCCCCCCCGCTCACTCACCCTGACTGGATGCAGCAGTAGACGGCTTCGGCTTCTTCCCCTGTCTTCTTCGTCTCCTCCCTCCTCCTCCATGCCCTTGGCTTCTCCTTTCGGCCACTCAGGAAACGGGTCTTAAAACCTGCTTCCTGATTGGCCAGGAGGAGGATCCATGTGACAATAGCGGATTTTAATTCACTATTGTCACACAACTGGATGGACTCGGGGCACACTGCTCTGCGCCCTGAGCCCACCCTTTTTTTTTTTAGCCTGTGAGAGCCTCTGGCTCTAATCACATGGTTAAAAAAAAAGAAAAAGCCCCATTGAACTCCATGCGTCCGACGCCCCGTATGTAGATTAGGGGGCCGGACGTATGGATGGGGGGGTGGCGCCCCTGCGCCCCCTATGACCAACCACCACTGTTTTAACAGCGTTTATTCAAATGCAATTTTTGGGGAAAAAACACTTTCATTAATTAAATAAATAAAAAAAAAAAACACTAAAGTTAGCCCAATTTTTTTGGAAAATTTGCAAGGGGGTCTGGTGCTAGAATTATTGCTCTCGCACTGACATTCACGACTATACCCTCATGTGTGGTGCGATCACCGTTTACATATGCGTGCAGGAGTAACGCATGCTTTCGCATTTTCTGCGTTAGCACATTGGGACGAGGGCGCTTTACTTTTTTTTTTTTTATTATTATTATTATTTATTTTATATGTAGCACTGCCCCCTAGGGAGCTGCTGGAAGTGGATTCCCCTGGGTTACCCATAGCAACAGTTTGTAAAATCTTAACACTTTGTTCTTGGCTCAGTCAATGAACAATCCACGGGATTTGTTTGTTTTTTGTGTTTTTATTTAGAACTGGGATGGGAGAAGGGATGAGTGGGAAACTCCAACTTGATAAGTATGCACAAATCCTGAGGACTTCTAACTGTATTGAGTGCGGCAAGGCCGCTGCTTCACCCTGCCACTGAAGTGAAAATTTCAAAGGTTAACTATTCCTTGGATTACTCTTCAGGGTCTAACTTGGCGCCCCCTTTTTCACTTGCCGTGTGTGCTAACTTCTGCCCACTGACCCCACTAGAGTGGTCCCCTTCCTGGGCAGACCCCTGGCAAGCTCCCTGGTACTCACGGACACGGTTTCTCCTTCAGTCACTCTGCCTTCAACTCCCCTGCCGGGATCCTGGACCTCCTGGCTCAGCACCACACTCTGGCTCACTAGGCCGACTGCCTATGACCACCTTCCTTGCTGATAGGAGGAGAGACAGCCATCACCCTCCTCCACGGACCTGGCTTCCCGCCCAAAGATGCCCCAACACATGTGCCCCCGGCTTTTATGATCAATCCCAGGATGCACTGCGGTTGTGCCCTCCCACTGGGGCTGTCACAAAAGCCTGTGTGTCACTGACTGGGTTTCCTCCACTGTCCAACAGGCTCCCCTATTGGAAACAGTGGGGACACTCCCTCAGACCAAGCGAATCACACAAGGACACATGTAACAGGCAAAACTAAGAATTAGACTCTCCTGATGAGCAGGCAGAGCCAAAAATTAGGCTTTTACCTAGCACCTATCTAGGAGGGTGCTACATCTACATTTTTTTTCACACTTTCTTTTTTTTTTTTTTTTTTTTGGATTAACTTTATTGCAATCACAAGGAATGAACAACATCACTTGTGACAGCATGGGGCATGACAGGTCCTCTTTATGCAAGAGATCTGGAGTCTATTGGATCTTGGAACCCAAATCTCTCCTCTAGCCTTCCATGTACCCTATCAGATACAGATCCGTCTGATTGGCAGTTTTCCTGGCTGCTGGCGGCCAGGTAAACAAAGAGGTGGTACCAGAAGTGATAAGTCGTCACTTCCTATATTGACGTCCTTTTTTTTCCCCGCAAACAGAGTTTCTTTTGGTGCTATTTGATCACCTGTGCGATTTTTATTTTTTGCGCCATAAAACAAAAAAAGAACCACAATTTTGAAAAAATAACAATATTTTTCAAATTTTTTTAATATGAAATTCTCAAACAAAAAATGTAAAAATCACAATTTTTTAAACATTTTAGGCCAATTTGTTTTCTGCTACATATTTTTGGTAAAAAAAATCGCAATAAGCAGTTTGCGCAAAAGTTATTGCGTTTACTAACTATGGGAAATTTATGTCATTTTTATTGTTTTTTTTTAACTAGTAATGGCGGCGATCTGCGGTCTATTTTTTTTTGCGGGACTGCGACATTGCGGCGGACAGATTGGACCCCTGACTGACATTTTTGACACTTTTGGGGGTACCAGTGACATTACTACAGTAATCAGTGCTATAAATATGCAATGTTACTGTAAAAATGACACTGGCAAGGAAGGGGTTAACTTTACTGGTGATCAAGGGGTTAAGTGTATCCCTAGGGGAGTGATTCTTACTGTCAGGGGGCGTGACTTGTCAAGTAATCACAGAGACATGCGATCCTATATAGCAGGATCACATAGCCTCTGTGATTACTTCAGTGAGAATGACAGACGGCTGTGTTTACATCAGCCGTCTGTCCTTCTCTCACAGCTGCGGGAGATCATGAGTGGCCGGAGCGCGATTGCCCCCTAGCTCCTCCCAGGTGAGCGCCATACATGTACAACGCTTTTGCCTGGGAGCACCAGACTGGCGCCGTACAACTGCGGCGGGTGGTCGGCAAGTAGTTAACCGCTTGCCGACCGCCGCACAACTATTTACTGCGGCGGTCAGCCCCTCACAGGCAGAGCGACGTAGTACTACGTCGCTAGCCTGTGAGGGTCTAGGGAGCGAGCGCGCGCCCCCGGAGGCGCGCTCCCGCTCGGTCACGGACCCCCCCGCGTGTGTGACCGGCGGACCCGATGTCCGCCGGTCACTCGGCGATCGTCGGTGCAGAGGGAGAAAGGCAGGCGGCTGATGTAAACAAGCCGCCTGTCAATCTCCCCTGTGTAGAAACAGTGATCATACGGTTCTACTATGTAGGACCGTTGATCACTGTTCCTACACCTCAAGCCACAGCCAATCACAGTTAGAATCACGCCCCTAGGGACACACATAGCCCCTCCCTCTCAAAAAAAGTTAACCCTTTCACTGCCAGTGTAATTTTACAGTAACAGTGCATATTTATAGCACTGATTACTGCAGTAATGTCACTGGTAACCCCAAAAGTGTCAAAAATGTCAGTCAAGGGTCCAATCTGTCTGCCGCAATGTCGCAGTACCGCAAAAAAAATCGCAGATCGCCGCCATTACGCGTTAAAAAAAAACCAACAAAAATGACAAAAATCTTTACCTTTGTTAGTAAACGCGATAACATTTGCGCAAACCAATCAAAATACGCTTTTTGCAATTTTTTTTACCAAACATATGTAGCAAAAAACAAATTGGCCAAAAATGTTAAAGAATTTAGATTTTTACATTTTTTGGGGGGGAATTTCATACAAAAAATGTGAAAAATATTGTTATTTTTGCAAAATTTACGCTCTTTTTTTGTTTATAGCGCAAAAAGTAAAAATCACACAGGTGATCAAATACCACCAAAAGAAAGCTCTGTTTGTGGGAAAAAAAGGACGTCAAATTATTTTAGGTACAGCGTCGCACGACCGCGCAATTGTCCGCAAAAGTCACGCAGTGCCGAATCACAAAATACCCCCTGGTCGGAATGGGGGTACAATGTTCCGGGGCTTAAGTAGTTAAAGTATTATACAATGTAAGTAATTATCATACTATGATCATGATTGTAATGTAAAGGTCTCAGTCGCCAGGGAAGGTCCTATCATTATACAGGGGGGATGAAAAGAAACTAAATCAGAGAGGGGCACAGACAAGGCTTATCTGGCTAATAAAGACATGAAATACATTTTTACTTTTTATTTTTACACTAATATGATGACTTTTGCTATTTTGTTACATTATTTATTAATATAGGAAGCGTTGGCACAACCAGTGAGCTCACTGCAAGGAGACTAAAGAATACATTTTGTTTTTTGTAATTTTCTTTTAGTTTATATATTTAAAAATAGCCACACTAGATCCTGGGGTATAATTTAAGTCTTCTCTGAGTTGACCGGAGGTGGTCTGTTTTTAAAGAGAGAGAGCGAGAGAGAAAGATAAAAGGGGAGAGGGAAAGAAAGAGCAGGAGAGAGAGGAACAGAAGAAAGAGGAGGAGAGGGAGAGAAGGAGAAGGAGAAGGAGAGGGAGAGAAGGAGAAGGGGAGGAAGAGGAGGAGGGAGTGAGGGAGAAGGAGAAGGGGAGGGAGAAGGAGAGGGAGAGAAGGAGAAGGGGAGGAGGAGGGAGTGAGGGAGAAGGAGAAGGGGAGGGAGAAGGAGAGGGAGAGAAGGGGAGGGAGAAGGAGAGGGAGAGAAGGAGAAGGGGAGGAAGAGGAGGAAGAGGAGGAGGGAGAGAGGGAGAAGGAGAAGGGGAGGGAGAAGGAGAGGGAGAGAAGGAGAAGGGGAGGAAGAGGAGGAGGGAGAGAGGGAGAATGAGAAGGGGAGAGAAGGAGAGGGGGAGATAGAGGAGAGGAGGAGGGAGAGAAGGAGAGGGGGAGGAAGAGGAGAAGGGAGAGAGGAAGAAGGAGAGGGAGAGAAGGAGAGGGGGAGGAAAAGGAGAAGGGAGAGAGGGAGAAGGAGAGGGAGAGAAGGAGAGGGGGAGGAAAAGGAGAGGAGGAGGGAGAGAGGGAGAGAAGGAGAGCGGGAGGAAGAGGGAAAGGAGGAGGGAGAGGGTGAGAAGGAGAGGGGGAGGGAGAGAGGTAGGAGGAGAAGGAGAGGGGGAGGGAGAGAGGTAGAGGGAGAAGGAGAGGGGGAGGGAGAGAGGTAGAGGGAGGAGTAGAGGAAGAGGTGGAGAGGGAAAGGGAGAAGGAGAGGGAGAGAAGGGGAGGAAGAGGGAGAGGAGGAGGGAGAAGGAGTGGGTGTGAGGAAGAGGGAGAGGATGAGAAAGAGAGGAGGCGGGAGACAGGTAGATGGAGAAGGAGAGGGGTAGGGAGAGAGGTAGAGGGAGGAGGAGAGGAAGAGGGAGAGAAGGAGAGGGGGAGGAAGAGGGAGCGGAGGAGGGAGAGAGGGAGAGAAGGAGAGGGTGAGAAGGAGAGGGGGCGGGAGAGGGGTAGAGGGAGAAGGAGAGGAGGAGGGGAAAGGAGGAGGGGGAGAAGGAGAGGGGGAGGGGGAGGGAGAAGGAGGGGAGGAGGGAGAAAGGCAGAAAAGGAGAGGGGGAGGAAGAGAGGTAGAGGGAGAAGGATAAGGAGAGGAGATGGGGGGAGAGGTAGAGGGAGGGGAGGAGGGAGAGAATGAGAGATTGAGGGAGAGAGGGAGAAGAAGAGGGGGAGAGAAAAAGAGGAAGAGGGAGAGATGGAGAGGGAGCGAGGAAGATGGAGCAGTAGAGTTAGTGAGGGAGAGAAGAAGAGGGAGGGAAGGGGAGGAGGAGAGGGGGACAGAAAGAGGGAGAGGAATAGGGAAGGTGAGAGGAAGAGAGAGAAATAAAGAACATGCAGGCTGTGCTGGAACTGCCTGCAGGGCTATGAAGACCCAAATTATCCATAACTAGACATGAGGATCTCCTAAACACACCTAAACCTCCTAAACAAATCTAAGTAAAGCAAAACCTAGTTATAAGAATTGCAGTCAGGTCTCTGCAGTGGTGTCAACAGGTTGTGAGCAACAGAACCACGTCAAGGTCCTTCCCAAGTCTGTTGAAAAATATTTGGTTTGAGCTCTTCTCTGCTCATTCTAACCAAGCTAACAAAATACATGACATAATAAAACAGCAAAGTTTTGAAAAGATACCGAAACTCCTCAGCAGTCCGTACGGGCCATAGCAATCTGCCATGTACCGGCCAGGGTCGTAACAGCAAGGCTATCTGGGGAGCAGGCAGAAGAATAGAAGAAGAAAAGTCCTGAGGCAAGCCAGGGGTCAGTACAGGCAGCGTTCAGGAAGAGTCAGGTTCAGCAAAGGTTGGGAACAGAAGATAAGATACAGGACAGATGCACAGATGCGCAAGAGCGGATAAGACCAAACAGCACTAACACAATGACATAGTCAGTGGCGGCCCGTCCAATGGGGGCGCAGGGGCGCCCCCCCCCCCCATCCATGCGTCCGGCTCCCTAATCTATATGCAGGGCGCCAGACGCATGGATTCCAATGGGGGTTTAATTTTTTTTGAAGCACGTGATTAGAGCCAGAGGCTCTATTAGGCTTCAAAAAAGAGTGGGCTCGGGGCGCAGAGCACTGGGCCCTGAGCCTACCCAGTTGTGTGACAATAGCAAATTAATATTCGCTATTGTCACACGGATCCTCCTCCTAGCCAATCAGGAAGCGGGTACCCCTTCACCCCACTTACCTCACTGTAGTGTCCTGTCCCCCCCCCCCAAAGCAGTGTCCTTTGCCCCCTTCACCCCACTCACCTCACTGTAGTGTCCTGCCCCCCCCCCCAAAGCAGTGTCCTTTGCCCCCTTCACCTCACCCTCCTCACTGTAGTGACCTACCCCCCCCCCTCCAAAGCAGTGTCCTCTGCCCCCTTCACTTCACCCCCCTTATTGTAGTGTCCTGTCCCCCCCCCCTCCCCACCTCCAAAGCAGTGTCCTCTGCCCCCTTCACCTCAACCCCCTCACTGTAGTGTCCCCCCCCCAAAGCAGTGTCCTCTGCTCCCTTCACCTCACCCCCTCACTATAGTGTCCTCTTCCCCCCCCCTCCAAAGCAGTGTCCCCTGCCCCTTCACCTCACTTCCCTCACTCTAGTGTCCTCTCCTCCCCCCTCCTCCAGAGCAGTGTCCTCTGCACCCTTCACCTCACTTCACTCACTCTAGGCCCCCCCCCCCTCCAAAGCAGTGTCCTCTGCCCCCTTCACCTCACTTCACTCACTCTAGTGTCCTCTCCCCCCCCCCCCCTCCCAAGCAGTGTCCTCTGCCCTCTTCACCTCACTCCCCTCACTGTTCTGTCCTCTCCCCCCCCACCACCAAAGCAGTGTCCTCTGCCCCCTTCACCTCACCCCCCTCACTGTAGTGTCCTCCCCCCCCCCACCTCCACAGCAGTGTCCTCTGCCCCCTTCACCTCACCCCCCTCACTGTATTGTCTTCTCCCTCCCCCCTCCAAAGCAGTGTCCTCTGCCCCCATCACCTCACCCCCCTCACCGTAGTGTCGTTCCCCCCCCCCCCTCCACAGCAGTGTCCTCTGCCCCCTTCACTTCACCCCCCTCATTGTAGTGTCCTGTCCCCCCCCTCCCCACCTCCAAAGCAGTGTCCTCTGCCCCCTTCACCTCAACCCCCTCACTGTAGTGCCCCCCCCCCAAAGCAGTGTCCTCTGCCCCCTTCACCTCAACCCCCTCACTGTAGTGTTTCCCCCCCCCCCCAAAGCAGTGTCCTCTGCTCCCTTCACCTCACCCCCTCACTATAGTGTCCTCTCCCCCCCCCCTCCAAAGCAGTGTCCCCTGCCCCTTCACCTCACTTCCCTCACTCTAGTGTCCTCTCCCCCCCTCCTCCAAAGCAGTGTCCTCTGCACCCTTCACCCCACTTCACTCACTCTAGTGTCCCCCCCCCCCCTCCAAAGCAGTGTCCTCTGCCCCTTCACCTCACTTCCCTCACTATAGTGTCCTCTCCCCCCCCCCCTCCAAAGCAGTGTCCCCTGCCCCCTTCACCTCACATCCCTCATTGTAGTGTCCCCCCCCCCCCTCCAAAGCAGTGTCCCCTGCCACCTCACCTCACTGTAATGTCCTCCCCCCCCCCCCCTCCAAAGCAGTGTCCTCTGCTCCCTTCACCTCACCCCCTCACTGTAGTGTCCTCCCCCCCCCCCTCCAAAGCAGTGTCCTCTGCTATCTATCTATATATTATATATCTATTTATCAATCAGTCAGTGTTGTTCTCTGACTGGCTCCAATGGAGAAAAAAATCCTTCCAGACTCCCTAAAGTTCATCTCCCTGGAAATTCTATATATAGTATTAGATAATATCTATCTATCTATCTATCTATCTATCTATCTATCTATCTATCTATCTATCTATCTATCTATCTATCTATCTATCTATCTATCTATCTATCTATCTATCTATCTATCTATCTATCTATCTTTTTAAAGGAAGGCCAAAAAAACCCCTTGGACAAATTGGCTCCAATGGGGAAAAAAATCCTTCCTGACTTTCTAAAGTTCATATCGCTAAAAAATTCTATCTATCTATCTATCTTATCTATCTATCTATCTATCTATCTATCTATCTATCTTATCTATCTATCTATCTTATCTATCTATCTATCTTATCTATCTACCTATCGTATCTATCGTATCTATCTTATCTATCTATCTTATCTTATCTTATCTTATCTTATCTATCTATCTATCTATCTATCTATCTATCTATCTATCTATCTATCTATCTATCTATCTATCTATCTATCTATCTATCTATCTATCTATCTATCTATCTATCTATCTATCTATCTAATCATTTGTGCCCTTCCTGTTCGCTCAGCATGGGCACCATTCAGAGAATGCATTGCATTTTCTCAATGAATACAAAGTAAAGCTATGGAAACGTTCCTCTGGATTAGAGTCTTCGGATCTTCGTGGCGTCTCTTCTTTCATTCCATGTTTACTTAAAAATACTAAAAAGAGAAAAGGAATTTGTCAATGTTTGACTGATACAGAAATTGGTAACACAATTTGGCAAACACCCTGACACCCCCCCACCCATCACCCACCATGACCACCCACCACCCACCATCACCACCCACCATCCATTTTACCAAGCAGGCTCTATCAGCCACAGCTCCCTCTAGTGATCAGAAATAGTATTTCTATATATGTCTATGTCCTTCGATGATGTGGTGGCTACGTTCATTTTTTTTCCCCCGCTATGTACTTTTCTACAAGTACAGAAAAAATGCCTGTTGTTCCTGTCAGAAAAATGCAGTGTCCTTGTAAGGTCCTGTGCACTGATCTCAAAGCTATCAGCTTTCCCAGATGTGAACTACAAAGAAACACCCCTCTACAACATGGAGACAAGGAGAGGTGCGGGGGTTTGAAGTTCAAATCAAGAGAGCAGGCTAGGTGACAACACTGAATCCTCCATAGATACAGTGGAGTAAGTGAGCGTTGTCACCCTAGCACAGGAAGTGTCACTGGCAGGATCACCAAGTAAAAAAATAAAGGGGAATAAAGCCAGGAAAAAAAAAAAACTCATAGCAATTTTTAATATATTCAATCATTGGTTTTGGGTTTGGATAAGCTATAAGCAGACCTACGCTATGCACCCGAGGCATACACAATAATCATCGCCCCAATAATAAACAGAATTAATTCACACAAGATTCCAGACCATGTGATCGTGGGGTGACCACCAAATCATAGACAAATGTGAAAACTCTGTTTGAGATGGTGAAGATGTGTCTGCCGGAGAAAATCTCCCCTCCCCCCTCCAGTGTGATCAGACTCCTCCCTTATTTATATACTTACAGATCAAAATTAAATTTCCTCGGGGCGGCTGTCCTGTAACTTGGCCCAGTCAAAGTCTTTGAAGAACGGGTGCCTTCTGAGGTTCTTTACTTTGATGCTTCGTTCTTCTTGGTCGAGACATAAGAGCTATAAAAGAGAATGAAATAATGTTAGAAACATTGAAAGAACAATACCAATAGATGAACAATAGAACGACCCCCCCCCCCCCGTTTATTATTTGATTCTGACAGTTACATGTTTCAGCTGCCTTCATTTGACTTTTTAACCTGCTACTATGTCTGGATTGGATTGAATTGTAGCACGCTCCCTTTTATGTGTATTATTAGCTTATAATAGTTTTTAATAGCCATTCATTATTAACAATGACACAAGGGCTTCTGCTTTCTTTACAGAGATGATGTGGAACTATGCCTCCCATTAATACCAATGATGGGGCACTATTCCTATTAGTGAATACAATGATGGGGCACTATTCCTCCCACTAATACCAATGATGGGGCACTATTCCTCCCACTAATACCAATGATGGGACACTATTCCTTTTAGTGAATCCAATGATGGAGCACTATTCCTCCCACTAATACCAATGATGGGGCACTATTCCTCCCACTGACACCAATGATGGGGCACTATTCCTCCCACTGACACCAATGATGGGGCACTATTCTTCCCACTAATACCAATGATGGGGCACTATTCCTCCAACTAATACCAATGATGGGGCACTATTCCTATTACTGACACCAATGATGGGGCACTATTCCTATTTGTGAAACCAATAATGGGGCACTATTCCTATTACTGACACCAATAATGGGGCGCTATTCCTATTAGTGAAGCCAATGATGGGTCACTATTCCTCTCGCTAATACCAATGATGGGACACTATTCCTATTACTGACATCAATGATGGGCGCTATTCCTATTAGTGAAACCAATGATGGGGCACTATTCCTCCCACTAATACCAATGATGGGGCACTATTTCTCACACTAATACCAATGATGGGGCACTATTTCTCACACTAATACCAATGATGGGGCACTATTTCTCCCAATGATACCAAAAATGGGTCAACATTTCTCCCACTGATACCATTGATGGGGCACTATTCCTACCACTAATACCAATGATGGGGCACTATTTCTCCCAATGATACCAAAGATGGGTCAACATTTCTCCCACTAATACCAATGATAGGGCATTATTCCTCCCAATGATACCAATGATGGGGCACTATTCCTCCCAATGATACCAATGATGGGGCAACATTTCTCCCACTAACACCATTGATGGGACACTATTCCTCACACTAATACCAAAGATGGGGCCAATATTTTCTTTTCCTACTGACCACAAACACTGGAGGAAATTTACTTTAGCACTCAGAATCTGGTGCAACTGTGTTTAGTAGCTTCTAACTTCAGCTTGTTCGTTGACACAAGGGCTTCTGCTTTCTTTACAGAGATGTTGGGGCACTATTCCTCCCACTAATACCAATGATGGGGCACTATTTCTCCCTCTAATACCAATGATGGGACACTATTCCTATTACTGACACCAATGATGGGGCGCTATTCCTATTAGTGAAACCAATGTTGGGGCACTATTCCTCCCACTAATACCATTGATGAGGCATTATTTCTCCCATTAATACCAATGACGGGGCACTATTTCTCCCAATGATACCAAAGATGGGTCAACATTTCTCCCACTAACACCATTAATGGGGCACTATTCCTACCACTAATACCAATGATGGGGCACTATTCCTCCCAATGATACCAATGATGGGGCACTATTCCTCCCAATGATACCAATGATGGGGCACTATTCCTCCCAATGATACCAATGATGGGGCACTATTCCTCCCACTAATACAAATGATGGGGCACTATTCCTCTCACTAATACCAATGATGGGGCACTATTTCTCCCACTAATACCAATGATGGGGCACTATTTCTCCCACTAATACCAATGATAGGGCACTATTCCTACCACTAATACTAATGATGGGGCACTATTTCTCCCAATGATACCAAAGATGGGTCAACATTTCTCCCTCTAATACCAATGATGGGACACTATTCCTATTAGTGAAACCAATGATGGGGCACTATTCCTATTACTGACACCAATGATGGGGCACTATTCCTATTAGTGAAACCAATGATGGGGCACTATTCCTCTCACTAATACCAATGATGGGGCACTATTTCTCCCACTAATACCAATGATGGGGCACTATTTCTCCCACTAATACCAATGACGGGGCACTATTTCTCCCACTAATACCAATGATGGGGCATTATTTCTCCCATTAATACCAATGATGAGGCACTATTCCTCTCGCTAATACCAATGATGGGGCACTATTCCTCTCGCTAATACCAATGATGGGGCACTATTTCTCCCAATGATACCAAAGATGGGTCAACATTTCTCCCACTAATACCAATGATGAGGCACTATTCCTATTACTGACACCAGTGATGGGGCATCATTTCTACCACTAATACCAATGATGGGGCACTATTCCTCCCAATGATACCAAAGATGGGTCAACATTTCTCCCACTAACACCATTGATGGGACACTATTCCTCACACTAATACCAAAGATGGGGCCAATATTTTCTTTTCCTACTGACCACAAACACTGGAGGAAATTTACTGGAGCACTCAGAATCTGGTGCAACTGTGTTTGGTAGCTTCTAACTTCAGCTTGTTCGTTGACACAAGGGCTTCTGCTTTCTTTACAGAGATTATGTGGAACTATGCCTCCCATTAATACCAATGATGGGACACCATTCCTTTTAGTGAAACCAATGATGGGGCACTATTCCTCCCACTAATACCAATGATGGGACACTATTCCTATTACTGACACCAATGATAGGGCACTATTCCTATTAGTGAAACCAATGATGGGGCACTATTCCTCCTACTAATACCAATGATGGGGCACTATTTCTCCCACTAATACCAATGATGGGGCACTATTTCTCCCACTAATACCAATGATGAGGCATTATTTCTCCCATTAATACCAATGACGGGGCACTATTTCTCCCAATGATACCAAAGATGGGTCAACATTTCTCCCACTAATACCAATGATGGGGCGCTATTCCTCCCACTAATACCAATGATGGGGCACTATTCCTCCCAATGATACCAATGATGGGACACTATTCCTATTACTGACACCAATGATAGGGCACTATTCCTATTAGTGAAACCAATGATGGGGCACTATTCCTCCTACTAATACCAATGATGGGGCACTATTTCTCCCACTAATACCAATGATGGGGCACTATTTCTCCCACTAATACCAATGATGAGGCATTATTTCTCCCATTAATACCAATGACGGGGCACTATTTCTCCCAATGATACCAAAGATGGGTCAACATTTCTCCCACTAATACCAATGATGGGGCGCTATTCCTCCCACTAATACCAATGATGGGGCACTATTCCTCCCAATGATACCAATGATGGGACACTATTCCTATTAGTGAAACCAATGATGGGGCACTATTCCTCTCACTAATAGCAATGATGGGGCACTATTCCTCTCACTAATAGCAATGATGGGGCACTATTCCTATTAGTGAAACCAATGATGGGGCACTATTCCTCTCACTAATAGCAATGATGGGGCACTATTCCTCTCACTAATAGCAATGATGGGGCACTATTCCTCGCACTAATACCAATGATGGGGCACTATTCCTATTACTGACACCAATGATGGGGCGCTATTCCTATTAGTGAAACCAATGATGGGGCACTATTTCTCCCACTAATACCAATGATGAGGCATTATTTCTCCCATTAATACCAATGATGGGGCACTATTTCTCCCAATGATACCAAAGATGGGTCAACATTTCTCCCACTAATACCATTGATGGGGCACTATTCCTCCCAATGATACCAATGATGGGGCACTATTCCTCCCAATGATACCAATGATGGGGCACTATTCCTCCCACTAATACCAATGATGGGGCACTATTCCTATTACTGACACCAGTGATCGGGCACAATTTCTACCACTAACATCATTGATGGGACACTATTCCTCACACTAATACCAAAGATGGGGGCCAGTATTTCTTTTCTTACTGACCACAAAAACTGTAGGAAATTTACTGGAGCACTCAGAATCTGGTGCAACTGTGTTTGGTAGCTTCTAACTTCAGCTTGTTCATTTAGGCTTTTACAATAAAACCTGGAAGCTGATTGGTTTATGTGCAGAATTGCACAAGATTTTGCTTTGTTTCAGCAAGTAACCCCCACTATGTGATTTTTTTTTTTTGTCTCACTGACCACCAAGCTTTAGACATTGTTAATTCCACTAATTCTGGGGCAGTTTCTATTTCCACCAGCCACCAGCCACAGACTGCCCCCCCCCCCTAAAGTTTGGAAGACAGTAAACTGTCCCTTTGTTTAAAATGTTTAGAGACCCTTGATCGACATGAAATTGTGCAAGTAAGAATGAGAACATTTGTTTCTAAAATCTAACAACAATATATATAATCTGGAAAGGATTGTGTCCCTTCCAAATATCTAAAGCTCTGTGTATACTTACCCTTTTGATGAGGTCACGGAGATGTTTGTTCATTTCCGGCGGATAATAAACCTTCCTGTTAAGCACTCTCTCCAGCGTTTCCTCTGGGGTGTCCTGGAAAGGCCCGAATGGGTGTCTGCCTACAGCCATCTCGTATACTATTAGTCCCAGTGAAAAATAATCAATTACGGTATAGTATGGATCGCATCGAAGGACCTGTAGAAGCAAAAGGGAGAAAAATAAGTATGAGAATATTTTCCATTTAGGCAGAGAACAGACATGACTCCATGTTGGCATATATGAAGCCTCCAGGGAGTCCCAAAATCGCGAAATAAAAAGATATCAAACTTGGGTAGAGTTTGTGAATATATTGGAGGCGGGGCTTAAAGTGTATGTATAGTCAAAACTTTTTGTTTTTGTGTTGGACGGAGAAGATAAAATAAATTGGCAGTTTTATTTATTTGATAGGTTGGGGCTTGGTTAGAACTTCCAGGTTCTGACTGAACCAAGCTTGTCCCTCAGGGCCGCTGATAGGGGGGGACCACCAGCCCTCTTGTAAGGGGCCCGAGCACACAGGGGGGCCCACACAGAGAGGGGGATTAGTGATGGACAACAAATACAGAAATCTTCCTCCAGCACCTGAATCTGATCTGTCCCTCTCCCTGCTATCAGCTTTTATCTGCTGAGAAAGAGACAGTGGTCCCTCACTAATCCCCCTCCCTTGTGTGGGCCCCCCCTCCCAGCACTGGCTCTAATGTTATCTCTGCTCAGGAGTTTATTTGTAAATTGTAACTTTGTTTCTCTCTCTCTGTCTCTCTGATCACTGAGCTCCAACTGCCCAGCCTGTATATTTTTCTAATCTCATCATCTTTTTTATTTAACATAGTTTTTTTTTTAGATTTAGCAGGAATTATGCGAGTTATGTTATATTTGTGTCTGCTAATAGTGATTTTGTTGTAATTTTAGCTAAATATATCTTTAATATTTTCTTGGGGGGGCCCTGCCAGGTAGTCTGTACGATTTCTAACAGCAGCCCTGTTGTCCCTAATCAAAACGACAAATAGAGAGGGTGTATTTGCCCTTTATAAAGGTATGCTGACCCCCAATAACTCAATGTTCAGAAGACTCACCAGGTTAACCACTTGCCAACCGCTCACGTTGACCCTACTGTGGCAAAGTGGCTCGATATCGTCCAGCGACGTAGACCTAAGAACTCAGAACTTCCCACCTTTTGTTGTAGATATAGTTCTGGCATTGAAATCCACTGAAAACTACTGGAGTATTCATGAATAAATTCTCCATTTAGTGAAAGGGGGAGAACCCGTTTTCCTTTTTTTTATCCCCAATAATAATTATATGTATATCTGAATAAAGATGACCACCAAGTCTAACATCCAATGGGTAGCACGTTACTTACCTCTGGGGCCATGTAAGGATATGACCCGGTACAGTCATCTAATCTGTTGTTTTCTGAGACATCGCTCTCTGACAAACCCAGATCAGCAATTCTAGCATGACCAGCGTCGTCCAGTAGAATGTTCTCTGGCTTTATATCTCTGTAAAGAAAAGAAGTAGATGGTGAGCTTTGCTGATCTGACAAGTTTATTAAAGATTAAAAAAATAAAATGCAATATTTATGGGTTGATATTGGTTTCTTTTAAATTTGCCTTAACCGCTTTCCGACTGCGCACAGTATATTTACTGCGGCAGTCAGCCCCGGCCAGGCAGAGTGACGTAGATCTACGTCGCTAGCCTGTGACCGGCTTTTGAGCCAATAGCGGGCAAGCGCGCGCCCGCTGAGGCACTCGCCCGCCCCGGCTCGTTCACAGAGGAGTCCGCGCGTGTGATCGGCGGACCTGATGTCCGCCGGTCACACTACGATCGTCGGTAGAGCGGGAGAAAGGTGGGCGGCTTATGTAAACAAGCCGCCTGTCATTCTCCCCTGTGTAAAAATGGAGAGCAGACGGTTCTACTATGTAGAACCGTTGATCTCTGTTTTTACAATAGGAGACATGTCCAATCACAGTTAGAAACACGCCCCTAGGACACACATAACCCCTCCCTCTCCAATACAGTTAACCCCTTCCCTGCCAGTGTCATTTTTACAGTAACAGTGCATATGTATAGCACTGATTACTGCAGTAATGTCACTGGTACCCCCAAAAGTGTCAAAAATGTCAGTCGAGGGTCCGATCTGTCCGCCGCAATGTCGCAGTACTGCAAAAAAACTCGCAGATCGCCGCCATTACTCGTTAAAAAAAAAAACACCAAAAGGGTCCTTTCACACGGCCGCTCCGTGTGTCTGCAAATCATCCAATCCGTTTGCGGATGATTTGCGGACATAATGTAAGTGAATGGCACTGCGGATGTCAGCGGAATACCATCCGCTGACACCCGATTTTCCTCCTGTCAGTTCTGTTCCGTTTTTACAAACGGAACAGAACCCCATTTTTCCTTCCGTGTAAAAAAACGGAAAGGAAGGAAAATCGGATGTCAGCGGTGTCATCCGCTGACATCCGCAGTGCCATATACTTACATTATGTCCGCGTATCATCCGCAAACGGATGGGATGATATGCGGGCACACGGAGCGGATGACAGAAATGTCATCCGCTCCGTGGAAAAAAAAAAATAAAAAATTCCGCAGCGGACCTTTCACACGGAGCGGCCGTGTGAAAGGAGCCAAAATGACAAAAATCTTTCCCTTTGTTAGTAAACGCGATAACTTTTGCGCAAACCAATCAAAATACGCTTTTTGCGATTTTTTTTACCAAACATATGTAGCATAAAACAAATTGGCCGAAAATGTTAAAAAATTTAGATTTTTACATTTTTTGGGGGGGGAATTTCATATAAAAAAATTTGAAAAATATTGTTATTTTTGCTAAATGACGCTCTTTTTTTGTTTATAGCGCATGATCAAAAAATCGCACAGGTGATCAAATACCACCAAAAGAATGTTTGTGGGAAAAAAAGGACGTGAAATTCGTTTAGGTACAGCGTCGCACGACCGCGCAATTGTTAAAGTCACGCAGTGCCGAATCGCAAAATAGGCCCTGGTCAGGAAGGGGGTAAAATCTTTTCCGGGGCTTAAGTGGTTAAAGATTAAAAAAATAAAATTCAATATTTATGGGTTGATATCGGTTTCTTTTAAATTTGCCTTCAGTAGGATCTCTGTTACGGAGGTCTCAGCTCCGCCCACCTGCTATATCAATTATGAGGAGATCTCACTGCTCTTCTTGAATTTTTTTATTCATAGATTGTGTGACGAGCCCTGAGACTTCTTCAGCAGATGGAATGAGACATCATAGAAAGCTAAATAACTGGGAACTCTGGTAGAAATTGTTCCGGATTCACCACAAATTAAGTCCCCGTTCACACTGGGGCGACCTGTCAGACGACCTGGTCGCCTGACAGGTCGCCGTAGGTCGCCCGCCATACAGAAGCTATGGACCCGTTCTAATAGGAGCGACACAAGTCGCTCCGACTTAGAAAAAGGGTCCGGAGCTTCTTTGGGGCGTCGGAGCGACCTACATAGACTTCAATGTTATGAAGCTCCGAGGTCGCGGGGCGAGCAGCGCGCCGCGACCTGTGAGGTCGCCCGGCGAAGTAGCGTCGCCCCAGTGTGAACGGGGGCTAAAAGAAGCCAAGGGGTGATTCTTCCCTCATTATATTCCCATAAATAAAATGAATTTAGGTGGAGTGGCCTATTATAAACTCCTAAACTTACCTGTGCACGATATTCTTAGAATGCAGGAACTCCAGGCCGCACAGTATTTCCGCAATGAGATTTCTGATGGAGAAAGAAAGAAATATGTTAGCATTCAAAACCATCACAGAACAATTAAAGCTAAAAATGAACAGACTTTTTCCTATATATAAATCATAGGTGTATGGATGGACAGGGCTGAGTTGGAAGGACCTGGCTACATCACCGCCTGTCCTCAGTGGTCAGCCACCCCCAACTCTAGCGTGACCCAGTCTTTGGACTTACCTTAAGGTGTCTTCAGGAAGTGGCGCTGAATTCCTAATCAGTTTCAAAAGATCCCCTCCGCTGAGATATTCCATGACAAGAAAGAGATTGTCCTGTATAAAAAAAAAAGAGAAATAGGTGTCATTAAATTATATTTACATTATATTTGACTCCCAAAAAGGCCCTTTTAACCACTTTAACACTAGCCACTGTGCTGCTACTGCGGCACAGTGGCTCGTTATAGTCTAGTGACGTAGACCTACTTCGCTAGACTCCTCCCCCTGTAAGCGGCGCTCGCGCGCCACCGGAGGCGCGCTCCCGCTGTTTTCATTCACAGCGGGAGTCGGGCAAGGGGAGGAGCGGTGGCGATCGCCGCTGCTCTGCCCTGATCGTCGGGGAATCCAGTTTGGAGATCCGCCCCGCCTGTGTAAACAGAGCGGGCGGATCTCCTAAGTGACAGGGAGTGACAGATCGGAGTGTTCAGCATAGCTGGACATCCGATCTATCCCTGTGTCACTCAGTCACCTCCCCCCCCCCCACACGTTAGTAAGCACCAGGCATACATTAACCCCTCCCTCTCCAATAAAATTAACCCCTTCCCTGCCAGTGTCATTTTTACAGTAACAGTGCATATTTATAGCACTGATTACTGCAGTAATGTCACTGGTACCCCCAAAAGTGTCAAAAATGTCAGTCAAGGGTCCGATCTGTCCGCCGCAATGTCGCAGTCCCGCAAAAAAAATCGCAGATCGCCGCCATTACTCGTTAAAAAAGAAAAACACCAAAAATGACATAAATCTTTCCCTTAGTTAGTAAACGCAATAACTTTTGCGCAAACCAATCAAAATACGCTTATTGCGATTTTTTTTACCAAACATAGGTAGCAGAAAACAAATTGGCCAAAAATTTAAAAAAAAAATGGTTTTTACATCTTTTTTGGGGGGAATTTCATATAAAAAAATGTTAAAAATATTGTTATTTTTTCAAAATAAACGCTCTTTTTTGGTTTATAGCGCAAAAAGTAAAAATCGCACAGGTGATCAAATACCACCAAAAGAAAGCTCTGTTTGTGGGAAAAAAAGGACGTAAATTTCGTTTGGGTACGGCGTCGCATGGCCGCGCAATTGTCAGTTGAAGTCGCACAGCGCCGAATCGCAAAAAGTGGCCCAGGCGTAAGACAGCAAAATGCTCCGGTGGTAAAGTGGTTAACAGAACTATCTTAGGGGTCTGGATCAGTAGTGAAGTGCAACACAGGAAAGTGGTTATGGAAGATGAAAAGACTTACCATTGATTGGAATGAGGCATACAGATGGGTAATATACGGATTGTTTCTGACTGCTTTCAGCAGCCGTTCTTCCTTTAGGGTAAAATCGGGATCAGGGTCATTTTTCATGTCAATTATCTTCACTGCCACCCTCTTGCTACTGGCGGGATGAGAGGCCAACATCACCTTACCAAAGCTCCCCTTTCCAAGTGTCCTATGGAAAGTGAAGCTTTTGTTGTCCCAGGTGACATTGGTTTTGGGGGCGACTGTAGGTGACTGATCCTCTTTTGCACCAGCGTTTGGCAGCACTGCAGGTGACCGATCCTTCATTGCACCAGTGTCTGGCTCCACTGCACGTGACTGATCCTTCATGGCACCAGCACTTGGCAGCACTGCAGGTGACCGATCCTTCATGGCACCAGTGTCTGGCTCCACTGCACGTGACTGATCCTTCATGGCACCAGCGCTTGGCAGCACTGCAGGTGACCGATCCTTCATGGCTGCAGCATTTTGCAGCACTGCAGGTGACCGATCCTTCATGGCACCAGCGTTTGGCAGCATTGCACGTGACCGATCCTTACTGGCACCAGTATTTGGTACCACTGCACGTGACTGATCCTTTATGAGATCAGCGTTTGGCAGCATTGCAGGTGACAGATCCTTCATGTCACCAGTGTTTTGCAGAATTGCAGGTGACCAATCTTTCATGCCAACAGCGTTTGGCAGCACTGCAGGTGACTGATCTTTTATTGCATCAGCATTTGGGAGCACTGCGGGTGATTGATCCTCCATTACATCAATGTGAGGCAACACTGCATGCAACTTGGACTCTATGGAGTCTGTTTTGAGCAGCACTGCTTGTGACTGGACCCTCTTGTCATCAGTATAGGGTAGCACCGGGTGTGATTGGTCCCTCTTGATACTGTTGGATGAGACTGCTGGAGATTGCTTACGGCTCATGGTGGTGCTAGCAATGCAGGGTAGCACTTTGTCTGACTGGTCCTTATTGCTACTGTTGGATGGGACTGGTGGCATTGCAAGTGACCAGTCCTTCTTGACAATCTTGAATGGGACTGGTAGAGATGGCCTACGCGTTGTGGTGGTGTCCAGTATCACAGTGTTCGACCAGTCCTTCATGGCAGTGCTGGATGGGACTGGTGGAGATGGCTTATTCTTCATTGTAGTTTTAGTAATAGAGGGTAACACTGTGCGTGATTGTTCCTTCATAGCACTGTTGGGGACCACTGTGCATAACGGATCTTTCATGGCACCAGTGTTTGTGATCACTGCACGTGACCAGTCCTTCTTGACAATCTTGAATGGGACTGCTAAACATGGCCTACGCGTTGTGGTGGTGTCCAGTATCACAGTGTTCAACCTGCTCTTCTTGGCAGTGTTGGATGGGACTGGTGGGGATGGCTTATTCTTCATTGTTGTGTCAGTGATCGGCGGTAACACTGCACGTAACCGGGCCTTCATGGCACCTTTGTCGGGTACCACTTCACATAATTGTTTCTTTATGGCAACAGTGTTTATGACCACTGCGCGTGATTTGCCCGTCTTGGCAGTGCTAGATGGGACTGGTGGAGATGGCTTATGATTCATGGTAGTTTTAGTAATAGAGGGTAACACTGTGCGTGATTGGTCCTTCATAGCAGTGTTGGGGACCACTGTGCATACCCGATCTTTCATGGCACCAGTGTCCTTCTTGACAATCTTGAATGGGACTGCTAAACATGGCCTACGCGTTGTGGTGGTGTCCAGTATCACAGTGTTCAACCTGCTCTTCTTGGCAGTGTTGGATGGGACTGGTGGGGATGGCTTATTCTTCATTGTAGTGTCAGTGATCGGCGGTAACACTGCACGTAACCGGGCCTTCATGGCACCTTTGTCGGGTACCACTTCACATAATTGTTTCTTTATGGCAACAGTGTTTATAGCCACTGCGCGTGATTTGCCCGTCTTGGCAGTGTTAGATGGGAGTGGTGGAGATGGCTTATGATTCATGGTAGTTTTAGTAATAGAGGGTAACACTGTGCGTGATTGGTCCTTGAATGGGACTGCTAGAGATGTCCTACGCATTGTGGGGATGTCCAGTATCACAGTGTTCGACCAGCCCTTCTTGGCACTGTTGGATGGGACTGGTGGGGATGGCTTTTTCTTCATTGTAGTGTCAGTGATGGGAGGTAACACTGTGCGTGACCGGGCCTTAATGGCATTGGTATTATGTACCACTGCGCGTGACATGCCCGCCTTGGCAGTGTTGGATGAGACTGGTGGAGATGGCTTATGTTTTGTGGCAGTGTTAATGATGGGAGGTAACACTGTGCGTGGCTGGGCCTTCATGGAACCAGTTTTGAATACCACTGCACATAACCGGTCCTTTTTGGCACCAGTGTTGGTGACCACTGCGCGTGACATGCCCGCCTTGGCAGTGTTGGATGGGACTGGTGGAGATGGCTTATGTTTTGTGGCAGTGTTAGTGATGGGAGTGGGAGGTAACACTGTGCGTGGCTGGGCCTTCATGGAACCAGTTTTGAATACCACTGCACATAACCGGTCCTTTTTGGCACCAGTGTTGGATGGCCAGTCGTGCTTGGCACTGTTGGATGGAACTGGTGGAGATGGCTTAGGTTTCGTAGTGGTGTCAGTGATGGGAGTTAACACTATGTGTGGCCGGGTCTTCATGGCACCGGTGTTGGATACCACTTTCCATTCCTTCTTGGCACTGCTGAATGGGATGTGTGGAGATGGCTTAAGTTTCATAGTGATTTCAGTGCTGGGAGGTAACACCATGCGTGATGGGGCAATCACGGTGCCAGGGCTAGGAACCAGTACGTGTGAAAACACCTTCGTGGTGCTGTTGGACAGGACCAGTGGAGAAGGCTTTATGTTTTTTTTGTCCTTTATGGCACCAGTGTTTGTGACCACTGCGCGTGACATGCCCGCCTTGGCAGTGTTGTATGAGACTGGTGGAGATGGCTTATGTTTTGTGGCAGTGTTAATGATGGGAGGTAACACTGTGCATGGCTGGGCCTTCATGGAACCAGTTTTGAATACCACTGCACATAACCGGTCCTTTTTGGCACCAGTGTTGGTGACCACTGCGCGTGACATGCCCGCCTTGGCAGTGTTGGATGGGACTGGTGGAGATGGCTTATGTTTTGTGGCAGTGTTAGTGAAGGGAGTTAACACTGTGCGTGGCTGGGCCTTCATGGAACCAGTTTTGAATACCACTGCACATAACCGGTCCTTTTTGGCACCAGTGTTGGATGGCCAGTCGTGCTTGGCACTGTTGGATGGAACTGGTGGAGATGGCTTAGGTTTCGTAGTGGTGTCAGTGATGGGAGTTAACACTATGTGTGGCCGGGTCTTCATGGCACCGGTGTTGGATACCACTTTCCATTCCTTCTTGGCACTGCTGAATGGGATGTGTGGAGATGGCTTAAGATTCATAGTGGTTTCAGTGCTGGGAGGTAACACCATGCGTGATGGGGCAATCACGGTGCCAGGGCTAGGAACCAGTACGTATGAAAACACCTTCGTGGTGCTGTTGGACAGGACCAGTGGAGAAGGCTTTATGTTTTTTTTGTCCTTTATGGCACCAGTGTTTGTGACCACTGCGCGTGACATGCCCGCCTTGGCAGTGTTGTATGAGACTGGTGGAGATGGCTTATGTTTTGTGGCAGTGTTAATGATGGGAGATAACACTGTGCGTGGCTGGGCCTTCATGGAACCAGTTTTGGATACCACTGCACATAACCGGTCCTTTTTGGCACCAGTGTTGGTGACCACTGCGCGTGACATGCCCGCCTTGGCAGTGTTGGATGGGACTGGTGGAGATGGCTTATGTTTTGTGGCAGTGTTAGTGAAGGGAGTTAACACTGTGCGTGGCTGGGCCTTCATGGAACCAGTTTTGAATACCACTGCACATAACCGGTCCTTTTTGGCACCAGTGTTGGATGGCCAGTCGTGCTTGGCACTGTTGGATGGGACTGGTGGAGATGGCTTAGGTTTCGTAGTGGTGTTAGTGATGGGAGTTAACACTATGCGTGGACGGGTCTTCATGGCACCGGTGTTGGATACCACTTTCCATTCCTTCTTGGAACTGCTGAATGGGAGTGGTGGAGATGGCTTAAGTTTCATAGTGGTTTCAGTGATGGGAGGTAACACCATGCATGACGGGGCAATCACGGTGCCAGGGCTAGTAACCAGTACGTGTGAAAACACCTTCGTGGTGCTGTCGGATAGGACCAGTGGAGAAGGCTTTTTGTTCATGGTGTTGGTGTTAAATAACACTTTCTTTCTCTTGGTGATGCTTGGAGTTTGATGGTTGTCTTCAGTGGTAGCCCGTGGAGCTGGCTGTCTGTTGGTGGTGGATAGGACGTCATTTACTCCTGGAGAGAGAAAAGAATAGTTTTAGTCTTGCTATTTATACATCCATCATGTATTTATATTACACAGAATCTGTGGACATTCCAATGAATTTCTTTGACATATATAAGTGACTGTTGTCCGTGTTATTAAATAATCTTGTGTTCCATGTTTTCCTATGTATACCTAGACAATATCGTCATTTGTTTAGCTTGGCAGTCCAATCTTTGCACATGACTTTCTGTGTCATAACAAGTGTAAGCGAAAGTGCTTTAAAAATGTCCTGTGACGTCTAACCGCTAAGGCCACTTTCACACTTGTGCGACCTAGAAATCGCTGGATTTTACCGCAATTTTGTTGCTGCGATTTTACCACGATTGTGATGCGATTTTGACTGGACATGAAGCAATGCCTATGGCTTTGGACCTCAAAACGCATTAAAACTGGCCCAAAGTAGTGCAGGGACTACTTTAACGACTGCCCACCGCAGATTTACTGCGGCAGGCAGCCGCTCCTGGGCAAACCGACGTAGTACTACGTCGCTCGCTCAGGAGACTCTAGGGGGCAAAAGCGCACCGCACGCCCCCCGCTCATCAGCCAGGGAGCCAGTGCGTGTGCCCGGCAGCTCCGATGGCCGCCGGCCACTCGCGATCTCCCGCAGCTGAGAGAGAACGACAGACAGCTGATGTAAACACAGCCGTCTGTCATTCTCCCTGCAGTGATCACAGAGGCTATGTGATCCTGCAATATAGGATCACATGTCTCTGTGATTACTTCACAAGTCACGCCCCCTGACTGCTAGAATCACGCCCCTAGGGACACATTTAACCCCTTGATCACCCATACTGTTAACCCTTTCCCTGCCAGTGTCATTTTTACAATAACAGTGCATATTTTTAGCACTGATTACTGTAGTAATGTAGAATCCAAACAGGGAAGACCGCTCTAGGTGAGGCTGGAATCAGGTGCCGGTCGGATCCGCAATCCAGGATAGCTTCATACAACAAAAGGAATGACCGCACTTCCGATGAGTTTCAAAAAGGAGTGTCTTTATTCCACATCATTCGGCAAATACAGATACACACTGTGAGTGCAGGACAATCGGTGGACGCGTTTCACGACTGGATGTGTCGCTTATTCATCACCAAGTTCACTCTGGATGTGCATCGGCCATATATACACCCCATACATACAGCTGGCAACAATTGGAGTCATCAAACTAGTTGTTCCTCCCCTTGGTCAGCTGTTGGGAATCTATAGCTAGATTGCACAGACAGAGTGATCCCAACAAATCCAAACTTCAAAACACTTGTGCAAAAAACATTTTACATATATAAATGTCAATCAAAAATGAATATCCATAGTGGTAAGTGCTCAAGTAAAGAAAAAAAAAAGAGAAAAACATCAATAATAGAAACATATTCAGTGTATGTGATACGTTTATCATATATATAATAAAAAGAGAATATATGTGTATATGAAGTATAAATAAAAAGAATATGTATTAAAGACCTTGTGAATAACCATAAAATAAAAGTAAATTAAAAAGGTATAAAGTGATAATAATATATTGTTGTAAATAATAATAATGATGATAATGTGACGTGTCACAAGAAAATTCTTGATGTCTAAAGAAGCCGTTTAACCGGCCAAGAAGAAACATATGTAGTGTATTAAAAAACGGAGCAATATAATTATAAAAATATAAAAAATATATAGAAAATATAGAAAGCTCCAATCAGTGATTTCTACCCAACAATCATAGATAGAACAATGCAGTGATATATCTTTGATGAAAAATTATATATAAATTGCCGCTTCGATATCTATAGAATACATTTTCTATAAAACATTTACAGATAGTGAAACACTAATAAAACTTGTATAAGAAAAAATCACATGTGTGTGAATCATATATAGAAAATTATTATTTCCATATATCAATGGATATACATGATTCACAATAAAGAGTATGACATGTATAAAATATAATACGATGCATAGTGACATAGTTTATATTCTTCTTTGGTTGTGTAAACAGCGATAAATAACAATCAATGTAGACACATTGTGGCAACCTGTTGCTGTTTTGAAGAATGTTGCAAATGTCAGTGTGCATCTCCTTTTTCATAGGCAAAATTTCTCATCTGGTGTTAAAACCACAAAACCTCTATTTGGAAGAAAGTTTTACAAAAAAGACGACCAAAAAGAGGGAGGGGGGATTGTTGGGGAAAAGAAAAAACGAAATACAAAACAAGGAAAATCGGGTATAGATAGCTATATGTCAGTAGGCTAGATTGGCTAAAATTAGCTCTCCATTTTAATTAATCAGCCATATTTATAGGAGACCCGATATGTTAAAATCGGCCGGTCTATGGGTAAATGTGGGAGTTTATCTCATCTAAATTGGTCTAAGCACTCAAAAATATTTTGATTATTGTGTTATTTAGTTTTTATTACTATTATAATCTATTTTGTCGCTCTGAATGCTGACCTCATCCACAAATCCCAGAGGCAGGGGAAGGAAGATTTGGGAACGAACCTCCAATGTAGTGTAATAATTATGCATTATAATACTAAAAATCTATGTCAATACAGATCTATGTCTATACAGATGACTCCAGCACTCTAGATAGAATATATCTGATATTCCATTGCTTACCTGTGCACATCATGTGCAAGCATATAGAGTCCGGAGCTCTATCTGTAATTCTCACTGATCTTGAGAAAAAACTTTTTTGGTGCCTTTTAAGCTCATATATGTATACATTCAGACTAAAATGAAAAATGGTCTCAAATGTTTATTACAGGGAAAATATTCCTTTATATATTTTTACTGGATGTTTTATGAGTTTTATCAAAGTTTTATTTTATGAAAAATGGAAGTGCGGTCATTCCTTTTGTTGTATGAATACTGTAGTAATGTCACTGGTACCCACAAAAGTATCAAAAATATCAGTTAGGGGTCCGATCTGTCTGCCGCAATGTCGCAGTCCCGCAAAAAATCGCAGATCCCCCGCCATTACTAGTAAAAAAAAAAAAAAAGAATAAAAATTATATCAATCTTTCCCGTAGTTTGTAAACGCAATAACTTTTGCGCAAACCAATCAAAATACGCTTATTGCCATTTTTTTTTTTTTTACCAAAATATGTAGCAGAAAACAAATTGGCCTAAAATGTTAAAAAATTTTGATTTTTAAATTTTTTTTGAGAATTTCATATTAAAGAATGTGAAAAATATTGTTATTTTTTCAAAATTGTCGCTCTTTTTTTGTTTATAGCACAAAAAATAAAAATTGCACAGGTGATCAAATGCCACCAAAAGAAAGCTCAAATTGTATCACATTTGCACCAGAATGTTGATAGGACCCGTTTTTTTCCACGCCTAATCCTATTGCATGGGTGTGAACACCCGTGGGATGCGATTCTAGCAAGCACACTGCATTTTGCAATCTGTTTCGGGGTATCGTTCATGGAACATGAAGCCCTGTTGACATTTGTGCCAATTTGGCAAAATTTGTCATGTCCAATCCCATGTCAAATCGGAGCCTATTGCCGGCAACGGCACCGGTTCACACTGAGGGCGGGTTTGAAATCATTCAGCTGAACGCGCATGATTTCAAACTCGCATGTCAGTGCGACTTCGGGGGCGCTCTGACAGACATCTGTACGGGTTCATGCACAGATGTCTATTGAAATCGCCCTAAAGTCGCCAAAAGTAGGTCAGAAACTACTTTTGGGAATCAGGGCGCTGCTACAAAGTCAGGGTTGCACCAATTTGGACAGTGACGTTACCAGTGCTCTCGCTCCCCACTAGGCAGCGGGATACCGATCCACAGCACCAATTGCCGCCGGCCATCCACGATCACGTGTAAACACAGCACACCATTGTTCTCTCTGAAATAATCACAGAGCCCCTGTGATTCTTCTATATAGGATCACAGGTCTCTATGATCATTTCACAAGCCATGCCCCCCCCACAGTTAGAAAACACTCCCCTAGGCTCACAATTAACCCTTTGTTCACCCCTAGGTTAAGCCTTTCCCTGCCAGTGTCATTTTTACAGTAACAGTGCATAATTTTAGCACTGATTACTGTAGTAATATCACTGGTCCCCCCAAAAGTGTCAAAAATGTCAGTTAGGGGTCCGATCTGTCCACCGCAATGTTGCAGTCCCACTAAAAATTGCTGAATGTCAGTTAGGGGTCCGATCTGTCCACCGCAATGTTGCAGTCCCACTAAAAATTGCTGATCACCGTTATTACTAGTAAAAAATAAATAAATAAAAATGACATAAATCTTTCCCCTAGTTTGTAGACGCGATAACTTTTGCGCAAACCAATGAAAATACGCTTATTGCAATTTTATTTATTTATTTTTTACCAAAAATATGTAGCAGAATACAAATTGGCCTAAAATGATAAAAAAAATTAATTTTAATTTTTTTTGGGGGGGTGGAATGTTTTATATAGCAGAAAGTGAAAAATATTGTTTTTTTTTCCAGAATTGTCGCTTTTTCTTGCACAAAAAATAAAAAGGTGATCAAATACCACCAAAAGAAAGCTCTATTTGTGTGAAAAAAGGACATCAATTTTATTTGGGTACAGTGTCACAATTTTCCGTTAAAGTAACGCAGTGCCAAATCGCAAAAAAAATGTAAATTTTTTTTGGGAATGTTATATAGCAGAAAGTGAAAAATATAGTTTTTTTTCAGAATTGTCGCTCTTTTTTGTTTATAGTGCAAGAAATAAAAATTGCACAGGTGATCAAATACCACCGAAAGAAAGCTCTATTTGTGTGGAAAAAAAGGAAATCAATTTTATTTGGGTACAGCGTCGCAATTTTCCGTTAAAGTAACATAGTGCCAAATCACAAAAAAATGGCCTGGTCATTAAGGGGGCAAATCCTTCCGGTCCAGAACTGGTTAAGTAAATATATGCCCTGCACTAGGCTCAGTTTTCAAAGCTAACACACAATGATAATGACCTTTACATTTGAAAAAGTGACAGTTATTTTTAGCTGAGGCCACTGAGCTTTGAAAAATAACTGCCACTTGGTTAAAAATAGCCTTGTGTTTACAGCTTGGTGCGGTGAGCCTGATATGTGTTCAGGTTTAATCAGAGATTTGTGTATATAGGGGAGACTCTAGTACAGGTATATAGTGCTGATCCTAGTATTTGTATAATAATGACATCACCCTTATGGATGATTGTTATATAATAGATCATTATGGTTCCTACCTGACGGGGCTACTGTTTCCTTGTTGGGTTTGAAAAACCTGCTAATTTTGGGCCTAATACTTCGCACAATTCTGCTGCCAGTAACCCTTTTCCGGGAAGCTACATTGGGCAATGCAGAATGTTGTAAATCAGGCTGGAGATCCTCCTGGGAGGATTTCTTTTTTTGTCCTGTAGATTCCTCTTTAAGGTCCAGAGGAAGAACGTTGTTTCGCTTACAGAATCGCTTCATTGTAATCTAATGAGTGCTAAACACTACAAATCGCTAGAGCTACAGAAATCGCTTCTTCTCTCTTCAAGAGTCAGCAGAGCTCTGATAGCAGTTGGTCTGTCTCTGATATTTATAGCGCTGCTTGCGGCAGTTGGTGACCTCACAGGCAAAAAAAAGGTCACATGACCATCCAGGTGCACCTGCACAGAGCTTCTTTTTTTTTTTTTCTTGGATAGTCACCTTGCAACTGATGACATCACAGTCAAGTCACATGACCATCCAGGTTTGCCTGTACAGAGCTGTTTTTTTTTTGTTAATTTGTTTTGCGGACAATTGGAAATACACATTTTAACCACTTCTGGACTGGAAGGATTTTCCCCCTTAATGACCAGGCCATATTTTGCAATTCGGCACTGCGTTACTTTAACTGAATATTTGCGCGGTCGTGCAACGCTGTATCTAAATAAAATTGTTGTCCTTTTTTCCCACAAATAGAGCTTTCTTTTGGTGTATTTGATCACCTGTGCGATTTTTTTTTTTTTTTTTTTTTTGCGCTATAAACAAAAAAAGAGCGACAATTCTGAAAAAAAAAAACAATAATTTTCACATTCTGCAAAAACATAACATTCCCAAAACATTTTTTAAAAATCAAAATTTTTTAACATTTTAGGCCAATTTGTTTTCTGCTACATATTTTAGGTAAAAAAATTGTAATAAGCGTATTTTGATTGGTTTGCACAAAAGTTATCGCGTCTACAAACTACGGGAAAGATTTATGTCATTTTTATTGTTTTTTTTTTACTAGTAATGGCGACGATCTGCGATTTTTAGCGGGACTGCGATATTGCGGCGGAAAGATCGGACCCCTGACTGACATTTTTGACACTTTTGGGGGGACCAGTGACATTACTACAGTAATCAGTGTTAAAAATTTGCACTGTTACTGTAATAATGACACTGGCAGGGAAGGGGTTAACACTGTGGGTGATCAAGGGGTTAAATGTGTACCTAGGGGCGTGTTTCTAACTGTGGGGGGTGTGGCTTGTGAAATGATCACAGAGACCTGTGATCCTATATAGAAGGATCACAGGAGCTCTGTGATCATTCTAGGGAGAAGGACGGTCAGATGTGTTTACAACAGCCGACCGTTCTTCTCTCTCAGTGGGGAACGATCACGGGTGTCAGGCGGCAATCAGAGCCCTGTCCCGTGCATCCAAGTCCCCGCTGATGAGTGGGGGCGGGAGTGCGCCGCAGGCAGCGCGTGTTTGCCACCCATCTGCAGGCGCGCGACCGACGTACACCTAAGTCGGTTTGCGCAGGAGCGGCTGCCTGCCGCAGTATAACTGTGGCGGGCGGTCGTTAACCGGTTAAGGCTCGTACACACTATAAGTAAATCAGGCAAATATTTTCGTCCAAAGAATTTTTGTACGATTTTCGTATAGTGTGTACACAACTGTCGACAGCCATTTCCAAATTTTCGTACGCAAATTCTCAAAGGGACAAACTCCAAAATTTTTCTCGTACGGAAAAAAAACAAACGATTTTCGTTTAATGTTTACTGTTTTCGTACGATTTTTGTACAAGAAAAAACAGAAAAGAAAGACTGCGCATGATCAGAAACAATAAACAACAACAAAAAAAGCCTTTGTTGTACGAGAATTTTCGTAGGAAGGTTCGCTCATCGGTTCTGATTTGCTGTGAAACAAGGAGGAAAATCGGACGATCGTTCCCCCGATTTTCTTATAGAGTGTACCCCACTTTAGACTTGAAGATTATTTCAAAGATCCCCAACATTTATTTTCCAAAAGCAGTGAAGCTGTGGAATAAAATGCTGTACCAAGTGAAAACAAAATCCTGTCTCATGGACCAGAAAATAATTTAAATTTAACCACTTGAGTGCCAGAAAATCCCCCCCCCCCCCTTCGTAACCAGGCTATTTTTTGTGATACGGCACTGCGTTACTTTAACTGACAATTGCGACGCTGTAAAAATCTAATCAAATTTCTTCTTCAAGTTAGACCAATATGTATTCTTCTACAAATGTTTAGTTAAAAAAATCCCAATAAGTGTATGTTGATTGGTTTAGTTATAGCGTCTACAAACTATGGGAAATTTTTATGGAAAGTTTTTTTTTTTTATACTAGTAATGGCGGCAATCAGTGACTGATAGCGGAACTTCAGAATTGCGGCAGACAAATCGGATACTAAAACCCCATACACACGCAACGATTATCGGCCGACCGATCGGACGTCTTTTGTCCAGTGTTGTTGTGTAGGTTGAAATGTGCTCTAGACTGCACACGAATTTTCTCGGCCAACCAACTGCAGAAGTGATGTCATGTGCTGGTTTACTTTCCGTGTGTTTTTTCTTCTCTGAGCATGCCCAGTCTTGCTCATCTGATTTTTGTCGGCCGAAATCTGTACTGACTGACGAACAATCGGCCGTTCTGTTGACGGCCAACAAAAATATTATAGCCTGCACACCAGATTTTGTTCGGCCGAAAAGTCGCAGTCGGTTGTCGGAAGCATCATACTAACAAGCCGTCAATCGGCCGATCGGACGTTGGCCGAAAATTCACGGCCAACAATCGTTGCGTGTGTATGAGGCTTAAAGCTGGATACACACTATCCAACTTTTGTGGTTAGATTTCCTTCAGATTTACCTTTTCTATGTAGTGGAAGGGCCTGCCAGATTACATACAAATTGAAAGTGTTTAGGTTTGACCTCATATTATATGGTTTTGGTAAATCTGAAGGAAAAAGTCTTCAGAAAATCTTATAGTGTGTATGGCCCATAAGGGGTTTATTTACTAAAGCTAGAGAGGGCAAAATGAGTCACAATTCTGCAGAGAAATCAATCAGCTTCCAGGTTTTATTGCTAAAGCTTAATTAACCAGTTCTGGACAAGGAGGATTTTCCCCCTTAATGACCAGGCCATTTTTTACTTTAACGGAAAATTGCCCAGTTGTGCAACGCTTTACCGAAAAAAAATTGTCGCTCTTTTTTTGTTTATAGTGCAAAAAATAAAAATCGCACAGGTGATCAAATACAACCAAAAAAAAGCTCTATTTGTGGAGAAAAAAAGGACATCAATTTTTTTTTGGGTACAGCATCACACGACTGCACAATTGTCTGTTAAAGTAACGCAGTGCCGAATTGCAAAAAAAATGGCCTCGTCATTAAGGGGGCAAATCCTTCCGGTCCAGAAGTGGTTAAAGTAAATGTGTGCCCTGCAGTAGGTTCAGTTTTCAAAGCTAACACACAATGATAATGACCTTTACATTTGCCAAAAAGTGACAGTTATTTTCAGCTGAGGCCACTGAGATTTGAAAAATAACTGCCACTTGGTTAAAAATAACCTTGTGTTTACAGCTTGGTGCGGTGAGCCTGATATGTGTTCAGGTTTAATCAGAGATTTGTGTATATAGGGGAGACTCTAGTACAGGTATATAGTGCTGATCAAATATGTGTGTAATAATGACATCACCCTTATGGATGATTGTTATATAATAGATCATTATGGTTCCTACCTGACGGGGCTACTGTTTCCTTGTTGGGGTTGAAAACCCTGCTAATTTTGGGCCTAATACTTCGCACAATCCTGCTGCCAATACCCCTTTTCCGGGAAGCTACATTGGGCAGTGCAGAATGTTGTAAATCAGGCTGGAGATCCTCCTGGGAGGATTTCTTTTTTTGTCCTGTAGATTCCTCTTTGATGACCAGAGGAAGAACGTTGTTTCGCTTACAGAATCGCTTCATTGTAATCTAATGAGTGCTAAACACTACAAATCGCTAGAGCTACAGAAATCGCTTCTTCTCTCTTCAAGAGTCAGCAGAGCTCTGATAGCAGTTGGTCTGTCTCTGATATTTATAGCGCTGCTTGCGGCAGTTGGTGACCTCACAGGCAAAAAAAAAAAAAAAGGTCACATGACCATCCAGGTGCACCTGCACAGAGCTTCTTTTTTTTTTTTTCTTGGATAGTCACCTTGCAACTGATGACATCACAGTCAAGTCACATGACCATCCAGGTTTGCCTGTACAGAGCTGTTTTTTTTTTGTTGTTAATTTGTTTTGCGGACAATTGGAAATACACATTTTAACCACTTCTGCACCGGAAGGATTTGCCCCCTTAATGACCAGGCCATATTTTGCGATTCGGCACTGCGTTTCTTTAACTGAATATTTGCGCGGTCGTGCAACGCTGTATCTAAATAAAATTGTTGTCCCTTTTTTCCCACAAATAGAGCTTTCTTTTGGTGTATTTGATCACCTGTGCGATTTTTTTTTTTTGCGCTATAAACAAAAAAAGAGCGACAATTCTGAAAAAAAAAACAATAATTTTCACATTCTGCAAAAACATAACATTCCCAAAAAATTTTTTAAAAATCAAAATTTTTTAACATTTTAGGCCAATTTGTTTTCTGCTACATATTTTAGGTAAAAAAATTGTAATAAGTGTATTTTGATTGGTTTGCACAAAAGTTATCGCGTCTACAAACTACAGGAAAGATTTATGTAATTTTTATTGTTTGTTTTTTACTAGTAATGGCGACGATCTGCGATTTTTAGCGGGACTGCGATATTGCGGCGGAAAGATCGGACCCCTGACTGACATTTTTGACACTTTTGGGGGGACCAGTGACATTACTACAGTAATCAGTGCTAAAAATATGCACTGTTACTGTAATAATGACACTGGCAGGGAAGGGGTTAACACTGTGGGTGATCAAGGGGTTAAATGTGTACCTGGGGGCGTGTTTCTACCTGTGGGGGGCGTAACTTGTGAAATGACCACAGAGACCTGTGATCCTATATAGAAGGATCACAGGAGCTCTGTGATCCTTCTAGGGAGAAGGACGGTCAGATGTGTTTACAACAGCTGACCGTTCTTCTCTCTCAGTGGGGAATGATCACGGGTGTCAGGCAGCAATCAGAGCCCTGTCCCGTGCATCCAAGTCCCCGCTGACGAGTGGGGGCGGGAGTGCGCCGCAGGCAGTGCGCGCTCGCCACCCAGCTGCAGGCGCGCGACCGAGGTACACCTACGTCGGTTTGCGCAGGAGCGGCTGCCTGCCGCAGTATAACTGCGGCGGGCTGTCGTTAACCGGTTAAGGTTTGTACACACTATAAGAAAATCAGGCAAATATTTTTGTAAGTTTTTCGTGTAGTGTGTACACAACTTTCAACAGCCATTTCCGAATTTTCATACGAAAATTCTCAAAGGGACAGACTCCAAAATTTTTCTCGTACGGAAAAAAAACAAACGATTTTCGTTTAATGTTTACTGTTTTCGTACAATTTTTGTACAAGAAAAATCAGAAAAGAAAGACTGCGCATGATCAGAAACAATAAACAACAAAAAAAAAAAGCCTTTGTTGTATGAGAATTTTCGTACGAAGGTTCGTTCATCGGTTCTGATTTGCTGTGAAACAAGGAGGAAAATCGGACGATCGTTCCCCCGATTTTCTTATAGAGTGTACCCCACTTTAAACTTGAAGATTATTTCAAAGATCCCCAACATTTATTTTCCAAAAGCAGTGAAGCTGTGGAATAAAATGCTGTACCAACTGAAAACAAAATCCTGTCTCATGGACCAGAAAATAATTTAAATTTAACCACTTGAGTGCCAGAAAAGTGATAAGTGCGTTACCTTAACTGACAATTGCGCAGCCGTGCGACGCTGTAAAAATCTAATCAAATTTCTTCTTCAAGTTACACCATTCTACAAATTTTTAGTTAAAAAAATCCCAATAAGTGTATGTTTATTGGTTTAGTTATAGCGTCTACAAACTATGGGAAATTTTATGGAATGTTTTTTTTTTTTTTACTTGTAATGGCGGCAATCAGCGACTGATAGCGGGACTGCAACGTTGCGGCAGACAAATCAGATGCCTACTGATCACCATTTTTTTCACTGTATTGGGTCACTACTGCTTTTTCATTATACACCCATCTTTTATTTTGATTTTAGCACATTTTCTCTGACATATCCCCCAATCCAGGGGATACTTTCTCTCTCTTTCTTTCATTCTAGAGATCACCTTTTCCACTTTGACTCAATCTGGGTCTAACATATATACTTTATATGCACCTTGTTTGTTAACCTCCCTGGGATTTGATAGCCTTGGTGTTGTCCTTGTTGGCACTCTCTTCTCCACTTGATTTTACTTATCTGAACATATTGTTCCCTTGAGATTGATTTTCTCAGTATAATTATTTTATACACAATATTATAAATATATATTTTCAGATTGATCTTGCTTCCAATGAGCCCTTACTATCAATCCCCGGAGCATATCCCTGGATTTTTTTTCATTTACTCTAACTATGGTCCTCTCCTTCCTGTTGTCCCTTTGCTGGATGCAATCCATGCCTCAGCCCCGGATCAGGCAATTCCTGGATCCGCTTCGGTCCCCTTATCCCCGACTGGACTGCTTGAGGATTTATGACACTGTTCAAGGTAGTGTCTATTCCTATATATCCCATAATATTATCTATTTTCCTTTCTTATATTAACCACTTTACCACCGGAGGATTTTGCTGTCTTACGTCCAGGTCACTTTTTGCGATTCGGCGCTGTGCGACTTTAACTGAAAATTGCGTGGTCATGCAACGCCGTACCCAAACGAAATTTACATCCTTTTTTTCCCACAAACAGAGCTTTCTTTTGGTGGTATTTGATCACCTGTGCGATTTTTACTTTTTGCGCTATAAACAAAAAAAGAGCGTTTATTTTTAAAAAATAACAATATTTTTAACATTTTTTTATATGAAATTCCCCCCCAAAAAATGTAAAAATCAAATTTTTTTTAATTTTTGGCCAATTTGTTTTCTGCTACATATGTTTGCGCAAAAGTTATTGCGTTTACTAACTACGGGAAAGATTTCTGTCATTTTTGGTGTTTTTTTTTTAACGCGTAATGGCGGCGATCTGCGATTTTTTTTTTGCGGGACTGCGACATTGCGGCGGACAGATCGGACCCTTGACTGACATTTTTGACACTTTTGGGGGTACCAGTGACATTACTGCAGTAATCAGTGCTATATATATGCACTGTTACTATAAAAATGACACTGGCAGTGAAGGGGTTAATTTTATTGGAGAGGGAGGGGTTAATGTATGCCTGGTGCTTACTGACGTGTGTGGGGGGAGGTGACTATGTGACAGAAGGACAGATCGGATGTTCAGCTATGCTGAACACTGCAATCTGTCACTCCCTGTCACTTAGGAGATCCGCCCGCTCTGTTTACACAGGCGGGCGGATCTCCTCACTCGATTCCCCGACGATCGGGGAAGAGTGGCGGCGATCGCCGCCGCTCCTCCCCTGGCCCGACTCCCGCTGTGACTGAAAACAGCGGGAGCGTGCCTCCGGCGGCGCGCGAGCGCCGCCTACAGGGGGAGGAGTCCAGCGACGTAGGTCTACGTCGCTGGAAGGTATCGAGCCACATTGCTGCAGTAGCAGCAATGTGAGCAGTGGCCAAGTGGTTAATACACTAACACAACCCATATCTCCATTTGTAGACATATTTTTAAGCTCCTGATGAATGGACGGAGGTCCACGAAACGCGTAGAGCCTACAATTACTCCAATGTTTTATCCAAACATGTCATATTTAAATGATGAGCACAGAGAGCATTTATGCGTTGATGTATCCATTATATTCTTGAGTGATCCAATTTATGGTCCTAGAAATATTGTATTCATTTTGGATTTATTATGCATTATTATATTTGCTCTGTGCTGTATCTCTGTATATGTTTATGTAACAGTGATTTTTTATTTTATGTATTCAATCAATAAAATATCCCATGTCCAATTTTGCCTCAATTAAAGTCCCACATTCCTCTTCTTTTTAGATAAATCGGATACTAAGGGGTTTATTTACTAAAGCTAGAGAGGGCAAAATGAGTCACAATTCTGCAGAGAAACCAATCAGCTTCCAGGTTTTATTGCTAAAGCTTAATTAACCAGTTTTGGACCAGAAGGATTTTTTTTTTCCCCCCTTAGGCCCCTTTCACACAGGCGGACCGTTCAGATCTGCCTGTCCTTTTTTTTGGCGGATCTGAACGGTCCCCCCATGCATCTCTCTGGGGGATCGGATGTCAGCGGAGACATGTCCGCTGACATCCGATCCGATCCGTCATATCTGGACGGATGGAAACCCTATTTTCCATCCGTCCAGCGGATCGGATGAGAACGGACCGACGGTCCATTCCCATCCGATATCCCCCATAGAGATGTATGGGGAAATGACAGCTGTGTCTCCGCACACAGCACGGAGACACAGCTGTCATTCTCCTGCTCAGCGGGGGATCGGCGGCTCGATCCCCCGCTGAGAAAAACGGAATCAGTCCGACGGACGGATAGTGTGAAAGGAGCCTTAATGACCAGGCCATTGCATTACTTTAACAGGAAAGTTGCGCGGTTGTGCAACGCTTTTTTTTTTTTTTCCAACAAATACAGCTTTCTTTTGGTGGTATTTGATGGTGTACAATGTGTAGCGCTGACATCAAACCATGATAATCAAATGCATGTGAACGTGAATCAATGAATAAATAAATAAATGATCAAAAATAATCAAAAACTGAATAAAAAATAGCAGTGAAGTCCTTAAGTCACCAAAAAGGAATAGCCGGTGAAAAGTAGTCCGTGGATAAAGGAATTCCTCAAATAACTAAACAGTGCAACATTATCCACGGACTACTTTTCTTTTTTGGTGACTTATGGACTTCACTGCTATTTTTTATTCAGAGTCACCAATTTGTGATTATTTATTTATTTATTCATTGATCCACGTTCACATGCATTTGATTATCATGCTTTGATGTTAGCGCTACACATTGTACACCATTTTGTGATTGATTTTTGTCTATATTCATTAGTGTATTGTAGTATATATCACCCATCATTATATATCACCCATCATTATTTCATCATTTTTAGCGGAGAAAATTTTGGATTGCTATTTGTATAGTGGTATTTGATCACCTGTGGAATTCTTTTTTTTTTGCGCTATAAACACAAAAAGAGCGACAATTCTGAAAAAAAAGATATATATATATATATATTTTTTCAGAATTGTCGCTCTTTTTGTGTTTATAGCGCAAAAAAAAAACAATCGGAGTATATATATACTGTATATTTCACTTTCTGCTATATAACATTCTCAAAAAAAATGTTTAAAAATCAAATTTTTTCATCATTTTAGGCCAGTTTGTATTCTGCTACATATTTTTGGTAAAAAAAAAAAAAAATCACAATAAGCGTATATTGATGGGTTTGCGCAAAAGTTATTGCGTCTATAAACTAGGGGAAAAATTTATGTCAATTTTATTTATTTTTTTTTTTTTACTAGTAATGGCGGCGATCTGCAATTTTTAGCGGGATTGTGACATTGCGGCGGACAGATCGGACCCCTAACTGATATTTTTTACACTTTTTGGGAGGGGACCAGTGACATTACTACAGTAATCAGTGCTAAAAATATGCACTGTAACTGTAATAATGACACTGGCAGGGAAGGAGCTAACCTAGTGGGTGATCAATGGGTTAAATGTAAGCCTAGGGGAGTGTTTACTAACTGTGGGGGGAGGGGCTTGTGAAATTACCATAGAGACCTGTGATCCTATATAGAAGGAATCACAGGCGCTCTGTGATCATTCCAGAGAGAACAACGGTCTGCTGTGTTTACAGCAGCCGACCGTCCCGCTCTCTCAACGGGGAGCGATCGCGGGTGGCCAGCGGCAATCGGTGCCCCAGCCTTGTGCATCCGCATCCACACTGCCTACTGGGGGCGGGAGGTGGAGGCACGCGCTCACCCCCAGCACCACGCGAGCGAGCGACCGACGTAGTCCTACGTCGGTTCGCGCAGGAAGGGCTGCCTGCCGCAGTAAAACTGCGGAGGACGGTCCGGAACTGGTTAAACAACCTAAGGATAGAAGCTGATTGGTTTCTCTGCAGAACTATGACTAATTTTGCCCCCTCCAGCTTTAGTAAATAAACCCCCGAATTACACTTTTTTTGGGAACCAATGACACTATAGACTTCAAAGAACTTTCGTACGATTTTCGTACAGTGTGTACACAACATTTCTTTAACCAGTTGCTGACTGCCCGCCGCAGATAAACTGCAGCAGGCTGGCTCAGCTGCTCGAATCGCCATATGGGTACGTAGGTCACGCGCGGGGATAGGGGTCGCGCGTGCGTGCCCCCGCTATCCCCGCAGTGTTCTGATTCGTTTCAGAACCGATCAGTCACTGGGTCCAGGCCAAAAATCCTTGACCTGATCTGTCACTCCCTGTCACAGTGCACACTATACAGTAGGGCTGAACGATAGTCGATATGATATCGACTATCGTTCTTCGGCCGTAGGCGATATTCATATCGCCGAGGTCACGATATTTTACATAGGCAGGGGGAAGGGACTCGGAGGAGGACTCACACATCCATCCCACTGCAGCCCGCCCCAAACGTTCAGTGAGTCTCACTCTCCGCCCTAGTTTTCTTAATGGCACATTCAGGGAACCAATCACGCCGTGAGCAACTGCACAGCTAACCAATCACGCGTGCCTGCACACCTGATTGGTTCGCTGTGCCGCTACTCACGGCGTGATTGGTTCCCTGAATGTGCCATTGAGAAAACTACGTTTTCAACCACGTTTTCTTCAAAGACCCAGAATTCCCTGGGTAGGGGATATTTAACTGAGCTCAGGCTCAACCCCGTGCCCAAAAACCATCCAATCAATTCTCCCACGTAGCCTCCTGCTATAAACAAGCCCCCTGACCATGCCCCCATCAGTCAAGGCTCTCTTTCCCTATAGGGATCAAGAGGCCTTCATGACTGCAGAGGTGCATAGGTCCGGAGAACCATAATAACGAATACCCCTTGCCCCTTCCCCATACAAAACCACACTTACAAATGATTAAGTTGGAAAGGGCAAGGCCACAGCTTTATTAACTTTCAAAACCAAACAAGTATACATTTAGACCAGTGCCAGTCACAGTTGTACTGTGAGCACTCTTAGTCCTTAACAAATTAATTCCAAAAGGTGAAAGGGGGAGGGTCTGTCGTTATCATCAGTGCAGGACAGACAGCCTACCCCCCAATTTACAAACAAGGGCATAACCCATTACTATAATTTTAACTGCTGGCAAGGTCAAAAACCGCCACCCGCACGTCAGGATTTAACTGACGTGCGCCCCACCGAAGCCAGCGCCTGTTCCACACCGCGTTGAAGGCCAAGGTTAAAAATGTCCAAACCAATGTTATTAAGATGGACGCCGTCTGGGCGCAACAAATCACCGTTGTCACCTTCCAAATCCCTGTGTCGGATTACCACACCACCCAAGTGACGAACAAACTTCGACACCTGTGCATTTATCTTCCGGCGGGAACCTTCCAGGCATGGACCCGGGATGTCATGGGCCCAAAGTAGGCGAGGCACAATTTCAGACCAAATGAGAATCAAGTTTTTGAAGAGCGCATAGCAATAACCAATATCCTGTTTCACAGCCGTGATGAGGTCAACCGACCGGGTGTAACCGACATCATTCCCCCCGGCATGCAGGATCAGAATAATTGGGCCAGAAACATGCGAACGAAGTGTCAGGCACTCTTGGAGGACTTGGGACCAGCGCAATCCACGCATACCACGCCAAGGGATCCTGGCCACGGAATCGTCAAAGCCCAGGTTCATCCCATCACGTCGGACGCCAGACCGGCGGGAAGCCCAGAAAACGAAGGAATCCCCGATGATCCAAACCAAGGCAGGGCGGGAGGCTGAAAATCAAAACAAAAGGTGAGGACGAACATATAACGAAAAACGGGGGGATTCCCACCTGCCCAAGCGCTGGAGATCTGCATCAGAAAAGCCCATGCCAGAAGCTGATGTAGCGGCGCCGATGTGAAAAGAGTGCGTCGAAAAATCTGACGTGGGCAGGCCCAACTTTGACAGGCAGAGACGGAAGACCCTCAAAAATTGGAACCTGCTGAGCGAGGACGAATCAGCATGAACAAGAAAAGTAGGGGATGAGGGGCGAATAGACCGAAATTGAAACGCCAATGAAACCGGGCAAAATGGGCCCCGGCAGGAATATAAAACAACCCGTCGGCCTCTGCCCAGGGTGTCAGTCTTTGAGGTGCGAAGCAACACGGTAACGCAATGTTCCGCGAAAGACACGTCATCCGCTCGAATACCGCCGGAGGAAGACCTGGACTTCAAAATCAGCTCGCCGATGCGAAAGGCGCCGAAAAAGGCCCAGGAAAAGGCCACCCTAAACAAGAGGGTTTCAAAAGGAGAGGAGCACACTGACGGCAACAAGGAAAGGATGCTGGACAGAATGGAGAGCGACACCGGGTGTCGGGAATCGGGGGAATGGGTTGTACGCCGCCAGCCGCGCAAAACCTGCCGCACCGGGAAATCCTTGGTGATGTCCTCCCAGCCTAGGAGGCGGAACCAAAAAGATAAGGCAGACATGGCAGAAGAGACCGTGGATCCCGAAGAGCCCCTGCGGAGTAAAAACAACAGATAAGAAAATAAAGCAATAAAGAAAGTCGTCTGTCGTGGTGAGATGTAAGCAAAAACTCACCGCGGGAAACGGACATTCGTCCCAGGTCCGAAGATACGATGACCATGTCCGAGGGGAAAGAGAAGCCCGAAGGAGGTCTAACAAGCATCGAAAACGAGGTTCCATAAAAAGGGGGGCAAGGAAGGCCCTCCTGGGCCGCCGTCGGAGCCAGGGAGCGAAAGCGGTCAAGCTGAAAAGCTGAGAGAGAGCATCAGCCAGATCGTTAGATATACCGGGCACATGCTTAGCTCTAAACCAAATGTTAAAATGTAAACATTTAAGGACAAGAAAACGCAGCAATGAAACGACAGGGGGAGATCTAGCAGACTGACGGTTAACTACCTGAACCACGCTCATATTATCCGACCAAAAAACAACCTGGCGGTTACGCAACCTCTCCCCCCACAGTTCAATAGCAACAATAATTGGAAAGAGTTCCAGCAAGGTGAGGTTGCGCAACAGATCCATGTGGGCCCATGAGGCCGGCCAACGTTCGGCAGACCATTCCCCTTGGAAAAAGGCCCCGAAGCCACAGGAGCCTGCCGCGTCCGTGTAAAGCTCCAGCTGTGAGTTCGGGACCTCCTCCATAAGCCAACAGGAATGACCGTTGTAAGACTGGAGAAAGGAGAGCCACATCGCCAAGTCATCCTGCATTGGCCTAGTAATTCGTACATAGTGGTGGGGAGCAGCCACGCCTTTCATGGCCCACGACAGGCGCCTGCAAAAGGCCCTCCCCATGGGTAAAACCCGACAGGCGAAGACGAGATGACCCAAAGGGATTGCAACTGCTTCAACTGAAGCTTTTTGGCCCCCATTGCCAAGCGGAGCAGGGAGCGGAGCTTAACCAATTTGTCACCCGGCAAACGGAACACCATCTCCACCGTGTCAATTTCGATGCCCAGGAAGGACAACACAGGCACCGGGCCCTCCGTTTTGTCAGCCGACAGCGGGATAGAGAACTGCTCGCATATGGACTGAAAAACGGAAAGGAGCCGCTGGCAATGATCACCGCCAGCCGGGCCAACAAAAAGGAAGTCATCCAAATAGTGCAAAAGGGAATGCAGACCAGCCGACTGGGCGACCACCCATTCAAGGAAGCTACTAAACAACTCAAAATAGTAACATGAAATCGCACAGCCCATGGGGAGGCACATATCAAAATAGTAGCTGTCCCGAAAGAAGCAGCCCAGCAGGTGGAAGCATTCCGGATGAACAGGGAGAAGGCGAAAGGCGGATTCAATGTCCACCTTAGCCAACAACGCAGTCTGGCCAGCAGATCTCACCAACCCGAGGGCTTTGTCGAAGGAGGCATATTGGACCCTGGATTCCTCCTTATCGATGCCGTCGTTAACAGAGGAGCCGGAAGGATGGGAAAGATGGTGGATGAGGCGGAATTTTCCCTCCTCCTTCTTGGGAACCACACCCAGAGGCGAAACCCGCAGGTTGTGAAAAGGAGGGAAGTCAAACGGGCCAGCCATACGTCCCAATTCCAGTTCCTTCCGAAGCTTCCCAGCCAAGACAGGCTCGAACTGCAATGCCGACTTTAAGTTCGCTGCCATGGAAGGCTCGTCCGAATAAGTAAAAGGAATCCAGAATCCACGATACAGCCCATCCCTCAAGATCAAAGCCTCCCTATGCAGAGGGTAACGGTCTAGCCAAGGAAGCATCTTTGGGACGTTCACCGGCGTCCTCCGCCCTAGGAAGGTCGGGCTTGGTCCCAGGTTTGGCAAGCGGTTGCTTGTTCCTCCGAAAGCATCGGATGGCGGGGTGCGCACCCCCGCACACCGAGCATTCGTGTTTAAATCGGCACGCAGACAAGAAAGGAAGCGCCGGCCGCGGATTGAAAGGACGACGGCCTGTGGGGGCACATGAGCAACAACCACAGGCTCCCATCCTGGCAATCAAAATGAAATTCCTTCCGCGCCACCATCTTTTGGCGAAACTGTGTATCATAATGATACCAGCACGGTCCGCCATAGACTTTGTAGGCACCCCAAATGAGATCAAGGTAACAAAAGAGAGAAGGGCCTAACTCGGGAAAATGCTCGCAAAGCACCCCGGCGTAAGCACAGAAACCCTGCAGCCAGTTCCCAAAAGTGCGGGGAAGCTGTTTAGGCTTGTCGCCCTGTACCGTAACATCGACCCGCCGTGATTTGTCCACCGTCTCCCGGTCAGGTGGGACCAAAGTCAGGAAATCGACGAATTCGCGATGCCAAATTTTGTCGCATACCTCGTCCGCAAGGTGCACACTGGTCGAGGAAACTGCCCACAACGGTGCGCCCGAAAAAACGCCGAAGGGGAAGACACACCCAATTGAGACCGGACCGACTTTACCGCCTCAAAAATGCGCTCGTCCGGCGGGCCTGATACAGCAGCTCCATCGGGCCTACCCCAGACTAAACCACAATCATACTCACTGAGGTGTGGAGGTGGAGCCAGCGCGGGCTGCCCTTCGCGAGATCCCAACGACCTGGACACTCCTTCAGAGGGTTGTTCCGGCAGCCGTCTGCGATTTCCAGCATCCACAGGAGCCTCGGGGAGCTGCGATGAAGGTCGTTGCATCGAGGGATCCAAAGGCGGATGTACAGTCAGCGGCCCAGGTGGGCCCAGGTGGCGATGAGCAGAAGAGCAGGAGGATGCAGAGACCGGAACAGGAGTAGCAGCGGCGGGAACCACTGCGCTGGAGAGGCTAAGAGGCAAGCGTCCGTCCCCCGCCCAGCCGGGCGCAGGGGGAGGAGGATAGGCTGGCAATGTCAGCCCGGCATGAAAAATAGCGGCGTGCGACTCTCCCGCCCGGCCGGGCGCAGGAAGGCGCGGAGGGGCTGCCGCCACGGAGCGACTGACAGAAGCACGGGACTCTGAAGCGTCTCCCGCCCTGGAGGGCGCAGGGAGACCTGGTGGGACACCGGACCTGCCGGAAAAGACGGAGGAATGACGGACGTGAGCATCTCCCGCCCTGGGGGGTGCAGGGAGAGCTATGATGGCCGACGAATGGCAATCGTCACCAGGAGCTGATAGGGAACGCGAATCTCCCGCCCTGAGGGGCGCAGGGAGACCAACAAAGCTGGGCGCGTGGCAGACCCTCGGAGGAGGTGACGTTGAAAATTGATCTCCCGCCCTGCAGGGCGCAGGGAGATCCAAAGGTGTGCACGGCGGGCAGGGTCTCACAGGAAAATAAGCAGGATTAGAATCTCCCGCCCTGCAGGGCGCATGGAGATCCATGGGTGTAGGAGTCTGACATGGACTCATAGGGGAGTAATGTACATTTGAATTTCCCGCCCTGCAGGGCACAGGGAGATGAGAGGAGCTGCAATTCTCATTCCCGCCAGCAGGTGGCGCTGTCCGGTCAGCAGAAAGCTCAGCCGCACAGGAAGCCACCTCGCAGGCAGGACCAGCCGGAGGCCGTGCATGGATCCCCACTCCTTAGCCAGGCACCTGACCAGGGGACAGTCCAGCAGCCATCGGGGACCCCGGGAGCGATATAAACTAGGCACTGCTGAGATTCGAACTCAGGATCTCCTGTTTACTAGACAGGCGCTTTAACCAACTAAGCCACAGTGCCTGCACACCTGATTGGTTCGCTGTGCCGCTACTCACGGCGTGATTGGTTCCCTGAATGTGCCATTGAGAAAACTAGGGCGGAGAGTGAGACTCGACTATCGTTCAGCCCTACACACGATCTAACAGAAGTCTATGAGAAACCGTAGGTAACCTGTGTGAAAACTGCAGGTACACTGTGCTGCTCCCAGGCTCCCTGACAAAGGGAATCCCACCGACTCTCCTATTAAGACAAATGTAGATGTAGCTAATCATATAACAGTGGCTTTCTCTTTTATACAATACATAACCAACACTCTGCAGTGCACGAGTGAGTCAGTGTAATATGCGGCTGTGCTGTGATCCTTTCCCGGCTCCTAGTCCACCACTGTGAGTGACTGAATAATCCGATCGATTCCACACTGTCACTGACTGTCACTGAATAATCCGATCGATTCCACACTGTCACTGAGACCCTGACCTGCCCAGTGCCCTGTATCTGCAATTAAAATTTAGAAGGCTGCCTGCATGCTTCATGATTTCTATTCCCAGCATTCTTCCCAATCACTTGTTGACTTTAGCCTGGATTGACGGGTCCCTCAATATCGCAATATATATCGTTGAAAAAAAAATATCGCAATATATTTTTTTTCCAATATCGTGCAGGCCTACTATACAGTATACAGATAAAATTTACTGATCCCTGAATTATTGTCACTTGTGACTTCAGATAGTGTGAGAGGCAGTTAGTGGTAGTCCCAAATATGTTTAGGGTCCCTGCCATATATGCCCCTATAAAGATTTAACCCCCTGATCACCCCCCGTTAACCCTTTCACAGTGTACACTAATTATACTATACCAGTGATGGCGAACCTTTTTGAGCCTAAGTGCCCAAACTGCGACACAAAACCAACTTATTTTTTTCAAAGTACCAACACTGCAAATAGTAACAGCCACAGATAATGGCCGCAAGGACCTCTCACCAATCCCAGCGACACAGCAACACTTCCTCCAAACAGATGTCCACTCACTCTCAGTTGCCCGTGGCGAGGCCCGCAACTGGCACTGCAGGGGCAGTATCCTGGCAGCCTCTCTGTCCCCTGGCTCACAGTGTGCTGCTCCAGTCCCTCTCCCTTTCAGCAATGACTCCTCTCTCCAGGTGGTGATTTTGGACTGGACATTAAAATGGACCCTTAGTCTTCTGGGACTAAATGTTCCATGGTGCACTTGTCAACCTTCTCATTGGTGCTTGGCTGCAGTCAATGGGGAGGCAGCAGGAATCAGAGCGGGCGGCGATCTCTGCAAGCGCCACTCTGTCCCTGTCCAGCGCTGCTTGACAGAAAAAGGGGGGCGAGGGGGAGAAATACACTGACAGTCCATGCTCGCTTCTCCCCTTGTCACATCGCCGCTGCACTTCTGATTCCAGCAGCTTTGCCATGCGGGGGAGCTGGGCTGGACATTAACCATTTAAGCCCCGGAAGATTTTAATTCCTTCCTGACCAGGGCCTATTTTGCGATTCGGCACTGCGTGACTTTAACGGACAATTACACGGTCGTGCGACGCTGTACCCAAATGAAATTGACGTTCCTTTTTTTTCCCCCACAAACAGAGCTTTCTTTTGGTGGTATTTGATCACCTGTGCGATTTTTTGATCATGTGCTATAAACAAAAAAAGAGCGACAATTTTGCAAAAATAACAATATTTTTCACATTTTTTTATATGAAATTCCCCAAAAAACTGTAAAAATCAGAATTTTTTAACATTTTAGGCCAATTTGTTTTCTGCTACATATGTTTGGTAAGAAAAAACGCAAAAAGCGTATTTTGATTGGCTTGCGCAAAAGTTATTGCGTTTACTAACTAAGGGAACGATTTTTGTCATTTTTATTGTTTTTTTTTTAACGAGTAATGGCGGCGATCTGCGATTTTTTTTGCGGGACTGCGACATTGCGGCGGACAGATCGGACCCTTGACTGACATTTTTGACACTTTTGGGGGTACCAGTGACATTACTACAGTAATCAGTGCTATACATATGCACTGTTACTGTAAAAATGACACTGGCAGGGAAGGGGTTAACTTTATTTGAGAAGGAGGGGTTAAGTGTGTCCCTAGGGGCGTGATTCTAACTGTGATTTGATGTGGCTTGTGATGTAACAGCAGAGATCTATGGTCCTACATAGCAGGACCGTATGATCTGTGCTGTTACACAGGGGAGAATGACACAGGGGAGAATGCCTTTCTCCCGGTGTAACCGACGATCGCGAGTGACCGCCGGACATTGGGTCCGCCGCTCACATGCGCGGGGGGGGCGTGAGCGAGCAGGAGCGGGAGCGCGCATACGGTGGCGCGCACTCGCTCCCTAGAGCCTCACAGGTTAGCGACGTAGATCTACGTCGCTTTGCCTGTGAGGGGCTGACTGCTGACGTAAATAGTCATTAGGCAGTCGGCAAGTGGTTAAAATGGACCAATAGTCTTCAGGAACTACATGTCCCATGGTGCACTTGTTAACCTCCTCATTGGCACTTAGCTGCAGCCAATGGGAAGGCAGGAGGAATCACAGTGGGCAGCGATCTCTGCAAGCGCTGCTCTGTCCCTGTCTAGCGCTGCTTGACAGAAAAAGGGGGGCGAGGGGGAGAAATACACTGATAGCCCATGCTCGCTTCTCCCCTTGTCACAGCGCCACCATCGTGTGGGGGAGGGAGGATTAGAGAGCCCAGGCATCTGCGGCGTCAGCTTTCCAGTATAGCTGGTGTGCCCACGGAGAGGGCTCCAGCTGTGGCACACATGCCATAGGTTCGCCATCACTGCACTATACAGACAATTTACTGATCACTGTATTAGTGTCATATATATATATATATATATATACAGTATATATATATATATATATATATATATATATATATATACATACACACACTACATTGTCAAAAGTATTGGGACGCCTGCCTTTACACACACATGAACTTTAATGGCATCCCGGTCTTAGTCCGTAGGGTTCAATAATAAGTTGGCCCACCCTTTGCAGCTATAACATCTTCAACTCTTCTGGGAAGGCTGCCCACAAGGTTTAGGAGTGTGTCTATGGGAATATTTGACCATTCTTCCAGAAGTGTATCAGTGAGGTCAGGCACTTGATGTTGGACGAGAATGCATGGCTCAAGGTCTTCACTCTAATTCATCCCAAAGGGGTTATATCGGGTTGAGGTCAGGACTCTGTGCTGACCAGTCATGTTCCTCCACCCCAAACTCACTCATCCATGTCTTTATGGACTTTGCTTTGTGCGCTGGTCCAAATCATTTGGTGGAGGGGAATTATGGTGTGGGGTTGTTTTTCAGGGGTTGGGCTTTGCCCCTTAGTTCCAGTGAAGGGAACTCTTAAGGCGTCCGCATACCAGGATATTTTGGACAATTTCGTGCTCCCAACTTTGTGGGAAGAGTTTGGGGACGGCCCCTTCCTGTTCCAACATGACTGCGCACCAGTGCACAAAGCAAGGTCCATAAAGACATGGACTTAGCATGGGTGGTTGAAAATTAACTTAAAGTGCAATAATTTACATTATAATAGTAACTAAAACATATAAAATTAAGTGTAACAATCTAAAAAATAAAAATTCTAAAGTTCTCTACTGGTGTGAACCTTCCAACTAAAATGTTTTTGCACTTAAGTTAAATTGTATGGCAAAAATCGGTAGAGGGGTTCCACCATCCCTGCTAAGTTTTGAAAAAGATGTATTCCTTATTTTCCTTTTGATGTGTATTACATGTGAAATCACATATCTCTGGAATTATTGCACTTGAAGTTAATCTGTATGGCAAATATCTATAAGAGGAGTTTCACCTTCATGTTTATGTCTTGTTTTCAGTTTGATGTGTGTTTTATGTGCAGTTACATATTACAGAGACAGGCATTGTGGTAATATTTAACTTTATTAAGATTTCCATACATTAGAGGGTTCCACCATTAGTGAGTTAGCGCTGCACATTTTTTTTTTTTGTGGTGTGGGAACACCTAATAGTGCTTAGCAGAAAGCCTTTTACTGACACTTTTTATTTTACCAGTAGTTTATTGTAAATAGTAGCAGTGGCGGCTGGTGCGTTGGGGGCGCCCCCCCTATCCATGCGTCCGGCCCCCTAATCTACATGCGGGGCGCCGGACACATGGAGTTCAATGGGGTTTTTTTTTTTTTTAATCACCTGATCAGAGCCAGAGGCTCTAATAGGCTTCAGAGAAGGGTGGACCCGGGGCACAGAGCAGTGCGCCCCGATCCCACCCATTGTGTGACAATAGCGAATGAAAATTCGCTATTGTCACACGGATCCTCCTCCTGGCCAATCAGGAAGTGGGTCCGAGACCCGCTTCCTGATTGGCCGAAAGGGGAACACATGCCATTGGCCGAGGAGGATGCGGGAGGACTCAAGGAGACGCCGGGGGACTGAGGAGAAGCTGCCGCTGCAGGTAAGTCTCTCTGCATTGAAGGGGACACGGCACGCTGGTCACTTCATTGATGGGGGGCACACTGGTCACTGCATTGATGGGGGGTACGCTGGTCAATGCATTGATGGGGGCACACTGGTCACTGCATTGATGGGGGCACGCTGGTCACTGCATTGATGGGGGCAAGCTGGTCACTGCATTGATGGGGGGCATGCTGGTCACTGCATTGATGGGGGGCACGCTGGTCACTGCATTGATGGGGGCATGCTGGTCACTGCATTGATGAGGGGCACGCTCGTCACTGCATTGATGGGGGGCACGCTGGTCACTGCATTGATGGGGGGCACGCTGGTCACTGCATTGGATGGGGGGCACGCTGGTCACTGCATTGAATGGGGGCATGCTGTAGTAATTCTGCATTGATGGGGGCATGCTGTGGTAACTCTGCATTGAAAGGGGGCACGCTGTAGTAACTCTGCATTGAATGGGGGCACGCTGTAGTAACTCTGCATTGATGGGGGAATGCTGTGGTAACTCTGCATTGAAAGGGGGCACGCGGTAGTAACTTTGCAATGATGGGGGCATGCTGTGGTAACTCTGCATTAAATGGGGGCACGCTGTAGTAACTCTGCATTGATGGGGGCATGCTATGGTAACTCTGCATTGAAAGGGGGCACACTATACTTTGATTACTGAAGGCCCCTTTCACACTTTTGTGACCTCAAAGTCATGCAATTTTTTGCCGCGTTTTTTTAGCCACAAAGCAATGCCTTTTCAATTTTTTCTGTTTGCGCCTCCCCAAAAATTTTGAGCATCAGCCGCCACTGAATAGTAGTGTGGTGATTACCTATTATACTAAAGATCGGCATGTGGCATTAATAAACATCAACAGATTTCAGTTGTGCCCAACCAGGCCAGCCCCCCATGGACAATGTGCCTGGTTGCTGATTTCATCTCCCCATCCCTGCACTCAGTGCACTCATGGTCATTGATAGGCAGCACTATTGGGCATTGAGTGGCAGCACTGATTGGCACTAATGAGGTTGCACTGATGGGCACTGATTGGCAGCACTGATGGGCACTGATGAGGCTCCACTAATGGGCACTGATTGGCAGCACTGATATGTGGCACTTATTGGCAGCTCTGATGGGTACTGATAGGTGGCACTGATAGGCAGCACTAATAGGCAGTACTGATGGCTACTGATAGGCGGCATTGGTGGGCACTGATTGGTGGCATTGATAGGCAGTACTGAGGGGAACCGATAGGTGTCACTGATGGGCACTGATCAGGCTGCACTGGTGGGCACTGATAGGCGGCACTGGTGGGCACTGATAGGTGGTACTGATGGGCACTGATGAGGCGGCACTGGTGTGCACTGATAGGCGGGACTGATAGGCGCCACTTATGGACACTAACCGGGGAAGAGGTGGAGTCTCACATTCAGCATACAGTGAGGCTTGCCAGAGCCGCTCAGTGTGTGTGACACTGTCAGGTAATGTAACTGCTTGCGTGGAGAACCAGCTGTCAAAACTCAGCGGTGATGTCGGGGGTGGGCGGGATCGAGCAGCTGTCAAACACCAGCCAATGATTGGGCTTCTTAAGAAAGGGGCGGGGCCACATAAACTAAGCGGCCGCCCAGACCCCATCCCATTGGCTGGTGTTTGATAGCTGTTCGGTCCCGCCCACCCCCGACATCACTGCTGAGTTTTGACTGCTGGTCTTTCTCCCTGCAAGCAGTTACATTACCTGACAGTGTCACAGACACCAGTGGCGTAGCGTGGGTTGTCAGCACCCGGGGCAATGCAAGTAATTTGCACCCCCTAACCCGACTTTGAGGTCACAAAGGTGTGAAAGGGGCCTTCAGTAATCAAGGTATAGTGTGCCCCCTTTCAATGCAGAGTGATCAGCGTGCCCCCTTTCAATTCAGAGTGACCAGCGTGCCCCCTTTCAATGCAGAGAGACCAGCGTGCCCCCTTTCCATGCAGAGAGACCAGCGTGCCCCCCTTCAATGCAGATAGATCATTGTGCCCCCTTTCAATGCAGAATGACCAGCATGCCCCCTTTTAATGCAGAATGACCAGTGTGCCCCCTTTCAATGCAGAGAGACCAGCGTGCCCCCTTTCAATGCAGAATGACCAGCATGCCCCCTTTCAATGCAGAATGACCAGCGTGAGATGGCATAGGCGAGGCTTGGCTTGCAACGCCACCCCACCCTACACCAATAAACAGGTGAGGCAAGGTCCAGCCCCGCCCCGACCCGCCATTTTCAGCCATAGGGCGGACGCTCTGAACTTATCCCAGCCTAAAGATGGAGGCAGCCGCAGGCAGTGTGTGAACTGTGTATGTCAGAGTCAGACAGACAGAGTGACACTGCGGAATGCGCCCCCCCAGATGTTGCGCCCAGTGCGGCTGGCCCCCCCTGCACCCCCCACGCTATGCCATTGACAGACACTGAGCAGGTCTGGCAAGCCTCACTATCTGCTGAATGTGAACCTGTTTCACACTACTTGGATGCAGCATTTCACGGCAGCCCCCTGGGTGGAAAACTGTGATAGTAGGGGGGGGGGGGGGTGCCAGTGGGAGGGGACACATGACAACCAACAGCACAGCTGCCTCTCCACCGAGTTTCTCACTATCCTCAGTGCAAAAGATGGAGATCTCGGGAGACAGCCAGCACTACACTAACAGACACCGGTGATTAGGGTGTGCCCAGGCACACCAAGCACACCCCGTGCGCACGCCTGTGCTTTGACACTAATTACAGTATACAGGCAATTTACTGATCACTGTATTAGTGTCACTTGTGACTTAAGTTGGTTTGAGAGGCAGCTAGTGGTAGTTAGAGGCAGTCCCAAATAGGTTTAGGGCTCCCACCATATATCCCCTTATGAAGATTTAACCCCCTGATCACCCCCAGGTAACCCCTTCATTGCCCTGTGTCACTATTAGGCCTCATGCAGACAGGGCGTTTTTACAGTTGCTTTTAGGAGCATCAGACTTTTTTTTTTTTTTTAGCTTAAAAACACCCCTCCATGTTATTCTACAGCCTCATGCACACACAGGCTTTTAGGAGCTGTATGTGGCATAGGCCTTTTCAAGCTGAGAAAAAAAAAACCCAGGGCCAACGTGTTCTGGAGCAGCAGCGTTCGGCTGTATAAACGCCTGAAGCGCCTAAACGTGGCTAAACGCTGTATATAGCATTAAGCCATGTCAAGCATTTTCAAGCTGCAGTAGTTGGATTTGAGAGTGGAAAATAGAAGAGGGCAGAGAAAGGCTGATAAACGCTAAACGCGGCTAAAAGCCAATGCAAAACGCTTCTAAAAGTGCGTTTTTACTGCTGCTTTTTCCTGGCGTCAGAACTGGCTTTGCAGCTGGTTTTTTCAAAGGCCCTGTGTGCATGAGGCCTTATAGTGTACAGATCGTTTTTCTGATCACTGTATTAGTGTCACAGGTGACATCCATTAGTTAGCGTCAATTCAGGACAGGGTCAGATTGCCCGCTACATATATAGTAATTAATTTTAACCCTTTGATTGCCAGTGACACACACACACACTAAACACCTCCATTACTAGTGTAGCACTACTCCCTTGGGAGCTGCTGGTTACGCGTTCCCCTGGGTTACCATTAGCAACAGCGATACAGTTCAACATTTTCAGAGTGATTTTGGCTCAGTCAGGAAACAGTCCAGGAGCTTTGGTTTTTGTGTTTTTATTGAGAACTTGGATAGGAGAAGGGAATGAGTGGGATACTCCAACTTCCATAACTACGCACAATCTGCTGGGGCGACTGAATAATGCTGAGTGCGGCCAGGCCGCTGCTTCACCTTGTCATTAGCAGTGAAGTAGTAGTATGTGAACTGTATGAGGTAAACTGTACTGTACTGCAGACCAATCTTCAGGGCCCTTCCTGGCACCCCCTTTACTGTTCCTTTTCTTCAGGGTCAACTACACGGCACCCCATTTACTGTTACACTTCCTGTGTGAGTTAGCTCCTTGATCCCCTGACTTCATTGGAGTGGCCCCCCTTCCTAGGCAGACCCTTAGGCAAATCTCCTGGTACTCACGGAAAAACTCACTGTTTTTCACAAGAGATTCTGCCAGCAGCTCCACTGTCAGAACTCTGGATCCTCTGCAGCTCAGCTCCACACCTGGTTCACTAGGCCGACCGCCTGAACCACCTTCCTCACACCTACAGGAGGAGAGACAGCTGTCCACCTCCTCCTGGGACCTGGCTTCCCACAGAAATGCGTCCTGTCACATGTCCCCTCAGTATTTATGGGCAATCCCAGGATGCATTGCAGGAATGCCTTCCCACGGGACTGCCATAAAACATTATGTGTCACTGGCTAGGTTTCCTCCACTGTCCAACAAGCTCCCTCATTGGATAGAGTGGGGACACTCCCTTAGAACCAGTGAAATACACCTGGAAACATGTGACAGGCAAACCAATAGATCAGGCTCCCCTGATAAGTAAAAGGAGCAATTAGATGCTTTTACCTAGCACCTACCTAAGTAGGAGGGTGCTACACTAGTAGAGTGTCTGAACGGATCAATATCTTTAATTTGATCAGAACTATACTAGCGTCCCCGACAGCTAGCAGGATCAGCCCGACACCTGCCAGCACCTGCGTTTAGCCTCTCCGCCCCCCCCCCCCCTCCAAGAAGTGCAGGATAAGCAGATTACTGTCACTTCTAATACACAGCACACTAAACCGCAGCGTTAGCAGAGTCAGGCCTGATCTCTGCTAGCACTAGCAGTTTCATTTTTTGACCTCCTTCTTTTGTTGCTGAGGTGCAACAACCGCAGGGTTCTTGTATGCAACAGAGGGTCAGTACTAGTGCCGCTCAACCTTCTGGTGAACTGGCGAGCACCAGCGGCCTAGTACATCCTGGTCATAGTCAAACCCCCCACCACCTTCCACAGTTTTCTCTGGCTCTCCTGTCCCACCAGGTGACCCGAGACTGCAGCCGGTGGTTCCGTCAGCTGACCATAGAGCTGATTGGAGACCAGAATGGCTCCAATCATCGCTATGGCCTAAGATACCGGAAGCTACGAGCATTTCATGACTTCGGTTTTGCCAGATATAAACAGCGCCATTGGGAAATTGGGAAAGCATCTTATCACACCAATCTTGGTGTGGTTAGATACTTTTAGGGCAGAGGAGAGATCTAGAGTCCAATAGACCCGATTTTTTTTAAAAAAGAGTACCTGTCACTACTTATTGCTATCATAGGGGATATTTATATTCCCTGTGATAACAATAAAAATGATAAAAAAAAAAAAATGAAAGGGAATGTGTCAAAATAAAATAAAAAAGCAAAATAAATAATTAAAAAAAAAAATAGATAATTCAAGCACTCCTGTCCCCCCATGTTTGTGCGCAAAGGCGAATGCAAGCATTGGTCTGGTGTCATATGTAAACAGTAATGAAGAAAAAGGTGCGCAAACCAATGTAAATATGTGTAAAAGCAGCACTGTGATGAAAAATGAATAAGTGAAAAAAATGTAACATGTAAATTACAAAAGTGCGCTAATACGTGAACAAATAAGCAAAGACATATTGTCCATATGTGAAAAAAAGAAGATCCAAATAAAACAACGATTAAATAAAAGTCTTTTTCATCTGGAAGGGGGTGTTCCCAAGGTGATACGTGCAGAAAATCAGCTGATGGATGATGGGTATGTGTGATAGGTGAATTAACCTCTTACCAAAAAAACAATCCAAAAACGTGACTTTAAACAAAACTGCAATCTTGTGGTGACACCCAGTGATGTGAATGGACTCTTACCACAATTGAGAGAGAATGGAGCATGTACTGTGGTACCAAGGAATCCAGTGAATCAGCCAAGGTTGATGGAATATCCGGTGGGATGGATGGGTTGACAGAGTTTTTTGGGGGTCTGGAGGCTTCCACAGGTAGGAATACCAGCAAGGGGACCGCAAAAAAAAAGAGGAAGGGACTAATAGTGCATTACCTCGCAATTTATTAGATAAATAACGGTAAAAACACTTATGGACAATATGTCTTTGTTTATTTGTTCACGTATTAGCGCACTTTTGTAATTTACATGTTACATTTTTTTCACATATGTAAACAGTAATTGCACCATGCATGTGAGGTATTGCCGCGAACATCAGATCAAGGCAGTAATTCTTGCAGTAGACCTCCTATGTAAATCTAAAGTGGTGACCTGTAATGGCTTTAAAGGCTTTTAAAAATGTACGTAGTTTGTTGCCGCTGCACGGGCGTGCGCAATTTTAAAGCATGTCGTGTTTGGTATCTATGTACTCGGCATAAGATAATCTTTTATATCTTACCATACAATTGGGCTATATATAGTGTATTTGTGCATTTTTAAAAAAAAAAGTGGGTTTTTTTTGCAAAAAATTGAGTTTGGAAAATCTCTGCGCAAGTACCGTATGACAAAAAAATTGCAACACCCACCATTTTGCAGGGCCTCCGCTTTATATATACGTATATATATATATATATATATATATATATATATATATATAGTGTTTAAGGGTTCAAAGTATTTTTCTAGTGAATTAAAATCATTTTTTCATGTAAACAAAAAGTGCCAGAAAAGGCTTGGTCTTCAAGTGGTTAGAAGAGTGGGTGATAAGCAGTGCCGGAAAAACGTCACGCAGTGCCCAGTGCAAGATTGCCAAACTCCCCTTCTCTTAGGGTTAGGGTCAAAGCACCCCCCATCCCTGCAATAAACCATTGCACCCAGGGCAACCGACCCTCCTGCCCACCCCTTGTCCTGGCCCTGATGATAAGCATAAGCTTCTAATATTGGGCATAAAATGCCAGGACAGTTCAAACACCCCTAAAATTACCCCTTTTTGGAATGTAGATCCCAAGCTATTTGCTGAGAGGCATGTTGAGGCATGGAATATTTTATATTTTGCGACAAGTTTCTGGAAAATTACAATTTGTTATTTAGTTGTCACTAAATGATATATTGCTCACACATGCCATGGGTATATGTGGTATTACACCCCAAAATACAGTCTGCTGCTTCTCCTGAGTACAGGGATACCACATGTGTGAGACTTTTGGAAGCCTAGCTGTGTACGGGACCCCGAAAACCAATCACCGCCCTCAGGTTTGCTAAGAGCATAAATTGCTTATTTTATTTCCTCACTACCTATTACAGTTTTGGATGCCCTGAGATGTCAAGATAGCACAACCCCCCCCCCCCCCCCCAAATAACCCGATATTGGAAAGTAGACACCCCAAGCTATTTGCTGAGAGGCATGTTGAGTCCATGGAATATTTTATATTTTGCCACAAATATCAGGAAAATGCCAAAATGTATTCCTTTTTTTTACACAAATTTGTCACTTAAATTATATATTGCTAAAACATGCCATGGGTATATATTAAATGACACCCCAAAATACATTCTGTTGCTTCTCCTGAGTACGGGGATACCCCATGCATGAGATTTCACTCCTCACTACCTATCACAGTTTCGTAGGGTATGAAAGGCCAAGATAGCACAAACCCTCCCCCCAAATGACCCCTTTTCGGAAAGTAAACACCCCAAGGTATTTTCTAAGAGGCATGGTGAGTATTTTGGAGCTTTCATTTGTTTTGGAAAATGAAGAAAGAAAAGGAAATTTTTTTTTTTTTAAATTTTCAAAACTTTGAGACAAAAAGCGAGATCGGCAAAATACTCACCATGCCTCTCAGCAAATAGCTTAGGGTGTCTACTTTCCGAAAAGGAGTAATTTGGGGGGGGGGCTGTGTTGTCTAGGCATCTCATGCCCCCCGAAACTGTGATAGTTAGTGAGGAGTGAAATCAACAATTTTCACTAGTAGAAAGCCTGAATTGGATTTCAGGGTCACGTACACGGCTAGACTGCCAATAAGTCTCACACATGCAGTATCCCCATACTCAGGAGAAGCAGCAGAATGCATTTTGGGGTGTCATTTCACATATAGCCATGGCATGTGTGAGCCATATATCATTTAGTGACAACTTTGTGTAAAATAAAAAGTGTAATTTTCCCGATACTTGTGTGTTAAAATATAAAATATTCCATGGACTTAACATGCCTCTCAGCAAATAGCTTAGGGTGTCTACTTTCTGAAAAGTGGTCATTTGGGGGGTTTGTGCTATCTTGGCATTTCATGGCCTCCGTGATAGGTAGTGAGGAGTGACATCAACAATTTACGCCCTTAGAAAGCCTGAAGACAGTGATTGGTTTTGGGGGTCCTGTACACGGCTAGATTGCCAAAAAAGTCTCACACATGGGGTATCCTCGTATTCAGGAGAAGCAGCAGAATGTATTTTGGGGTGTAATTTCACATATACCCATGGCATGTGTCAGCAATATATCATTTCAATGGCAACTTTGTGTAAAATGTTTTTTTTGTTTGTCATTTTTCAAACACCTGTGACAAAAAAATTAAATATTCAATGGGCTCAACATGCTTCTCAGAAAATTTCTACCTTATGTCTACCTTCCAAAAAGGGGTAATTTGGGCGGGGGGGGGGTGGGGGGGTGGGGGGATTGTACCGCCCTGCCATTTTAGCACTTCAAGAAATGAGAGAGGCAGTCAGAAAGTAAAAGCTGCGTAAATTCCAGTATTTATACCTTAGTTTGTAGATGCTATAACTTTTGCGAAAAACCAATAAATATACGCTTATTGAAATTGTTTTTTTTATCAAAGACATGTAGCTAAGTACATTTTGGCCTAAATGTATGACAAAAAATTGAGTTTATTGGAAATTTTTATAAGAAAACTAGAAAATGACATTTTTTAACTGTTCTCTGTGGCCTCTGGAAGCTTAGGAAGCCTTTGACCGCCTCAAATCTGCCTTCTGCTCCGCACCTGTTCTTCGCCATCTGCAACCTTCAGCTCAATATATCTTGGAAGTTGATGCCCCTATAACAACGAGACCACACTACCAACAAGTTACACCCAGTCGCCTTCTTTTCCAAGAAGTTTTCTTTGACCGAACAAAATTATGACATTGGGAATTGTGAGTTTTTGGCCATTAAACTGGCATTCTCCAAGTATAGACACTTGTTAGAAGGTACTGAACTTCCAATTGTAGTTCAGACCGATCATAAGAACCTGACTTACCTAGAGAAAGCCCAAAGATTGAATCCCAGGCAAGCCCGCTGGGCTCTGTTCTTCACTTGGTTTAACTTTGTTGCAACTTACATCCTGGGTACTAATAACACCAAGGCAGACGCTCTGTCTCGGCAATTCCCTTGTGAGATTCTTCAAAGTTCTCAGAATCATATATTCCCTCCTGAACTAATCATCGGACTACTGGACACCATCCTGCAAAGGAATCTGTTGGCGGCATAGTTTAGTGTCCCTACTAATCCTTCGATTCCACCTAATACTTTATATGTTCCTCCAGAACTACGTAAGGAAGTCTTGCAATGGGCCCATGGACAAAGGATTTCCAGGCACCCGGTTGGTAAACAAACCCTTTTACTCCTTAAACCCCTAGTCTGGTGGCCCACCCTAAACAAGGACGTTATAGCCTTTGTTAAAACTTTTACGGTTTGTGAAACCATCAAAACCCCTTGATTTGCTCCCCAAGGTCTACTACTACCATTGTCTGTCCCTCATGCTCCCTGGACACATATCCGTATGGACTTCATTGTAAATTTGCCTGCCTCTAAAGGGAATACGATCATCTGGGTTGTAGTAGACAGGTTTTTGAAACTGGCACATTTCATTCCTCTACAGGCCCTACCTTCGGCCTTTAATTTGGCCCTATCTTTTATTAACAACTTAATTTGTTTACACAATATCCCAGTCGATATCATTAGCAACAGAGGCCCCCAATTTATATCGTCTTTCTGGAGAGCCATTTGCAAGCATCTGAGTGTCAAAAATTCCCTGGATACCACCCCCAGTCTAAGGGCCAGGCTGAGAGGGTTAATCAGGATTTAGAAACCTATTTGAGGGCCTTTGTTAACCTGGAACAGGATAACTTTAGTGAAATGTTGTCCCTAGCTGAATTAGCGCACACTGGCACAATGGCACTCTTCTATTAAATGCACCCCTTTTCAAGCTGCTTTCGGTTATCATCCCAAGGTCTTACCCTTTCAATCTACTCCAATAGATGTACCCGCGTCTGCCCAGATGGTAGCCAAGTTAACTAAACACTGGAAAGACAAAAGGAAGGTACTACATAGGTACCAGGGGTACGCAGATCGTCACAGGCGACCCGCACCTTGTTTTCGTCCCAACCAGCTGGTGTGGTTATCTACTAAGGAAGTCAAACTGTATCAGCCCTCTCCCAAATTGGGCCCTAAATACATAGGATCCTTTTGCATACTCCGTCAGGTTAACCCTGTGGCCTATAAACGTAATTTACCCTCGCACTTAGAATACACAATACGTTTCACGTAACCTTGTTGAAACCTTTCTTCAAAAATAGGTTTTCTCTACCCTCTAGACGCCCCCCTCCTGTCTCGGTTGATGGCCATCAGGAGTATGAGATTTGTTAAATTCTAGACGTAGGCGTAGGTAATTACAATATCTAGTGGACTGGAAGGGCTATTCCAATGCTGAAAGGACTTGTGGTCCCCGCTCGCGATGTTTATGCATTGCAGCTAGTTAAGTCATTTCACTATAAACATCCCTCCAAGCCCAAGTAGCCCTGGGGGCTTCTTTGTGTGGGGGGTACTGTCACACCTTGGCCGGCAGTCGATCTGGTGATCAGGTGTGTTCTGGGTCATCTCCCTGCTGCCTGGGCCACTGAGTGATTCCAATTCTGGGCAAGCTTCTTATTATCATCTACCTTTTGGTATGAGACTCTTGCTCAACCAAGTGGCCAGCTGTTGTCAGTTGCCTGATCCTATGACCTATAAATAACCTCTTCCATTTCTGCTAGCGCCATAGTATAGGTTTTGCACCCTGTTTGACTGCTGCTAACGTTCTATTTTGTTGCTGACCCTGGCTTTCCTTGACCACTCTTCGGATCACCCCTTTGGATTGTATCGACACTGGTTATCGAACTCGGCTTGCTCTTGACCACTCTTTGGATCACCCCTTTGGATTGCACGGTCTCCTGTCTTGGCCTTGGTTTTACTCAACCCTCTTTACAGTTGCCAGGAAGGAAGGCAAGGTACGTCCAATTTTGGACCCCAAGGCGCTAAACTGCTTTGTGGAGTCAATTCGCACGGTAGTGGCATCCCTACCTCTGGGATTTTCTCGCGTCTATCGACATCAAAGACGCCTACCTGCACATTCTAATATGTGCCGGTCACCAACACTTTCCCTATTTTGCCATGGGTGAGGAGCATTATCGGTTTGTGGCGTGGACTTTTGGTCTCGCCTCTGCTCCTTGGGTCTTCACAAAAGTGTTGGCCCCGGGGGTGGCATTGTTTGAGTCAGCGGGGGATCGCGGTACTGTGTTACCTGGGCAATCTTTTTCTGCGAGCGGAGTCTCTCTGGCAGTTTGACAGGGAAAATTGTTCTCCCCTTGTACTGGACAGTTGTCACCATGGATGCCAGCCTTCTGGGTGGGGAGGCATCCTCAGCACAGATGTGCTCAGGGGGTCTGGACTGGCAGAGTTCAGATTGCCAATTAATGTTTTGGAACTCCGAGCGATCAGCCTTTGTCTTGCTCATTAGAAAATTTGTCTTCAGGGGTGTCCAGTACAAATTGGACAATGCCATGGCCGTGGTCTAGGTCAATCACCTAGGGGGAACAAGTAGTGTCCTGGTGGCTCGGTAAGTAGCCGGCATTCTAAGGTGGGCTAACTGATTCATTCCAGCCCTCTCAAATGTCTGCCACGACTCCTGTGCAGGATCAAAGCAGAAGGGATTCCATCCAGAATTACATCGCCGGTCTTGGTACGCCGATCGGGTACGGCTGGTCATTGATTCTTCTTGGAGACTTCCTCTCAGGGAGGATCTGCTTTCTCAAGGACTGATCTTCCATCCTGCTTTACAGTCCCTGGCTTTGATAGCCTGGCTGTTGAGCACCAGGTGCTGAAGGATGGAGGTTTGTCTGAGACGCTGTTGAAAGCTAGGAAATCTACTTCTAGGAAGATCTACCATCAGACGTGGAAGACCTACATTGCATGGTGTGAGTCTCTTGCGGTTCATCCTCACTCCTTCTCGTGGATCGGATATTAACCTTCCTTCAACGGGGTGTTGACCAGAAATTGGCCTTGAGTACCATCAAGGGCCAGGTATCGGCTTTGGCGGTCTTTTACCAACGACCTTTGGCCTCATACTCCCTGGTGCGTACCTTTCTTCATGGTGTCTGACATTTGGTTCCTTCAATGCGAGCTCAGTTTCCGCCCTGGGATCTTATTGTGGTGCTTTCAGCTCTACTGTAGCCTCCCTTTGAAAATATTTCGGAGGTTTCTCTGCTTGTGCTGGCCCGGAAGGTGGTCTTTTTTAGTGGCTATCACCTTTGCGTGCAGGGCGTCAGAACTGGCGGCATTATCCTGTCGTTCACCTTATTGCTGATTCACAAGGATAAGGTGGTGCTTCACCCCTGTCCGTCATTCCTTCCTAAGGTGGTCTCTGACTGTCATTTAAATAAAGACATTGTGTTGCCTTCCCTGTGTCCCAGGCTAAACATCCAAAGGAAATTGCCTTGGTCCGGGCAATTAGGGTGTACCTGGCAGCTACGGAGTCTTTTAGGAAGTCAGACGTGCTCAGGGGTGGACCTCACAAAGGGTTGTCCGCTTCTTCTGCGACCATTTTCAGATGGATCAGACAGACTGTGGTTCCGGCCTATTGCATCAGGGGTCAGGTTCCTCTTTTCACTGTCAAGGAGCACTTTACTTGGAGGCTTAGTGCCTCCTGGGCTTTCCATCATCAAGCGTCACTGACACATGTGTGCAAGGCGGCCACCTGGCCTTCGGTGCACACTTTTACAAAATTTTTAAGAAGTGGATGTGTAGGCATCTGCGGATGCTTCTTTTGGCCACAAGGTTTTGCCGGCTGCTGTATAGAGGACCTAGTCCTCTTTAGGGTGTATTGTTTTTTTCCGGTGAGATCCAGTTGTTTATGGTTGAGCTCCATACTACCTGGTTGGCTAAGGTTAGCCTTGAGATATTTTTTCTGCTTTTTCCCACCCCTCATATTTAACACTGCTTCGGGACATCCTAATAGTTAAGAAGAATCAGGAGCTGTGTCCGTCAATGAACGAAAGAGAAAATGGGATTTTTGACTTACCGTAAAATCCATTTCTCTGATGTTCATTGACGGACACAGCACCCACCTCTGTGGAGTTGGCTTTCTCCTGACACTGCTTGTAACAAAACTGAGTGCCTATAGCAGTGTGGGAGTATACCCCCTGGGACTGCCCATAGGCGTAGTCAAGCTTTTTCCTGCCTAGTGTCCTACCCATGTAGGGGCAGCATAACCCAATGGTTAAGAAGAATCGGGAGCTGTGTCCCTCAATGAACATCAGAAAAATAGATTTTATGGTAAGTCAAAAATCCAATTTTTAAAAAAAAAAAATTATTGGATATGTTTTATAGCAGAAAGTAAAATATATCCTTTTTTCAGTCTATTTTCATTCATATAATAATAATAATAATAATAATAAAAAAACAGTGGTGATCAAATAATATAAAAAGAAAGCTCTTTTTGTGGGAAGAAAACCCCTTCAATTTAATTTACATACAGCGTTACATGACAGCGCAATTGTCAGTTAAAAAAATGCCTGGTCATGAAGGGGGTTAAGTCTTTTTCAGAGGTCAAGTGTTTAAAATAAATGATTCCGAAACCATTCCAACCATGCTTTCTGTTTTCTTAGGTTATGGAAGATATGTAGTATAAAATAGTGTAGCGCAGTCCATATATAAATAAACTAAATAAAAATAAATAAAAATAAAATAAAAGTATTGCACTTACATTATATTGTACATAAATGAGCATGTATTGCAGAGCCTGCAGCGTGCTGGATGGTGTCTGATTTCCGGGTTGTTAGACAGCCTTCGAACCGTGTGACCAATCCCCCGTACGCGTTACGTCATGTGGGCGTAGACTTCTTCAGCGGCGATCCCCGCTGAAGAAGTCTACGCCCACATGACGTAACGCATACGGGGATTGGTCACACGGTTCGAAGGCTGTCTAACAACCCGGAAATCAGACACCATCCAGCACGCTGCAGGCTCTGCAATACATGCTCATTTATGTACAATATAATGTAAGTGCAATACTTTTATTTGAGCAATAAATCGTTTAAACCGCAACAGAGAGCACTAGATCTGTTCCTTTTTTCCTTATGTTTGGGCACGATCTGGGAAGCTGTATCCTCTGCCATAATCGATTTCTAGGCGGTTTTATGCTCGAGGCTGTGGTCCTGTTTTCCATTGGATTATCATTGGCTGAATATCGTGGTGATTGTTCATGCTGTTTGACCCTGTGGGGTCAAGTTGTGGAGGTGAGAGGCAGATAGTGCCAGGTGATGGGAATTTTATGATTACTGAAGTCACACTTGCTGCTATTTTTTCACCGGATCACCAGTGGACTGTGTCTCTTTTTATCATCTTATCATCTTTTATATCACCAATATGAACTTTCTCCTTTATTCATCATAATGCCTTTTTTATTAATTGTTTGGTTTTAATTTATTTATTACCAATTGAGTTTATTTATATATGGACTGCGCTACACTATTTTATACTATATTACTGTGAAGGTGTTGGATTACCCTTTTAGTGTTAGCTGCTGGTCCTTGATAATTTATTCAGCGCTGAATCTTTTACAATAATTTTTTATATGGAAGATATGTGTTCTTCTTGAGATATCCAAAATTATATGATGATGTTCTTTGGCAGTATTTTCAAATAATAAAAATGCTCAGCATACTTACCAGCTAACCTGCAAAAAAAACTAACGCTAAACCTGGTCCCACGCTGAGCTGTCAGTGGCGGCTTCAGTGTGGAGAGGTCTGGCTCACATTTTCCACTCAAATTCATCCCAAAGGTGTTCTATCGGGTAGGGGTCAGGACGCTGTGCAGGCCAGTCAAGTTCCTCCACCCCAAACTCGCTCATCCATGTCTTTATTGACCTTGTTTTTTGCACTGGTCCAAATCATATTGTGGAGGGAGGATAATGGTGTGTGGTTGTTTTTTTAGGGGTTGGGCTTGGCCCCTTAGTTCCAGTGAAGGGAACTCTTAAGGCATCAGCATACCAAGACATTTTGGACAATTTCATGCTCCCAACTTTGTGGGAACAGTTTGGGGATGGCCCCTTCCTGTTCCAACATGACTGCGCACCAGTGCACAAAGCAAGGTCCATAAAGACATGGATGAGCAAGTTTGGGGTGGAGGAACTTGACTGGCCTGCACAGAGTTTTGACCTCAACCTGATAGAACACCTTTGGGATGAATTAGAGCAGAGACTGTGAGCCAGGCCTTCTACTCCAACATCAGTGTCTGACCTCACAAATGCGCTTCTGGAAGAATGGTCAAACATTCCCATAGACACACTCCTAAACCTTGTGGACAGCCCCAGAAGAGTTGAAGCTGTTATAGCTGCAAAGGGTGGGACAACTCAATATTGAACCCTACGGACTAAGACTGGGATGCCATTAAAGTTCATGTGCGTGTAAAGTCAGGCGTCCCAATACTTTTGACAATATAGTGTATATGTGTTCTTCTCGAGATATCCAAAATTATACGATGATGTTTTTGTAGATTTTAAGGTTTTCTTGGATGTCTTTTCAAATAAAAACATTTCTCAGCATACTTACCAGCTATCCTACAAAAAAAAATGAGTAAAAACCAGACCCTAACAATACACGTTAAAAACACATTTGCAAATATATGTGTAAGCCACACTGCCTCGCCAAGGCTCCTCTGTGTAGTGTAGTCCTAAGGCCCCTTTCCCACGGGCTTTCCGATCCGGTCCATCTGAAAAACTGAAAGGCAGACCGGATCGGATGCTCCATGCAGCCCTATGGAGCGACAGATGCCTGCGGTGACATCTCCGCTGACACCCGCCCCTATCCGATCCGATCCTGTCCATGAAATCCGGACGGATGGAAGCCCTATTTTCCATCCATCTGGTGGATCGGATCGGATAAGATTGGATGAAAACGGACAGACGGTCCGTTTATTATCCAATCCCCCGCAGTGGAGATCGAGATCTGACAGCTCCGTCTTTGCACACAGAGCAGAGACTAAGCTGTCATTTGCCTGCTCAACGGGGATCGGCGGATCGATCCCCACTGAGCAAAATGGAGTCCGTCGGGCTCACCGCCCGTGTGAAAGGGGCCTTAGGGCTCTTTCACACGGGCAATCCGATCAGATCCGCCTGTCGGTTTTTCAGGCGGAACTGATCGGATCCTCCATGCAGCTCTATGGGGCAGCGGATGTCAGCGGAGACATGTCCGCTGACACCCGCTGCCATCCGTATCCGATCCTGTCCGTGAAAACTGGACAGATGGAAACCCTATTTTTCCATTCGTTCAGGGATCGGATCGGATGAGAGTGGACAGGCAGTCCGCTCTCATCCGATCCCCCATAGAGAGCAGCGGGAGCTTTGACACCTCCCTCTCCACACTGCAAGTGGAGACGGAGCTGTCATCCGCCGGCTCAGCGGGGATAGGTGGATCGATCCCCGCTGAGCAGCACGGATCCGCCTACGGAGGCGGACCGCGTAAAAGAGCCCTTACTCATATTTTTGATAAATAGCAGGGAATAAATTAAGGGCAGGTGTGCCTGGAGGGAGCCCACTCCTCTTTAAGGTGCAGGGACACATTAGAAGCAAAGCAAAAGCACAATGGAAGCTGAAGGCATCCAATGTGTCCCCACTCCAGATTTAGAGAAAAAGCTATAAAAAATGGCAGCCACCCCAGGCTATAACTAGCCTTTGCAGAAAGGTGCACATGGAAGGGCGTTGCACCTCACAAGTGAATAAAAAAAAAAATAATTCCCAGCCCACTTACCAGCTAGCCTGCTTAAAAAAAAAAAAAAAAAACAATTCCCAGCACACTTACCAGCTAGCCTGCTTAAAAAACAAAAAAAAATAAACAATTGTCCCTGTCTAAGAATTTACATGAAAACAGAGGGTTTAGTTGCACATATTTGCAAATATATGTGGAAGCTGCACTGCACCACCATGGCTCCTCCGTATACTGCAGTCCTAACGCATATTTATGAGAGTCTGCAAGTTGGAGTATATATAGCAGTGGATAAAAAATAACCTCTTCAATGCCAGGCACTTTCACTCCCCCTTCCTTCTCAGGCCAATTTTCAGCTTTCAGCGCTGTTACACTTTGAATGACAATTTTGCGGTTATGCAACACTGTAGCCATATAACATTTTTTATCTTTTTTATTTTCCACAAATAAAGCTTTCTTTTGGTGGTATTTGATCACCACAGGGTATTTTATTTTTTGCGTTATTAAAAAAAAAGGACCGAAAAGTTGAAAAAAAACCCAAAACGTTCTTTTTTCTTTACTGTATTTCTGTTATAAAGTTTTGTAAATAAATATGTTTTCTCCTTCACTGATGGGCACTGATGAGTCGGCACTGACGAGCACTGATGAGGTTTCACTGATGAGGTTGCACTGATGTGCACTAATGAGAAGGAACTAATATGCAGCACTGATGGGCACTGATAGGCGGCCGCAATAGGCACTGATGGGAGGCAATGATGGGCAGCACTGATAGGCAGATCTGATGGGGGAGGCACAGACAGGCATTACCAATGGGCACTGATTGGCATTACTGATGGGCACTGATTGGCATCCCTTATGGCACTGATTGGCATCGCAGGAGGGCACTGATTGGCATCACTGGTGGGCATCACTGGCAGGCATCTCTGAGGGGCCTGCACTGATAATCAATGCTCTCCCTGTCAGGAGAGCCGCATATGGGCTCTCCTCTACTCGCGCCCTATCAGCGCAAGTAGAGGAAAGCCCAAAAAAAGGCACTTCCTGGTTACAATGTGATCAGCTGTGATTGGACACAGCTGATCACATGGTAAAGTGCCTATGTCACAGGCTCTTTACCGAGATCGGAGATGCGGTGTGTCAGGGCAACACAATGCACCACCGATCGCCACGCCTTGGGCCCCTGGGGGTGCGCACGAGCGGCTTGTCCTGCTGGACGTCATATGACGGCCAGTCAGGATAAAAGAACCAATTTTTTGGCTTCTTAAAAGATAAGTTCACCTTTCCTAAAAAAAAAATAATAAATTCACATTTTTTCAGAAAAAAATTTGCATTTATTATTTCTCTTTCAATCATTGACGGACATCGCGATTCGGCACTGCGTTATTTTAACGGAAAATTGCGCGGTCGTGCGACGCTGTACCCAAATACAATCTCCTTTATCTCCAGATATCCTTTTTTTGCCCCACAAATAGATCTTTCTTTTGGTGGTATTTGATCACCTCTGCGGTTTTTAGATTTTGTGCTGCAAACAAAAAAAGAGCGACAATTTTGAAAAGATGAATGCTATATTTTTTACTTTCTGTTATAAAACATTCTTTTAAAAATTTAATTTTTTTATTCGTTTAGGCCAATTTGTATTCTGCTACATATTTGTGGTAAAAAAAATCCCAAAAAGCGTATTCTAATTGGTTTGCGCAAAAATTATAGCGTTTACAAACTACAGGATAGATTTTTGTACTTTTTATTAATTTATTTATTTTTTATTAGTAATGGCGGCGATCTGAGATTTTTAGGGGGACTGCGACATTGCAGTGGACAGATCGGACCCTAATTGTCATTTTTGACACTTTTTGGGGACCAGTGACACTAATACAGTAATCAGTGTTAAATATTATGCACTGTTACTGTATAAATGACACTGGCAGGGAAGGGGTTAATACTGGGGTTGATCAAAGGGGTTAAATGTATGCCTAATATACTTACTGACTATGTGTGGGGGGATGGTTCTGTGACAGGCACAGAGAGATCGCAGTTTCAGCTTAGCTGAAACTGCTGATTCCTCCCTGCCTGTCTGAGAGAAGATCCGCCTGGTTTGTTTATATAAGCAGGCGGGTCTTCTCTCGGTTTCCCGGACAATTGCAGGAGGGCAGCGGCAATCGTCACCGCTCCTCCCACGGCCCGCCTCCCGCTGTGACTAAACACAGCAGAAGCGTGGCTCCGGCGGTGCGTGCGCGACGCCGAAACCTCATGCACTCCAGTCACGTAGTACTACATGACTGGACGCAGCTGAGCCACCCTGCCGCAGTAATATTACGACGGGCGGTCGGCAAGTGGTTAACCATTGGGTTATACTGCCCCCTACAGGAGTAGGACACTAGACAGAAAAAAAGTCTGGCTACGCCTATGGGCAGTCCCAGGGGTTATACTTCCTCTCTCTGCTATAGGTATAGGTACAGTTTTTTCTGCCTAGTCAGGAGTAAGGACCTAGTTCCTTGCTGGGATCTCTGGTCCTGGCAATTTTTTCTTTTTAGATAGAATTTTTTTCTCCTGGATTTTTTCCTGTGAAATCTACAATCAACTGCTGGACTGGGCGATGAACTGGATAATCTAGATCCAGTGGTCACCCTAGTCTGGCCAGCGAGCGCGCACAGACCTCAGCTCCGCACTAGGTCGGCCGCGACATAGCCCCACTGGACGGGGGCTCGCCTGTGAGTTAAACACCTTGCGAGGTCACATACGGCCAGGTCTCGGCCCAAGTCGCAGCGTTTCTTCTGGCGTTCCAGACACCCCCCCCCCATTTTGATGAAGAGGAGGTTCTGTCTGGAGCGGTGCCCACCTGATTCCTGGTATGGTTAAGTTACTGTCCCCCCCTCTCCCCCTGGATTGTTTTGGGGTGGACGTAGGCACCTCCATGTGACCGTCGGACCCCTGGGTTCCCCTTCTTCCCATTAAGAACCCCCCTCATTAGTCTAGTGGTCCCTGTGGGCCGTCTCACCTCCCCTCCCCTCCACTGACACTGGGGCTGTGGGGTGGCCTGGTCCACCACCTAGGGTGGGGGCAGGGTGCTGGCGATGGGGGCAGGGGGGTGCGCCGCCGGCGACCAGGCGATTGGCTGTGGGGGTGGGGTGTAACTGGCGGGGGCTCCTGCCAGGGTCCCCCCTTCCTGCCTGTGCCATTTTTCTGATGCCTAGGAATCCCTCCTGGGTCCCTGGGAGCCTTGTGCTGACAGTTTCTTGTAGCCTGTGTGCTTAAGGCACAGCGGCCATGTTTGTGAAGTCCGGTGGCCATTTTTCGGTGGGTTGCCATTGAAAATAGCGGTGGCCGTGACAGTGGAGCCCCCTGGGCGGCGATTTTGGCGGTGGGAGCCCCTCCTCATCCCCTGGTGCTGACTCCTTGATCTTTTTATTTCCTGATCGCCGTTCGTGCAGTGCAGATTCTCCTGGTAGCTGCGGTGCCTGGTTTCTGCGGGGTGGTGAGTCTGGTGGGGTCCTCTCCATCTCTTTTGGGGATCGACTGGTGCTTTGTGGCTGGCAACCAGGTGGGCTGCCAGAGCGGTGGGGGTTGTCCCTTAGCAGTGTTTTAAACTTTTTTGAGGGGTCACCCTGGTGACTCATGGAGTCTTTGGAGCTACCTGATTCCTTCTTTGGAATTCCTACCTGATTCCCTCTCTGAGGCTGCGGGACCCTCCGGGTCCCATATATCCATCGACGGCAGTACTGGAGTCCTTGGAGGTGGCTTTTGTAGGTAATTCATTCACAGGAAACTGTGAATTAATTGCATGGCAGTGTGGGCGGAACCCTGTGTGGCCACGCTCTTTTCAAAAAGTGACAATGGGTGCTGGGAGAAGATCCCCCTGCTTGCTGTCACATGGGTTGGGGGGGGAACTTGAACATGTTACTAAATATGGGCGGAATCTGTAGCATGTTCCAAAAGGGGAATTTAACCTTTACTGTAACTAATATTTAATTAGTAGAACATCTTTTACATGGAACTCTTTCTTTTTGTGTGCTAACGGCATTCAAATTAACAAAAAAAGGCACGCCAGTGGTGCAACTTACATTTGGAATAGTAACACCTTCCCGCCCGGCCTATAGCATATTGATGGCTGGGCGGGCCTTTCGTCTTTCTGAGTGGACGACATATGACCTCCTCCCAGAAGGTGCTGCTTGCGCAGCCGCGTCATCGGCTGTGTCCACCGGACACAGCAGCTGCCAATATGTGATCGCAGTGGCCAATCACAGCAGATCACATGACCATTGTAAACAATGGATGGCTTCCTCTCTCTGTGTTGCTAGCTGTGATTGGCCACAGTGATCACATGGGACAGACATGGCCAATCACAGTCCATCTTTACCATGTGATTAGCTTTGGCTAATCACAGCTAATCACAACAAAAGACACTGAATGAATCAGTTTATTCGCCAGAGTAGTACAGTGTTATCCCTGTGGTAGCCCTGTATGAAGTATGAGAGAGTGAGAGCGATAACCACAAATTTAACACACCTGCTTCCCATTCACACCTGAGACCTTGTAACACTAACGAGTCACATGACACCGGGGAGGGAAAATGGCTAATTGGGCCCAATTTGGACTTTTTCACTTAGGGGTGTACTCACTTTTGTTGCCAGCGGTTTAGACATTAATGGCTGTGTGTTGAGTTATTTTGAGGGGACAGCAAATTTACACTGTTATACAAGCTGTACATTCACTACTTTACATTGTAGCAAAGTGTAATTTCTTCAGTGTTGTCACATGAAAAGATAGAATAAAATATTTACAAAAATGTGAGGGCGTACTTCACTTTTGTGAGATACTGTATTTATTAGTTAGATCTTTATCCATGTGGTAATTTCGGTCCCTGTCATTGTTTTATCAGTACATCGTAAGACATCCATTTCACTTAATCCTTGATGTTCTTTCCATGAGAGGCTCACTATTACATAGTTACATAGTTACATAGTTTGTGAGGTTGAAAAAAGACAGCAGTCCATCCAGTTCAACCTATGATGTGTGTGTGTTTGCTGTTAACCGTACATTGTATACCCCTGTATGTTGTGGTCTCTAAGGTGCCCATCTAATAGTTTTTTGAAACTATTGATGCTCCCTTTTGATACAACTGCTTGTGGAAGAGAATTCCACATCCTTACTGCTCTGACAATGAAGAACCCCTTACGTATTTTAAGGTTAAACCATTTTTTCCCTAGTTTTAGTGAGTGGCCACGTGTCTTATTGTATTCCCTTTCTCTAAAAAGTTTGTTCCTTATGCTAGGGTCGCCAGTACAGTATTTGTACATTGATATCATATCCCCTCTCAATCGTCTCTTCTCCAGAGAGAATAAGTTCAATGCTTGTAGTCTTTCCTCATAGCTGATGCCCTCCATTCCCCTAATTATTTTTGTTGCCTTTCACTGGACTCTCTCCAGTTCCAGCACATCCTTCCTGAGGACCGGTGCCCAGAACTGGACAGCATACTCCAGATGTGGCCGGACCAGAGTCTTGTAGAGTGGGAGAATAATCTCTTTATTTCTGGAGTGAATCCCCTTTTTTTATACATGCCAGTATTCTGTTGGCTTTGCTGGCAGCGGCTGGGCATTGCATGCCACTGCCAAGCCTGTTGTCCACCAGTACCCCCAGGTCCTTTTTCATTGTAGATTCACCCAGAGGATTCCCCCCAATGAGTAGCTTGCTTTCGTGTTTCTGACGCCCAAGTGCATTACTTTACATTTTTCAGCATTAAACCTCATCTGCCATGTAATTGCCCACCCCATTATTTTATATTAAAAAAGAATAGCGCACACATGCTAAAGAAATGACTATCAAATATGGAGACAATCCATAAATAAAAATGGGGATTTGGTCCCACCATATGGCCATATCATGCTCAAGCCCACCACTACGTCAAAGTACCCCATTCATTAGCTGCAAGTACTCCATTCAAGTACATTTTAAGTACAGTGAAGAGATATTGCGGAAGACTGAAGAGATTGAAGAGATACTGAAAGAGATTGGCTTGGAGTTTGCAACTGACTCATCTGTGTTTTTTGCTGACCATTGCTTGAGAAGAGGAAAGGAATTTGGTCAGGTGTTTGCTATTGTGCATTTGCTAATGAGATTAGCTCATTAAGGTGTTACATTTGTTGCTGGGGAGGAGCTTGTGAAGGAGTGTGTGTGTATATATAGAGACAGACTCATTAGCTGGCCTAATTCATTAGCTGCAAGTACTCCATTCAAGTACAACATTTTAAGTACAGTGAAGAGATATTGCAGGAGACTGAAGAGATTGAAGAGATACTGAAAGAGATTGGCTTGGAGTTTGCAATTGACTCATCTCTGTTTTTTGCTGACCATTGCTTGAGAAGAGGAAAGGAATTTGGTCAGGTGTTTGCTATTGTGCATTTGCTAATGAGATTAGCTAATTAAGGTGTTACATTTGTTGCTGGGGAGGAGCTTGTGAAGGAGTGTGTATATATAGAGACATACTCATTATCTGGCCTAATTCATTAGCTGCAAGTACTCCATTCAAGTACAACATTTTAAGTACAGTGAAGAGATATTGAAGGAGACTGAAAAGATTGAAGAGATACTGAAAGAGATTGGCTTGGAGTTTGCAACTGACTCATCTGTGTTTTTTGCTGACCATTGCTTGAGAAGAGGAAAGGAATTTGGTCAGGTGTTTGCTATTGTGCATTTGCTAATGAGATTAGCTCATTAAGGTGTTACATTTGTTGCTGGGGAGGAGCTTGTGAAGGAGTGTGTGTGTATATATAGAGACAGACTCATTAGCTGGCCTAATTCATTAGCTGCAAGTACTCCATTCAAGTACAACATTTTAAGTACAGTGAAGAGATATTACAGGAGACTGAAGAGATTGAAGAGATACTGAAAGAGATTGGCTTGGAGTTTGCAACTGACTCATCTGTGTTTTTTGCTGACCATTGCTTGAGAAGAGGAAAGGAATTTGGTCAGGTGTTTGCTATTGTGCATTTGCTAATGAGATTAGCTCATTAAGGTGTTACATTTGTTGCTGGGGAGGAGCTTGTGAAGGAGTGTGTATATATAGAGACAGACTCATTATCTGGCCTAATTCATTAGCTGCAAGTACTCCATTCAAGTACAACATTTTAAGTACAGTGAAGAGATATTGCAGGAGACTGAAGAGATTGAAGAGATACTGAAAGAGATTGGCTTGGAGTTTGCAACTGACTCATCTGTGTTTTTTGCTGACCATTGCTTGAGAAGAGGAAAGGAATTTGGTCAGGTGTTTGCTATTGTGCATTTGCTAATGAGATTAGCTCATTAAGGTGTTACATTTGTTGCTGGGGAGGAGCTTGTGAAGGAGTGTGTATATATAGAGACAGACTCATTAGCTGGCCTAATTCATTAGCTGCAAGTACTCCATTCAAGTACAACATTTTAAGTACAGTGAAGAGATATTGCAGGAGATAGTCAGGAGGTAGGCTGGAAGGTGGAAAAAAATAGAAACAAAAAGGTAAGATTTGTTTGACTTAAATTTACAATTTTTTTTATTATATATATATATTTTTCTCCTCTTTAAAATGGCAGACTTGGTTCAGTGCAGGAATTGTTGTGCATTTATTTCATGTTCCACTCTTTGGAGATTCGGATGCTGTCAGATCTGTAGACAATTCTCCTTACTGCAGCAGGAAATTGCATTTTTGAAATCAGAGATATTTAAATTATCTGTTAAACAAACTCCAGCTGGGACTGCTGCAATGTCACTGCCACAGAGGACCCCCAGAAATGGCAGATGGGTTACTGTAGGTTCTGGAAGACTTAGAGGGGTGGATAGAAGACATGTCCCACAGTCGGTGGTTCTCCATAATTCATTTGCAGCACTCTCAGAATGTAATGACAACATGGATATGGACTCAAGCACAGAGGGTGAGAAACCATCGACTCCTATCTCTAATGTATGCAAGACTGCTGCCAAGAACAAAAAAGATAAAGTGAAGTCTCAAAGGAAGCAGCTGTTGCTGGGTGATTCAATCATAAGAAGTGTGGAGCTTAAAGAAAATGGTTTTGTGAGATGTCTCCCTGGTGCTACTGCTAGACGAGATAGAAGACGTATTATTAATATTGTTAAGCAAGCAAAGCAGGAAGGGGACGTGGATGTTCTTGTCCATCTAGGGACAAATGACCTGGCTTGCAATGAAGTGTCAGAGGTGAAAAAATCTTTTATCACACTTGGTAATGACGTACAGGATTTTGCATCCACCATTTCATTTTCTGAAGTTCTACCTGTGCATAATGTTCAGAATGATAGGCAGAGGCGCATAAAGGAGTTCAACATATGGCTTAGTAAATGGTGTCAAGAGCAAGGATTTGGCTTTGTTTCTCATGATAGCTCTACTTGGAATAGAAAGGAACTGTACAAAAAAGATGGTTCGCATCTTTCTCTCAAAGGAACAAATGTACTTAGTGAACAACTCCAAGAATTTGCAAAAGAGTATTTAAACTAGGAAGGGGGGCAAAAGAGTGAAAATACAAGAGTCCAATTGCCCCCCGAAACAAGGCCAGAACAGGTAAGAAGCACAGAGGTTAAGAAATGATAAGCTGAGAGTCCTGTCTACAAATGCTCGCAGTTTAGGTAAAAAAATCAACGAACTTGGGTCAATAATGGCATCTGAGAATGTAGATTTAGTGGCTGTTACGGAGACATGGTTTAATGAAAGAAATGACTGGGACATAACCATACCAGGGTACTCTTTATACAGAAGAGGCAGAGAAGGCAAGAAAGGAGGAGGAGTGGCCCTGTATGTGAAAGATAGCATTAAATCTAACCTAATACAAGTTGGTGAGGCCAACATAGAGTCAGTTTGGGTTACGTTGCAGTTTGCTAATCATGCAGTAACTCGTGTAGGTGTGATATATAGACCACCTGGTCAAGTTAAAGAACTAGATGATCTACTAGTTGAAGAAATAGCTAAAATGACAATGAAAGGAGAAGTTATCATTATGGGAGATTTCAATCTTCCAGATATAAACTGGAAAACCAAAAAAGCAAGTTCTACCAGGAGTACAGATATTCTAAATTCCCTACTGGGGTTGTCTCTGCAACAAGTGGTTGAGGAGCCAACCCGGAGGGAGGCCATTTTGGATTTGGTATTCACAAATGGGGATTCGGTATATGATGTCATTGTAGGCGAAACCTTGGGATCTAGTGATCACCAGTCAGTGTGGTTTAATATAAGAACTGTGAAAGAGTCACACCACACAAAAACAAAAGTTTTAGATTTTAGAAAAACAGACTTTTCAAAAATGAAATTAGTCATAAATGAGTCCTTATCAGACTGGAACGGATTACATGGAGTCCAGGAGAAATGGGACTACTTAAAAGGTGCATTATTGAAGGCAACAGAAAATTGCATTAGACTTGTCAGTAAAAGCAAAAAAAGGAAGAGACCACTGTGGTACTCAGCAGAAGTGGCCCAAATCATTAAAAATAAAAAGCTAGCATTTTGTAATTATAAAAAAACCCAGAGCAATGAAGATAAGGAAATCTACAAGATAAGGCAGAAAGAGGCCAAGCAAGTTATAAGAACTTCTAAAGCGCAGGCAGAAGAAAAACTAGCTCAGTCTATGAAAAAGGGGGATAAGACATTCTTCAGATATATAAATGAAAAAAGGAAATTAAAACAAGTGTGAGGGATTAGCTCGGTGGTAGGCGTGGATGACCCCTTTGGGGGTGCGTTTTCACAGAGAGATAGCCGAGCAGTGGTTGCAAACAACACTTTGTTTTATTCATGCAATCTACTTCACACAATTGCAAGCCTCAAAACAGCCAAAATAAAATAAAACAAAATAAATCCTTGCCACTGTGGGCGGCTACCTTCTCACACACTGGAACCTATCTAATGAAGTCTGTCCCCAACCTACTGTTGGGCAGACTTTCTTATCCTACAGCGGATACTCAACAGTCCATGTTTTATCTCTTCACACAGCACATGTTCATTTAACAGGTCCCTTTACTCTTCACACTCTTCACATTGAACACAGTTCATTTAACAGGTCCCTTTACTCTTCACACTCTTCACATTAAACACAGTTCATTTAACAGGTCCCTTCACTCTTCACAATGAGAATGTCCCCTTTTCCTCTTCATATGGAACATGTCCCTTTATTTCTTCCACATAGAAATAGTTTGTTTTCTCACCTTTGAGAAGTCTTCACAACTGGTTAATTTCCCCTTCACACAGGAAATGTCCATTGGTTTCTTTTCACCTAGAAACGATCCAAGACTTCACTTCAAGTAGTCGTCACACTTGTTTACCCTCCTTAGCGCACATCACTTCAGGGGGTCTTCTCCCATGCTCACCAGCTTGTCGGGAGGCACTCATCTGTCTGTCCTCCTCTCCCAGCCCACACGGCGACAGGAGGCAGCAGTCCTTCTCCCAGGCTTCCTCAGCGTTGGGAGGCACACATCTGTCTGTCCTCCTCTCCCAGCCCACAAGGCGACAGGAGGCAGCAGTCCTTCTCCCAGGCTTCCTCAGCGTCGGGAGGCACACATCTGTCTGTCCTCCTCTCCCAGCCCACACGGCGACAGGAGGCAGCAATCCATTAGACTTCCTTTGGACAAATTATAGAGGCCTTCATTTCCTCATTCTGAACAGCTGAAGGCCTTTCAACTTCCTTAGACAGTTCTGGCTACCTCTGCAGCCGACACCCTATAGTAATTGGTGATTTGTCTAACCCAGGTGGAAGTGTAGCTCCTGTCTGTGACTACATTCACAGATTTACCTGACTTCCTGTCACACAAGGAATAACTAAATTAAAAACAAAGGACGGAAGGTATGTAGAAGAGAATAAAGGGCTAGCCGACTGCCTTAATGAATACTTCTGTTCAGTCTTTTCAGAAGAAAAAGGAGAAGGACCTCCACTTGAAAGGATGACTAATGAATCGTTTGATGCATGTGTCTTTACAGAGGAAGACGTTCTAAGATTGCTGTCTAAAGTGAAGACAAATAAGTCACAGGGTCCTGATGAGATACACCCAAAATTATTAAAAGAGCTTAGTGGTGAGCTGGCAAAACCATTAACAGATTTATTTAACCAATCATTAGTAACAGGAGTCGTCCCGGAAGATTGGAAATTGGCAAATGTCGTGCCCATTCACAAAAAAGGTAGTAGGGAGGAATCAAGCAACTATAGACCAGTGAGTCTGACATCAATAGTAGGCAAATTAATGGAAACCCTATTAAAGGATAGGATTGTGGAACATCTTAAATCCCATGGATTGCAAGATGAAAAACAACATGGGTTTACTTCAGGGAGATCATGTCAAACAAATCTTATAGATTTTTTTGACTGGGTAACTAAAATAATAGACGGTGGAGGTGCAGTAGACATTGCATATCTAGATTTTAGTAAGGCTTTTGACACTGTCCCACATAGAAGACTTATCAATAAACTGCAGTCATTGAGCATGGACTCCCATATTGTTGAGTGGATCAGGCAGTGGCTGAGTGACAGACAACAGAGGGTTGTAGTCAATGGAGAACATTCAGAACAAGGTCATGTTACCAGTGGGGTACCTCAGGGATCTGTACTGGGACCAATTTTGTTTAATATCTTCATAAGTGATATTACAAAAGGCCTCGATGGTAAGGTTTGTCTTTTTGCTGATGACACAAAGATATGTAACAGGGTTGATGTTCCTGGAGGGAAACCCAAATGGAAAAGGATTTAGGAAAACTAGAAGAATGGTCAGAACTCTGGCAACTGAAATTTAATGTGGATAAGTGCAAGATAATGCACCTGGGGCGTAAAAACCCAAGGGCAGAATATAGAATATTTGACACAGTCCTGACCTCAATATCTGAGGAAAGGGATTTAGGAGTAATTATTTCAGAAGACTTAAAGGTGGGAAGACAATGTAATAGAGCAGCACGAAATGCCAGCAGAATGCTTGGATGTATAGGGAGAGGTATAAGCAGTAGAAAGAGAGAAGTGCTTATGCCACTGTACAGAACACCGGTGAGACCTCACTTGGAGTATTGTGCGCAGTACTGGAGGCCATATCTCCAGAAGGATATAGATACTCTAGAGCAGTGGTTCTTAACCTGAGTTCGATCGAACCCCAGGGGTTCGGTGAGTCACTCTCCGGGGTTTGGCGGGGGGACAAAGGGGCAATTGCTCCCCCCGAGAAAATATTACTGATTGTGAGGCCGAGCGCACCCCGGGAAATCAAAGCTGCAGTCGGGACAACTCACAGCCATTACACATAGACACTTGACACTCCGCCCCCTGTACCTCCTGCAGGCTGCTTGCTGCGTGAGTGGGCGGGATGGGGATGTACCTGACCACCTGACACCCCATGTTTTAATGGTTTTGTTCTTTGTTCTTAATGGTTTTGTTTTTTTGAGATACAGTCGCCAACACTTGCAGGGAGGCCCCAGCGAGATTTGAACTCGCGACCCCTGGTTTACAAGACCAGTGCTCTAACCCCTCAGACTACCGAGGATTGTCTCCATATGGATTTGTCTCCATATTTGATAGTCATTTCTTTAGCATGTGTGCGCTATTCTTTTTTAATATACTTGTCGCTTGGTTCATAGCTGCACCGCCTTTAGATATACATGTTCTGGGTTTGCTCCTCCAATTTTTTGCTTGTTCATTATGTATTCGGTCCGACCAGACTTCTGAGGTTGAGCACCCCACCCCCCACACACACCTGTACTCTATCGGTGTCCACTATCAAGTTGATATAGGAGGAGTCCCCTGTAGTGCATTTGCACATCTTTCCCAGCAAGGAGTGTTATCTCCAAGGGTTAGAAAGGCTGGATTCATCTCTTTTTCATGGATAGTGTAGGACCCACTGATAATGGGGTACTTTGACGTAGTGGTGGGCTTGAGCACTATATGGCCATATGGTGGGACCAAATCCCCATTTTTATTTATGGATTGTCTTCAAATTTGGTAGTAATTTCTTATGCATGTGTGCGCTATTCATTTTTAATATACATGCCTAGTTAAGTACTGTTGTGGAAAATTTTGATTAGCTTAAATAGTCATAATGTCTCCCAGTGTCAAGTTTTACTGATAATCGCTATTCACAGTGATTATCGCTTTAACTTTCATTGCAGGAAAGACTTGCTGGTGAAAATCTTCCATTGGATGAGATGGCACAATACTTGTAGCAAAGAGAGTCCATCGCACAGATCTATGTCTGCAGTTCAGGGCCCTGCGCTGCTGAGATATGTCTGTGATGTGGAAAATTCTTATTTTACCAAGATTAATAGATGGCTCCTTATAGTCGCATTGTACCATCCGCAAATACTGAGATTGTACTAGATATCCCCTCCTCTAGATCATTTATGAATAAATTAAACAGGATTGGTCCCAGGACAGGGACCCCACTTTCCACACCCGCCCCATCCGAGTACTCCCCATTTATCACCACCCTCTGGACTCTCCCCTGGAGCCAGTTCTCTATCCAGGTACTCACCCTATGGTCCATAACTACATTCCTTAGTTTGTTCAACTATACCTACCATTTATTTCATCTCTTTGCTACAGTTAATGCACTAGGGCAGCCATTCTCAACAAGGGTTCACCAGAACCCTAAGGTTCCTCAAAAGGCTCCTGAGGGTTCCTCAATCTGTGGCTGATTGACCTCCCATCTGATGGTGCCTGCAAAGTTCTGGGGTTAGCACCACTCAGCAGAGCCAGCGACATAACGCAATGATCTTTGCAGCTGTAAGGGTCACTATCTGATCACTGTAAGGGGAACATTCTCTCACTGATCAATCTACGGTGCATTTTTCCCACTGACCCCCAATGAATTGGTTTAATATGGGGTTACCCAAGATCGGAAAATTATTTTAAAGGTTCCTCTGGGGTAAAAAAGTTGAGAAAGGCTGCGCTAGGGTGTACCTGATGCTGTTCTTTTTTTCTGTTTCCAATACAGTGTGATGTTTCTCCCCCATCAGGACCACGATGCTGCCAAACTAGTATAACTATTATATTATTAGGGGGACTTCTGATGTAAGGTGAGATTCCTTAAATAAGGGTGGACTACTGATGGTGGGATCCTTGAAGAGGTTTTAAAGTATATTGTTTTTCTTAACCACTTGCCTACCAGGCACTTTTACCCCCTTCCTGCCCAGGCCAATTTTCAGCTTTCAGCGCTGTCACACTTTGAATGACAATTGTGCGGTCATGCAACCCTGTACCCATAGGAAATGTTATCTTTTTGTTACACCAATAAAGCTTTATTTTGGTGGTTTTTAATCACCACTGGGTTTTTAATTTTTTGCTAAATAAACAGAAAAAATAATTGCATTTTTCTTTGTTTCTGTTCTAAAAGTTTGCAAATAAATAAACCTTTCTTCATACATTTAGTCCCGGTTCACACTACCGCGACTTGTCAGGCGACTTGGCCGCCTGACAAGTCGCGGTCCGTTCAGTGCTACGGGAACCGTTCTAATAGGAGCGACTCAAGTCGCTCCGACTTAGAAAATAGTTCCTGTACTACTTCAGGGCGACATCGGAGCGACTTGCATTGACTTCCATTATATGAAGTCCGTGCAAGTCGCGCCGAAGTCGCGGTGCACGCGACTTCACAGGTCGCCCCCGAAATCGTGCCGCGGTAGTGTAAACGGACACTTAGGCCAAAGTGTATTCTGCTGTATTTCTTTGTTGAAAATAACCCAAATCAGTGTTTATTATTTAGTCTGTAGAAAAGTTAAAGATTCCACAAATTATAGTAAATATCTGAAAATCCATCAATCCTGATGTACTTAGGGCAGTGGTTCTTAACCTGGGTTCGATCGAACCCCAGGGGTTCGGTGAGTCACTCTCCGGGGTTCGGCGCGGGGGACAAAGGGGCAATTGCTCCCCCTGAGAAAATATTACTGATTGTGAGGCCGAGCGCACCCCGGGAAATCAGAGCTGCAGTCGGGACAACTCACAGCCATTACACATAGACACTTGACACTCCGCCCCCTGTACCTCCCCCAGCAGGTTTCCAGCCTATCTCCTGCAGGCTGCTTGCTGCGTGAGTGGGCGGGATGGGGATGTACCTGACCACGGAGATCGCGCCCGCCTGGAAGAGGGAAGCGTGAGCAGATGAGCAGAGGGAGCCGAGTGAATGTTCCTGGAGGTAGGCTCAGCTAGCTGTACATGGTGGATTCGTTTACAAGGACCTCTATGCTACTTCTGCTGAGTTACTGCAGCTTAGCATAGAGGTGCTGTTAGCTGACAGATGGAAATGCATGTCCTTTTCATTTAGCTCAATAAAGCATTGTGAATACCCCCTGGTGTGTGCCCTCCTGATACCCCATGGAATGCTCTCCCAACACCTCCCCCCAATGTGTGCCCTCCAAACACCTCCCCAAAGTGTGTTCCCTCCTAACACCCCATGGTATGCCCTCCAAACACCTCCCCAAAGTGTGTTCCCTCCTGACACCCCATGCTATGTCCTCCCAACCCCCCCAGTGTGTGCCCTCCTGATACCCCATGGAATGCCCTCCCAACACCTCCCCCCAGTGTGTTCCCTCCTGACACCCCATGGTATGTCTTCCCAGCCCCCCCCAGTGTGTGCCCTCCTGATACCCCATAGTATGCCCTCCCAACACCTCCCCTCTCAGTGTGTTCCCTCCTGACACCCCATGGTATGTCTTCCCAGCCCCCCCAGTGTGTGCCCTCCTGATACCCCATAGTATGCCCTCCCAACACCTCCCCCCCCCCAGTGTGTGCCCTCCTGACACCCCATGTTTTAATGGTTTTGTTCTTTGTTCTTAATGGTTTTGTATTTTGAGATACAGTCACCAACACTTGCAGGGAGGCCCCAGCGAGGTTTGAACTCGCGACCCCTGGTTTACAAGACCAGTGCTCTAACCCCTGAGCTATGGAGCCTTTTTTTTTTTTTTTTTTTTTTTTTTTGGTTTTGTTCATTTTGTGCACCTATGTATGAATATATACCTAAATATATACCTATGTTTTGAATTTGAAAAAATCATATTTTATTTTTTCAATTAAGAATGGTTCAGTGAATGCGCATATGAAACTGGTGGGGTTCAGTACCTCCAACAAGGTTAAGAACCACTGCTCTAACTCTTCCGAGGTCATACCTTTTCAGACCCCTAAACATTCTGATGATTTAGAGGAAGGCAAAAACCCCCCTGGATCTAATTGTCTCCAAAGGGGAAAAATTCCTTCCTGACCCCCTAAGGCGATCGGATTGTCCCTAAATCATCAGCCTAAGGTGCTCAGTTTATCTCCCTAAAAAATGCTATCTATCTATCTATCTATCTATCTATCTATCTATCTATCTATCTATCTATCTATCTATCTATCTATCTATCTATCTATCTATCTATCTATCTATCTATCTATCTATCTATCTATCTATCTATCTATCTATCTATCTAGCTTATCTTTCCTATCTTATCTTATCTATCCTATCTTATCTTATCTATCTTATCTAATCTATCTTATCTATCTATATTATCTATTTATCTATATTATTTTCTGACTCCTTAGAGGCAGGGTCAGCGCTACCAGTAAGGCGACCCAGGCAGCAGCCTAGGGCGCAACTTAGCAGGGGGCGCCGGCGAAGCCTGACCTGAGGTAAGTGACTTACCGTAAGTCACTCATGGGGTTGTAAGCAGTGGCGGCTGGCCAGGCATTTGCCCGATGGGCTGGGGCCACCTGGGTGGGAGCGGTGGCATATGTAGGAACCGATCCATCCATTTCTCGCCTGCGGCCGCTGACATTCTGCTTCTTCTCCTCCTCCCCCCTCCCGCAGGCATCCAGAGGTGGCAGGAGAGAAATAGACAGAACGGTTCCTACTTATGCCACCCCCCTATCCACTGGAGGACCGTCAGGTTGAATCTATGTAACCAGGGCTGCCCATGGGGAGCTACAAGCTCCCTTTGCTTTCTCCCCCGGGTGCAGTGTAGTACAGTGCAGCTTTTTCCCCGACATGTAGCCTCCTGTAGCTGGCAGACCCGATGGTCTTTCTCTCTGAGCCGGCAGCTTCTCCACTGGGCGACTGAGCTGGTGGGCGGGGGTGTGGCTACCTTCACTTAGTTGCACAGGTAGTTGCTCATGCTGAAAATGGTAGAGGACTCTCGGAGGAGGAGCATGTATGGTGACCCTAGGAGTCTTCACCTACACCCATATGGTAAGTGACTTCTGCAGCAATTTCCTCCATTATCAATTCTCCAGCTCCCTCTCCTCCCTCCTGTAAACTGCTCCGCTGTATATTGCTCACTGCCCCCTGCTCTCCCCCTGTAAACTGCTTACTGTACCCCCCTTTATACTGATAACTGCTTCCTCCTGTATACTGCTCGCTGCCCCCCGTATACTGATAACTGCTCCCCACTGCTTACTGCCCCCATATACTGACCACTGCTCTCCCCCTGTATACTACTTACTGAACTCCCCCCCCTGTATACTGCTAACTGCTCCCTCCCATATACTATATACTGCCCCCATATACTGCCCACTGTTCTCCCCCTGTATACTGCTAACTGCGCCCTCCTGTATACTGCCCACTACTCTCTCCCTTTATACTGCTTGCTGCCCCCTATATACTGATAACTGCTCCCCCCACTGTATACTGCCCACTGCTCTACCCCTGTATACTGCTTACTGTACCCCCCCCCCCGTATACTGCTTACTGTACCCCCGTATACTGTTAACTGCTCCCTCCCATATACTGATCGCTGCCACCCCCTGTATACTGCTCAATGCCCACTGCTCTACCCCAGTATAATGCTCGCTGCCTCCCATATACTGCTAACTGCTCCCCCCCCCCTAATTGTATACTGCCCCCGTATACTGCACACTTTTTCTCCCCTCCCCGTATACTGCCCACTGCTCTCCCCCATATACTGCTCGCTGCCCCCCTTTATACTGTCCACTGCTCTTATGGGGAGGGGGTGGCAATTTTGATTATGCCTAGGTCAGCAAAAATCCTTGCATCGGCCCTGCTTAGAGGTACTATTTCTATACTTTTATCGAAATATCGATCGATCTATCTGTGTTATCCTCTGACTCCTCAAAGGTGCCTTTTCAGACCCCTAAACCTTCACATGATCCAGAGGAAGGCAAAGAAAACCCTTGGTCTAATTAGCTCCAATGGGGAAAAAAATCCTTCCTGAACCCTTAAGGCAATCGGATCATCCCTGGGTCACCAGTCTAGGGTGCTTAGTTCATCTCCCTTAAATATGCCATCTTTCTTTCTTTCTTTTTTTCTTTCTTTCTTTCTTTCTTTCTTTCTTTCTTTCTTTCTTTCTTTCTTTCTTTCTTTCTTTCTTTCTTTCTTTCTTTCTTTCCCCTACTTCCATCCTTGTTCTTTTGTTCCTTCTTTTCCTTTTCCTTTTTTCTTTTACTTTTCTTTTCCTTTTCTTTTCTTTCCTTTCTTTTTCTTTTCTTTTCCTTTTTTCTTTTCCTTTTTTTCTCCCCCACTTCCACCCTTATCTATCTATCTATCTATCTATCTATCTATCTATCTATCTATCTATCTATCTATCTATCTATCTATCTATCTATCTATCTATCTATCTATCTATCTATCTATCTATCTATCTATCTATCTATCTATCTATCTATCTATCTATCTATCTATCTATCTATCGTAAAATATTTTTGGGCTGGTTCACACTGGGATCCCACAGGAACGCATTCTCATGTGGTGCGATTTTGCAGACTATTCATTCGAGGGGGTGGCGGTCTCTCCTGTAACTTGGCCCAGTCAAAGTTCTTGAAGAATGGGTGCCTTCTGAGATCTTTTACTTGGAGCTTTCGTCTTTCTTGGTCGACATGTAAAAGCTATAAAAGAGAATAAAATAACATAAGAAACATTGAAAGAATAATAAAAAATAGCTGAACTATAGAACTCCCCACCCTCCTCCATTTCAATTTTATTCTGACAGTTACATGTTTCAGCTTCCTTTGACTTTTAAACCTGTTACGATGTCTGTATTGGATTCAGTCGTAGTGTTGTCCCTTATTTGTGTAATATTAGCATATAATAGACAACAAATTCAAGTTCTATACATCCTCTGCAATGGAATTTTAGGGGACAAAAGGGCTTCTGTTTTGTTTACACAAATGATGTGGAACTATTCCTCCCACTAATACTAATGATGGGGCACTATTCCTATTACTGACGCCAATGATGGGGCACTATTCCTATTACTGACGCCAATGATGGGGCACTATTCCTCCCACTAATACCAATGATGAGGCACTATTCCTATTACTGACACCAATGATGGGGCACTATTCCTCCCACTGACACCAATGATGAGGCACTATTCCTATTACTGACACCAATGATGGGGCACTATTCCTATTACTGACACCAATGATGAGGCACTATTCCTATTACTGACACCAATGATGGGGCACTATTCCTCCCACTAATACCAATGATGGGGCACTATTCCTATTACTGACACCAATGATGGGGCACTATTCCTCCCACTGACACCAATGATGAGGCACTATTCCTATTACTGACACCAATGATGGGGCACTATTCCTATTACTGACACCAATGATGAGGCACTATTCCTATTACTGACACCAATGATGGGGCACTATTCCTCCCACTAATACCAATGATGGGGCACTATTCCCCCCACTAATACCAATGATGAGGCACTATTCCTCCCGCTAATACCAATGATGATGCACTATTCCTCCCACTAATACTAATGATGGGACACTATTCCTATTACTGACACCAATGATGGGGCACTATTCCTCCCACTAATACCAATGATGGGGCACTATTCCTCCCACTAATACCAATGATGGGGCACTATTCCTCCCACTAATACCAACGATGAGGCACTATTCCTCCCACTAATACCAATGATGATGCACTATTCCTCCCACTAATACTAATGATGGGACACTATTCCTATTACTGACACCAATGATGGGGCACTATTCCTCCCACTAATACCAATGATGGGGCACTATTCCTCCCACTAATACTAATGATGGGACACTATTCCTATTACTGACACCAATGATGGGGCACTATTCCTCCCACTAATACCAATGATGATGCACTATTCCTCCCACTAATACTAATGATGGCGCACTATTCCTATTACTGACACCAATGATGAGGCACTATTCCTATTACTGACACCAATGATGGGGCACTATTCCTCCCACTAATACCAATAATGGGGCACTATTCCTCCCACTAATACAAATGATGATGCACTATTCCTCCCACTAATACCAATGATGAGGCACTATTCCTCCCACTAATACCAATGATGGGGCACTATTCCTCCCACTAATACTAATGATGGCGCACTATTCCTATTACTGACACCAATGATGGGGCACTATTCCTCCCACTAATACCAATGATGGGGCACTATTCCTCCCACTAATACCAATGATGGGGCACTATTTTTCTAATAGCAATGATGGAGAACTATTCCTTCCACTAATATAAAAGATATGGCATTATTCCTCACACTAATACCAAAGATGGGGCCAGTATTTCTCTTCCTATTGACCACAGGCACTGGGGGAGATTTACTAAAATTAGTGCACTTAGAATCTGGTACAGTTGTGCATAGTGGCCAATCAGCTTCTATCTTCAGTTTGTTCAATTAAGCTTTGGCAATAAAACCTGGAAGCTGATTGGTTTCAGACCCCTGATCTACATGAATGTGTACAGGTAAGAATGTAGAATACTTTTTTTTCTAAAATCCTAACAATATATGTATATAACCTGGAAAGGATTTTGGCCCTTCCAAATAGCTAAAGTTCTGTGTATACTTACTCTTTTATGAGGTCACAAAGATGAGGGTTCAATTGTGGTGGGCAATAAGCCTTCTTGGAAAGCACTGTCCTCAGCATTTCCTGTGTGGTCTTCTGGCGTTTCCAGAATGGGTGTTTGCCTACAGCCATCTTGTATACTATTAGTCCCAGTGAAAAATAGTCAACTATGGTAAAGTATGGAATGCCTTGAAGGACCTGTAGAAACATAAGAAAGAAATATGAGAACATTGTCGGGTCAGGCAGAGAACAGTCTTGACTCCATGTTGGCATATGTAATGTTAGAAGCCTCCCAGGAGTCCCAAAATCGTGATCAAAAGCCATCAAACTGGGGCAGAGCTTGTGAATATTGAAGGGGGGCCTAAAGTGTATGTATATTCAAAACTTTTAGGTTTTTTGTTTTAGAAGGGGTAAATAAAGTAAACTAAGTTGAGGGTTTTTTTTATTTGTTCAGTTAGGGTTTGGTTTGAACTTCCAGGTTCTGACTGGACCAAAGTTCATCTCTGGTCAACATGACAAACTGAGAGGGAGAATATGACTTTTAGAGCCGGTTCACACTGAGGCGACACGACTCCTTACTACTTCGGGGGCGACTTGTGCATTACATTGCACCACGACTTTGGAGCGACTTGCAGGGACTTTACATAATGGAAGTCTATGCAAGTCGCTCCGAGGTCGTTTCGAAATAGTACAGGACCCTTTTTCTAAGTCGGAGCGACTTGTGTCGCTCCTATTAGAACGGGTCCTGTAGCGGTCAATGGACCGCGACATACCGCGACTTGTCAGGCTGACAAGTCGCCTGACAAGTCGCGCTAGTGTGAACCGGCTCTTATAAAGGTATGTTGACCCCGACAACTCAATGTTTACAAACCTCACTATGTTAACCACTTAACGAAAATCACCGTAGCTGTACCTCGGCTGCATTAGGTGGTTGTCCCGGGGTGATGCCTCTAGCTAGAAGCATCATCCCGGTACCATTTTTTAGAGCCAGCGGTCGGCTTTCCGGCGGTAATGACCAATGCCCCTCCCGCCGCCTTCCCTGGCTCTGCCCGGGTCTCCCCCGTCCCACTGGGAGACCCGAGCAACCAGCCGCTCAAAGCCGGGTCTCCGATGAGGTAACCCGGAGGCGGCGTCCATGACGTCAAGTCCGGGTTACTCGGCTGCTAAAGGCGCCGAATATAAAAAGTGACTGTATTCAAAAATGCAGTTTTCGGCATTTTGAATACATTGAAGTGCAGTGGAGGGGTCTTTTAGACCCCCGATCCCTCCATAAAGAGTACCTGTCACTGCCTATTGCTGTCACAAGGGATGTTTACATTGCTTGTGACAACAATAAAAGTGATCAGATTTTGTTTTTTAAAAAACCTGTGCTAAAATTAAAAAAATAAACAAAATAAATAGGAAAAAAAAATAATGTTTAACCGCCCCCATCACCGTTAGCTCGCGCACGAAAGAAAACATATACGGAAGTCACGCCTGAAAATGAAATCGCTGTTCAAACCACACATGTGAGGTATCGCCAAACCGTGAGCAATAATTTAATAAAGAGCTACTCTCTAACTCTAAACTGGTAACCGTTATACATTTTTAAAGCGTCGCCTATGGCGATTTTTATTGACCAAAGTTTGCCGCCATTCCGCGGGTGTGTGCAATTTTAAACCCTAACATGTTGGGTATCTATTTACCCGGCGTGACATCATCTTTCACAATATACAATAAAAATGAGCTAACTTTACTGTTTATTTTTTTTTTAAATGCAGTGAAATGCAATTTTTCAAAAAAAAATGGCGTTTGAAAGATGGCTGCGCAAATACCGTGTGACAAAAAATATTGCAATGACCGCCATTTTATTCTCCAGAGTCATTGCTAAAAAAAATATATATATATAGATAATAATGTATATATATATATATATATATATATACTGTATATATATATATATATATATATATATATATATATATATAATTATCTAGGATTTATATAGCGCCGACAGTTTGCGCAGCGCTTTACAATATGAGGGAAGACAATACAGTTACAATACAATTCAATACAGGAGGATTTAGAGGGCCCTGCTCGTTAGAGCTTACAATCTATATATAATGTTTGGGGGTTCTAAGTAATTTTCTAGTAAGAAATACAGATTTTAATTTGTAAACAACAAGTGTCAGAAATGGGCTCGGTCCTTAAGTGGTTGAAAAGACTACAGCAAGGGAGAAGTTATTGAAGTTTTTTCTTATTTGCATATCTCCATTGGGTCCTACAAAGTGTCTCCAACACTGCTGCTCAGAACTTCACACTTTTTGTTGGGGATATATTTCTGGCCTTGAAACCCACTGAAAAGGATTGGGCATCAGTGGAGAAATTCTCCATTTACTGAAAGGTGGGGTGTACCCTTTTATCCTTTCTATATATCCAATAACTATAATTGTTATATCTGAACAAAGATGACCTAAGTCTAATATCAGGCGAGTCGTAGGTTACTTACTTCTGGGGCCACGTAGTTCATTGTCCCGGCATATCCTCTAATTCTTTTGTGTTCTGAAACACCGCTCATTGCCAAGCCCAAATCAGCAATTTTAGCACGGCCGGTGGCATCCAAAAGAATATTAGCTGGCTTTAGATCTCTGTAAGAAAAATGAAAGGATGGTTAGCATTGCATATTAAGTTTATTAAAGATGGAAAAAAATACTATTTTTATATGATATAATATTTATGGGTTGATATCGGTTTCTTTTAAACTTACCTTCAGTAGGATCTCTGTTACTTGGCACTGTTGGATGGGGCTGGTAGAGATGGCCTATGGGCAACAGTGTTAAGGAGCACTGTGTGTGATTTGTCCTTCATGGCACAGGTGTCGGGGACCACTGTGCATGCTTGATCTTTCATGGCAGAAGTGCTGATGACCATTGCAAGTGGTTGCCAGCCCTTCTTCTCACGTCTTGATGTGACCGGTGGGGATGGCTAATGGTTCATGATGGTGTCAGTGGTGTAGGGCATCCATGTGGGTGATCGGTCTTTTAAGACAACGGTGTTGGGGACCACTGTGCATGACTGATCTTTCATAGCACCAGTGCCGATAACCGCTGCGAGTGACAAACCCTTTTTTTCACAATTTGATGGGACCAGTGGAGATGGCTTATGGTTCGTGGTGACATCAGTGGTGTAGGGGATCCATGTGGGTGACCGGTCGTTCAAAGCAACAGTGCTGAGGACCACTGTGCATGATTGGTCCTTCATGGCATCAGTGTTGGGGACTACTGTGCATGACCAGTCCTTCTTGCCACTGTTGGATGAGACTGTTGAAGGTGGCCTATGGTCTGTGGTGGTATCAGTGGTGTAGGGGATCCATGTGGGTGTCCGTTCTTTTAAGACAACGGTGTTGGGGAACACTGTGCATGACTGATCTTTCATGGCACCAGTACCGATAACCTCTGCGAGTGACAAACCCTTTTTTTCACAATTTGATGGGACCAGTGGAGATGGCCTATGGTTCGTTGTGACATCAGTGGTGTAGGGCATCCATGTGGGTGACCGGTCGTTCAAAGCAACAGTGCTGAGGACTACTGTGCATGATTGGTCCTTCATGGCATCAGTGTTGGGGACTACTGTGCATGACCAGTCCTTCTTACCACTGTTGGATGGGACTGTTGAAGGTGGCCTATGGTCTGTGGTGGTATCATTGGTGTAGGGCATCCATGTGGGTGTCCGTTCTTTTAAGACAACGCTGTTGGGGACCACTGTGCATAACTGATCTTTCATAGCACCAGTATCGATGACCACTGCAAGTGACCAGCCCTTCTTTTCACACTTTGATGGGACCAGTGGAGATGGCCTATGGTTCGTGGTGGCATCAGTGGTGTAGGGGATCAATGTGGGTGACCGGTCTTTTAAGGCACTGGTGTTGAGGACCACTGTGCATGACTGATCTTTCATGGCACCAGTGCCGATAACCTCTGCGAGTGACAAACCCTTTTTTTCACAATTTGATGGGACCAGTGGAGATGGCCTATGGTTCGTGGTGGCATCAGTGGTGTAGGGGATCCATGTGGGTGACCGGTCTTTTAAGGCACTGGTGTTGAGGACCACTGTGCGTGATTGGTTCTTCATGGCATAGGTGTTGGAGACTACTATGCATGACCAGTCCTTCTTGGCACTGTTGGATGGAAGTGGTGGAGATGGCCTAAAGTTTGTAGAGGTGTCAGTGGTGTAGGGTATCCATGTGTGTGTCCGGTCATTTAAGACAACAGTGTTGGGGACCACTGTGCAAGACCGATCTTTCATGGTGCCCGTCTTGGTGACCACTGTGAGCGATGGGCCCTTCTTGGCACTGTTGGATGGGACCAGTGGAGATGGCGTATGGTTCGTGGTGACATCAGTGGTGTAGGGCATCCATGTGGGTGACCGGTCGTTCAAAGCAACAGTGCTGAGGACCACTGTCCATGATTGGTCCTTCATGGCATCAGTGTTGGGGACTACTATGCATGACCAGTCCTTCTTGCCACTGTTGGATGGGACTGTTGAAGGTGGCCTATGGTCCGTGGTGGCATCAGTGGTGTAGGGGATCCATATGGGTGACCGGTCTTTTAAGGCACTGGTGTTGAGGACCCCTGTGCGTGATTGGTCCTTCATGGCATAGGTGTTGGAGACTACTATGCATGACCAGTCCTTCTTGGCACTGTTGGATGGAAGTGGTGGAGATGGCCTAAAGTTTGTAGAGGTGTCAGTGGTGTAGGGTATCCATGTGTGTGTCCGGTCATTTAAGACAACAGTGTTGGGGACCACTGTGCAAGACCGATCTTTCATGGTGCCTGTCTTGGTGACCACTGTGAGCGATGGGCCCTTCTTGGCACTGTTGGATGGGACCAGTGGAGATGGCCTATGGTTCGTGGTGACATCAGTGATGTAGGGCATCCATGTGGGTGACCGGTCGTTTAAAGCAACAGTGCTGAGGACCACTGTGCATGATTGGTCCTTCATGGCATCAGTGTTGGGGACTACTGTGCATGACCAGTCCTTCTTGCCACTGTCGGATGGGACTGTTGAAGGTGGCCTATGGTCTGTGGTGGTATCAGTGGTGTAGGGCATCCATGTGGGTGTCCGTTCTTTTAAGACAACGGTGTTGGGGACCACTGTGCATGACTGATCTTTCATAGCACCAGTATCGATGACCACTGCGAGTGACCAGCCCTTCTTTTCACACTTTGATGGGACCAGTGGAGATGGCCTATGGTTCGTGGTGGCATCAGTGGTGTAGGGGATCCATGTGGGTGACCGGTCTTTTAAGGCACTGGTGTTGAGGACCACTGTGCATGACTGATCTTTCATGGCACCAGTGCTGATAACCTCTGCGAGTGACAAACCCTTTTTTTCACAATTTGATGGGACCAGTGGAGATGGCCTATGGTTCGTGGTGGCATCAGTGGTGTAGGGGATCCATGTGGGTGACCGGTCTTTTAAGGCACTGGTGTTTAGGACCACTGTGCGTGATTGGTCCTTCATGGCATAGGTGTTGGAGACTACTATGCATGACCAGTCCTTCTTGGCACTGTTGGATGGAAGTGGTGGAGATGGCCTAAAGTTTGTAGAGGTGTCAGTGGTGTAGGGTATCCATGTGTGTGTCTGGTCATTTAAGACAACAGTGTTGGGGACCACTGTGCAAGACCGATCTTTCATGGTGCCCATCTTGGTGACCACTGTGAGCGATGGGCCCTTCTTGGCACTGTTGGATGGGACCAGTGGAGATGGCCTATGGTTCGTGGTGACATCAGTGGTGTAGGGCATCCATGTGGGTGACCGGTCGTTCAAAGCAACAGTGCTGAGGACCACTGTCCATGATTGGTCCTTCATGGCATCAGTGTTGGGGACTACTATGCATGACCAGTCCTTCTTGCCACTGTTGGATGGGACTGTTGAAGGTGGCCTATGGTCCGTGGTGGCATCAGTGGTGTAGGGGATCCATATGGGTGACCCGTCTTTTAAGGCACTGGTGTTGAGGACCCCTGTGTGTGATTGGTCCTTCATGGCATAGGTGTTGGAGACTACTATGCATGACCAGTCCTTCTTGGCACTGTTGGATGGAAGTGGTGGAGATGGCCTAAAGTTTGTAGAGGTGTCAGTGGTGTAGGGTATCCATGTGGGTGTCCGGTCATTTAAGACAACAGTGTTGGGGACCACTGTGCAAGACCGATCTTTCATGGTGCCCGTCTTGGTGACCACTGTGAGCGATGGGCCCTTCTTGGCACTGTTGGATGGGACCAGTGGAGATGGCCTATGGTTCGTGGTGACATCAGTGGTGTAGGGCATCCATGTGGGTGACCGGTCGTTCAAAGCAACAGTGCTGAGGACCAATGTCGATGATTGGTCCTTCATGGCATCAGTGTTGGGGACTACTATGCATGACCAGTTCTTCTTGCCACTGTTGGATGGGACTGTTGAAGGTGGCCTATGGTCCGTGGTGGCATCAGTGATGTAGGGGATCCATATGGGTGACCGGTCTTTTAAGGCACTGGTGTTGAGGACCCCTGTGTGTGATTGGTCCTTCATGGCATAGGTGTTGGAGACTACTATGCATGACCAGTCCTTCTTGGCACTGTTGGATGGAAGTGGTGGAGATGGCCTAAAGTTTGTAGAGGTGTCAGTGGTGTAGGGTATCCATGTGGGTGTCCGGTCATTTAAGACAACAGTGTTGGGGACCACTGTGCAAGACCGATCTTTCATGGTGCCCGTCTTGGTGACCACTGTGAGCGATGGGCCCTTCTTGGCACTGTTGGATGGGACCAGTGGAGATGGCCTATGGTTCGTGGTGACATCAGTGGTGTAGGGCATCCATGTGGGTGACCGGTCGTTCAAAGAAACAGTGCTTAGGACCACTGTGCATGATTGGTCCTTCATAGCATAAGTGTTGGGGACTACTGTGCATGACCAGTCCTTCTTGCCACTGTTGGATGGGACTGTTGAAGGTGGCCTATGGTCTGTGGTGGTATCAGTGGTGTAGGGGATCCATATGGGTGTCCGTTCTTTTAAGACAACGGTGTTGGGGAACACTGTGCATGACTGATCTTTCATAGCACCAGTATCGATGACCACTGTGAGTGACCAGCCCTTCTTTTCACACTTTGATGGGACCAGTGGAGATGGCCTATGGTTCGTGGTGGCATCAGTGGTGTAGGGGATCCATGTGGGTGACTGGTCTTTTAAGGCACTGGTGTTGAGGACCACTGTGCATGACTGATCTTTCATGGCACCAGTGCCGATAACCGCTGCGAGTGACAAACCCTTTTTTTCACAATTTGATGGGACCAGTGGAGATGGCCTATAGTTCGTGGTGACATCAGTGGTGTAGGGCATCCATGTGGGTGACCGGTCGTTCAAGGCAACAGTGCTGAGGACCACTGTGCATGATTGGTCCTTCATGGCATCAGTGTTGGGGACTACTGTGCATGACCAGTCCTTCTTGGCACTGTTGGATGGAAGTGGTGGAGATGGCCTAAAGTTTGTGGAGGTGTCAGTGGTGTAGGGCATCCATGTGGGTGACCGGTCTTTTAAGGCACTGGTGTTGAGGACCACTGTCCGTGATTGGTCCTTCATGGCATAGGTGTTGGGGACTACTGCGCATGACCAGTCCTTCTTGGTCCTGTTGGGTGGGACTGGTTTAGCTGGCCTATGGCTCGTGGTGGTTTCAGTTATCACAGCGTGTGACTGGTCCTTAATGGCACAGGATGTGGTCACCCACATCCATGTGGGTGACCGGTCCCTCATGGGAATGGTGTTGAGGACCACTGTGCGTGATTGGTCCTTAATTGCACCGGTGTTGGGTACCACTACTTGTGATGGGTCCTTCATGGTACCAGTGTTGGTGACTGCTGCTTGTGACAAATTTTTATTGCCATGATTGGATGGAACTGGTGGACATGGCTTTTGGTTTGTGGTGGTTTCCGGTAACACAGTGTGTGACTGGTCCTTAATGGCATCTGTGTTGGGCACCACTGCACGTGATTGGTCCTTGATGTCAACATTGTTGAGGGCGATGCTCCATTGCCTGGCCCTCTTGTCAATGGTGCAGGGTAACACTGTGCTTGACTGGTCCTTCTTGGTATTGGTGTTGAGGATCACTGTGTGTGTTTGATCCTTCATGGCACTGGTGTTGGTGACCACTTCATATGACCAGTCCTTCTTGGTATTGTTGGATGGGACTGGTGGGGATGGCTTATTGTCTGTGGCGGTGGTGTCAATAGTGCCAGGTATAACAGTGTATGACTGGTCCGTAATGGCACCAGTTGTGGGCATTACTGCACATAACTTGCCCTTGATGTCACTGTTGAATGAACCATCTGAAGATAGGGTGGTATGGGTTTGATGGTTGTCTTCGGTGGTAGCCCGAGGAGCTGGCTCGTTGTCACTGGTGGATAGGACATCATTTACTCCTGGAGAGAGAAAAGAATAGTTTTTAGTCTTGCTATTTTTTACATCCATCATGTATTTATGTTACATAGAATTTGTGGAAATTATAATGAATTTAGTTTTACGTATACTGTATCTCACAAAAGTGAGTACACCCCCTCACATTTTTGAAAATATTTTATTATATCTTTTCATGTGACAACACTGAAGAAATGACACTTTGCTACAATGTAAAGTAGTGAATGTACAGCTTGTATAACAGTGTAAATTTGCTGTCCCCTCAAAATAACTCAACACACAGATGACTAAAGATGATGCACAAGAAAGCTTGCAAACAGTCTGTTGAAGACAAGGAGACTAAGGACATGGATTACTGGAACCATGCCCTGTGGTCTGATGAGACCAAGATAAACTTATTTGGTTCAGATGGTGTCAAGCGTGTGTGGTGGCAACCAGGTGAGGAGTACAAAGACAAGTGTGTCTTGCCTACAGTAAAGCATGGTGGTGGGAGTGTCATGGTCTGGGGCTGCATGAGTGCTGCCGGCACTGGGAAGCTACAGTTCATTGAGGGAACCATGAATGCCAACATGTACTGTGACATACTGAAACAGAACATGATCCCTTCCATTCAGGGACTGGGCCGCAGGGCAGGGCAGTATTCCAACATACCGACCCCAAACACACCTCCAAGACGACCACTGCTAAAGAAGCTGAGGGTAAAGGTGATGGACTGGCCAAGCATGTCTCCAGACCTAAACCCTATTGAGCACCTGTGGGGCATCCTCAAACGGAAGATGGAGGAGCACAAGGTCTCTAACATCCACCAGCTCTGTGATGTCGTCATGGAGGAGTGGAAGAGGACTCCAGTGGCAACCTGTGAAGCTCTGGTGAACTCCATGCCCAAGAGGGTTAAGGAAGTGCTGGAAAATAATGGCGGCCACACAAAATATTGACACTTTGGGCCCAATTTGGACATTTTCACTTAGGGGTGTACTCACTTTTGTTGCCAGTTGTTTAGACATTAATGGCTGTGTGTTGAGTTATTTTGAGGGGACAGCAAATTTACACTGTTATACAAGCTGTACACTCACTACTTTACATTGTAGCAAAGTGTCATTTCTTCAGTGTTGTCACATGAAAAGATAGAATAAAATATTTACGAAAATGTGAGGGGTGTACTCACTTTTGTGAGATACTGTATAAGAGAACATTGTCCGTGTTAATAAAATAATCTTGTGTTCCATATTTTCCTATGTATACATAGACAGTATTTTTGCTTGGTCCAACCTTTGTACATGGCTTTCTGTGCCAGAACAAGTGCAATATGAGCCTATGCAAAATGAATGGGCTCAAACCGCACCGCATTGGATCGCATTTGAATTGCACAGGAATGCGTTGCGGTTCCTCTGCAATTTCACATGCGCTTCATTGTGTGAACCAGGGCTTAACCGCTTGCCGATCGCCGCACGACTATTTACTGCGGCAGTCAGCCCCTCATAGGCAAAGTGACGTAGGACTATGTCGCTAGCTTGTGAGGCTCTAGGGAGCAAGCGCGCGCTCCCGAAGGCGCGCTCCCGCTCGGTCACGGACCCCCCCGCGCGCGTGCCCGGCGGACCCGATGTCTCGCGATCGTCCGTTACACCGGGAGAAAGGCAGGCGGCTAATGTAAACAAAGCCGCCTGTCATTCTCCCCTGTGTAAGAATGGAGATCAAATGGTTCTGCTATGTAGGGTCGTTGATCTCTGTTCTTACACATCAAGCCACAGCCAATCACAGTTAGAATCACGCCCCTAGGGACACACTTAACCCCTCCCTCTCAAAAAAGTTAACCCCTTCACTGCCAGTGTCATTTTTACAGTAACAGTGCATATGTATAGCAGTGATTACTGTAGTAATGTCACTGGTAACCCCAAAAGTGTCAAAAATGTCAGTCAAGGGTCCGATCTGTCCGCCGCAATGTCGCAGTCCCGCAAAAAAAATCACAGATCGCCGCCATTACTTGTTAAAAAAAAAAACAACAAAAATGACAAAAATCTTTCCCGTAGTTAGTAAACGCAATAACTTTTGCGCTAACCAATCAAAATATGCTTATTCCAATTTTTTTTTACCAAACATAGGTAGCATAAAACAAATTGGCCTAAAATGTTAAAAAATTTTGATTTTTACATTTTTTGGGGGGGAATTTCATATGAAAAAATGTGAAAAATATTGTTATTTTTGCAAAATTGTCGCACTTTTTTTGTTTATAGCGCATGATCAAAAAATCGCACAGGTGATCAAATACCACCAAAAGAAAGCTCTGTTTGTGGGAAAAAAAGGACGTCAAATTCGTTTAGGTACAGCGTCGCACGACCGCGCAATTGTCCGTTAAAGTCACTCAGTGCAGAATCGCAAAATAGGCCCTGGTCAGGAAGGGGGTAAAATCTTCTGGGGCTTAAGTGGTTAAAGCCCCTTTTTCCCCTCTTGTTAAGAATATTGTAAAACATTTTTAATAGTTTTTTTAAGATTTTCTTTCTGTTATTTTCACTTGGTGATTTGGCCAGTAAGTCCCCGTTCACACTAAGGCGACCTGTGAGGCGACCTGGTCGCCTCACCGGTCGCCGTAGGTCGCCTTCCATAGGGAAGCTGCGGACCCGTTCTAATAGGAGCGACACAAGTCGCTCTGACTTAGAAAAAGGGTACGGAGCTTCTTTGGGGCGACCCGGAGGCGACCGCCATAGACTTCAATGTTATGAAGTCCGTGCCGGCCGCTCCGAGGTCGTGGCGCGCTGCTCGCACCACGACCTCGGAGGTCGCCCCCCCAAGTCGGATCGCCCCTGTGTGAACGGGGCCTAAGTCTGTTGTTTTTCAACAGACCAAGCTGTCCTGCAGATGTAGCGTTTAGAGTTTTGAGAAAACCATTAACCACTGACTGGGGTACATAGAAATGAACAGATTGTATTCATTCATTTTAAGTCCCCGTTCACACTGGGGCGACCTGTGAGGCGACCTGGTCGCCTCACAGGTCGCCGTAGGTCGCCTTCCAAAGGGAAGCTGTGGACCCGTTCTAATAGGAGCGACACAAGTCGCTCTGACTTAGAAAAAGGGTTCGGAGCTTCTTTGGGGCGACCCGGAGCGACCGTCATAGACTTCAATGTTATGAAGTCCGTGCCGGCCGCTCCGAGGTCGCGGACCTCGGAGGTCGCCCCTGGAAGTCAGATCGCCCCAGTCTGAACGCGGCCTAAAGCTTTTGAATACAAATAACAAAATGAAGTCAAACTCCAGCTCACACTTTCATAATCAGTTACAGCCAATTTTTTTTTTTCCTTTTGGGATTAAGGTTTTACATAAATAAATAAAAGCTGATCATTTTAATTACCCCTACTTGTGGTAAATGGATGGTCTCATCCCTGTAAACTAATACATGCAGCTGAATTGAGCAGATGAAAATAGAAGAAAGAAAGCCTAAAAAGAAAACTAACGCAGCCGTCACATCTAAGGATTGGTAACCGGCAATGTAATAAATGTTTGCTTTTGGGATTAGAATTTGGCTTTAATTTGTTTAGTGTATCTGAATCTGCTAGTCCATCGAACTCTCCCCTCCACTATAGACTGACAATGCTGCTGTCCAAAGGTGCCCCCTGTGCTCCTTTATACAGTGGGGGAGGCCCTCTAATACAGGAGGTGGGTTAAGGGCCAGATCACCAGGTGAATACAAAGGAAAAAGAGCCTTTAAAAATAAAACTAAAGCAGCCATCACATCTAATGATTGTTCATTTGCAGTAAACTTAAATTTTTGGCTTTGGGCTTAACCACTTCTGGACCGGAAGATTTTCCCTCTTAATGACCAGGCCATATTTTGTGATTCGGCACTACATTATTTTAACGGACAATTGCGCGATCATGTGACGCTGTACCCAAATACAATTTACGTCCTTTTTTTCCCACAAATAGAGCTTTCTTTTGGTGGTATTTGATCACCTCTGCGATTTTTATTTTTTGCGCTATAAACAAAAAAAAAAAGCGACAATTCTGAAAAAAAAAAAAAAACAATATTTTTTTCAGATTCTGCTATATAACATTCACAAAAAAATAAAATGTAAAAATCAAAATTTTTGAACATTTTAGGCCAATTTGTTTTCTGCTACATATTTTTGGTAAAAAACAAATTGTAATAAGCGTATTTTGATTGGTTTGCGCAGAAGTTATCGCGTCTACAAACTACGGGAAAGATTTATGTCATTTTTATTGATTTTTTTTTTTTTTACTAGTAAATTTTTTGCGGGACTGCGACATTGCGGCGGACAGATCGGACCCCTAACTGACATTTTTGACACTTTTGGGGGTACCAGTGACATTACTACAGTAATCAGTGCTAAAAATATGCACTGTTACTGTAATAATGACACTGGCAGGGAAGGGGTTAACATTGTGGGTGATCAAGGGGTTAAATGTGAGCCTAGGGGAGTGATTCTAACTGTGGGGGGCGTGGCTTGTGAAATGATCATAGAGACCTGTGATCCTATATAGAAGGATCACAGGCACTCTGTGATCATTTCAGAGAGAAGAACGGTCAGCTGTGTTTACAACATCTGACCGTCCATCTCTCTCAGCGGGGAGTGATCGCGGGTGTCAGGCGGCAATCGGAGCCACCTGCCCCGTCCATCGGCTTCCCCGCTGCCGAGTGCGGGCAGGAGGGCGCCGCCACAGGCGCGCGCTTGCCCCCTAGCTGCAAGCGCGCAACCAACGTAGGTCTACGTCAGTTCGCGCAGGACGGCCGCACTACCGCAGTAAAAAGGCGGCGGGCGATCCGGAAGAGGTTAAGGGCCAGTTCACACCACATGCAGTCCAGTGCGTTGTTTTTTTTTTTTTTGCATCAAAAATGCATGGATAGTAGGTTATATGGTTTTCAGTGGCATAGTTCACACCAGTGCGATCATTTTCAGTGCGTTCCAGTTCCAGGAAAAAAGTATGCTGTATTTTTTTTTTTTGCACCGGACTGTGCTGGAACGTGATAAAACGCATCAGAAACGCACCGGAACACACCTAAAATGCACCAAAACGCACGGGAACACACATGTCCTTATTTAAGGTTATGAAAAAAGAGGTTGAAAAAAATGGACTAGACTGCATTAACCACTTGCTGACCGCCCCATGCAGATTTACAGCGGCAGGGCGGCTCGGCTGCGCATATTCACGTACATCTATGTTATTATGTGCACATGGTTTTGGTGGCGCGTGTACGCTGCCGGAGCCGCGCTTCCCCTCTGATTAGACACAGCGGGAGGCAGACCGTGGGAGGAGCGGGCTCGATCACCCCCAGCCTCCCGCGATCTTCGGCTAGACTGACAGGAGAGAACTGACAGGACTGCGTTACTGACAGGAGAGCTGTCTGGAATGTAAACAATGTAAGACGGCTCTCCTGTCAGAGAGGCCGGGAAAGATTGTGTGATTCAGCTAAGTTGAGTCACCGATCTTTCTCTGCCTCTGTTCAATCCATCCCCCACGCCTCTGTTCAATCCATCCCCCACAGTTAGAAAGCACATCTAGGGAACACATTTAACCCCTTGATCACCCCCAGTGTTAACCCCTTCCCTGCCAGTGTCATTTATACAGTAACAGTGCATATTTTTAGCACTGATTACTGTAGTAATGTTACTGGACCCCAAGAAGTGTTAAAAATGTCAGTTAGGACTCCGATCTGTCTGCCGCAATGTCGCATTCCTGATAAAGATCGCTGATTGCCGCCATTACTAATAAAAAATAAAAAGCCCATAAATCTATCCCCAAGTTTATAAATGCTATAACTTTTGCGCAAACCAATTATTATACGCTTTTTGGGATTTTTTTTTTACCAAAAATATGTAGCAGAATACAAATTGGTCTTAAATTGATAAAAAAAATTGTTTTTTAACATTTTTTTTATTGGAAATGTTTTATAGCAGAAAGTAGAAAATATTGGTGTTTTTTCAAAATTGAAGCTCTTTTTTTTGCTTATAGCGCAAAAACTAAAAACTGCAGAGTTGATCAAATACCACCAAAAGAAATCTCTATTTGTGGGGAAAAAAGAACATCAATTGTATTTGGGTACAGCGTTGCATGATCGCGCAATTGTCAGTTAAAACAACGCAGTGTCGAATCGCAAAAAAATGGCCTGGTCATTAGACTGCGTTTCTATGGTGTGAACTGACCCTCAAGGTTGAGAAAAAATAGGGGGAACAATGGACTGGACAACATCAAAAACGCACTGGAACACATCAAAAAATGCGCATGCAGAAAAGCAACCGGGAACACATCCGGACTGCGTTTCTACGATGTGAACTGGCCCTTATATCACTTTAAATTGATAGATTTCCACTTCCCTGCCAGTGTCATTTATATAGTAACAGTGCATAATATTTAACACTGATTACTGTATTAGTGTCACTGTTCCCCAAAAAGTGTAAAAAATGACAGTTAGGGGTCCGATGTGTCTGCCGCAATGTCGCAGTCCCGCTAGAAATCGCTGATCGCCGCCATTACTAATAAAAAATAAATAAAAAGTCCAAAAATCGATCCCGTAGTTTGTAAATACTATAACTTTTGTGCAAACCAATTAAAATACGCTTTTTGGGATTTTTTTTTACCAGAAATATGTAGCAGAATACAAATTAGCCTAAACTGATAAAAAAAATTTAATTCAAAAAAATTTTTTTATTGGGAATGTTTTATAGCAGAAAGTAAAAAATATGGAGTTTTTTTTCAAAATTGTCGCTCTTTTTTTTGTTTATAGCGCAAAATCAAAAAACCACAGAGGTGATCGAATACCACCAAAAAAAAGCTCTATTTGTGGGGAAAAAAAGGACATTAATTGTATTTGGGTACAGCGTCGGAAGACCACACAATTTTTCCGTTAAAGTAACTCTGTGCCGAATCGCAAAAAATGGCCTGGTGATTAAGGGGGTAAAACCTTCCGGGGCTGAAGTGGTTAAATGTCCATAGCCAGCACAGGCTCACATTAAAGTAAATAAGCGCCCTGTAATAGGCTCAAGTTACAAAGCTAACACACATTAATAAGGCGTTTATGGTTGAATAAGTGACAGTTATTATCAGCTGAGGCCACTGAGATTTGAAAAATAACTGCCACTTGGCTAAAAATAGCCTTGTGTTTACAGCTTGGTGCGGTGAGCCTGATATGTGTTCAGGTTTAGTCAGAGATTTGTGTATATAGGGGAGACTCTAGTACAGGTATATAGTGCTGATCCTAGTATGTGTATAATAAGGACAGCACCCTTATAGAGGATTGTTCTCTACACTATAGATCATTATGGTTCTTACCTGACGGGTCTTCTCTTCTTCCTTTAAACCTCTTTACGGCTTTGAAAAACTTTCTGATTTTGCGTCCAGCTGACCTAATACTTCGCACAATCCTGCTGCCAATACCCCTTTTCCGGGAAGCTACATTGGGCAATGCAGAATGTTGTAAATCAGGCTGGAGATCCTCCTGGGAGGATTTATTTTTTTGTCCTGTAGATTCCTCTTTGATGACCAGAGGAAGAACGTTGTTTCGCTTACAGAATCGCTTCATTGTAATCTAATGAGTGCTAAACACTACAAATCGCAAGAGCTACAGAAATCGCTTCTTCTCTCTTCAAGAGTCAGCAGAGCTCTGATTGCAGTTGGTCTGTCTCTGATATTTATAGCGCTGCTTGCGGCAGTTGGTGACCTCACAGGCAAAAAAAGGTCACATGACCATCCAGGTGCACCTGCAAAGAGCTTCCTTTTTTTTTTTTTTTTTGGTGGATGGTTACCTGGCAACTGATGACATCACCGTAGACAAGTCACATGACCATCCAGGTTCACCCGTACAGAGCTGTTTTTTTTTTGTTAATTTGTTATGCGGACAATTGGAAATACACATTTTAACCACTTCTGGACCGGAAGTATTTGCCCCCTTAATGACCAGGCCATAATTTTGCGATTCGGCACTGCGTTACTTTAACGGACAATTGCGCGGTCGTGCGATTGTACCTAAAAAAAATGTATGTCCTTTTTTCCCACAAACAGAGCTTTCTTTTGGTGGTATTTGATCACCTGTGCGATTTTTTTTTTTCTTTTTGCGCTATAAACAAAAACAGAGCGACAATTCTGAAAAAAAAAAAACAATATTTTTTACATTCTGCTATATGTTAGGGGTCCGATGTGTCTGCTGCAATGTCGCAGTCCCACAAAAAAATCACAGATCGCAGCCATTACTAGTAAAAAATAAATAAAAAGTCCAAAAATCTATCCTGTAGTTTGAAAACACTATAACTTTTGCGCAAACCAATTAAAATACGCTTTTTGGAATTTTTTTTTTACCAAAAATATGTAGCAGAATACAAATTAACCTAAACTGATAAAAAAATGTAATTCAAAAATTTTTTTATTGGGAATGTTTTATAGCAGAAAGTAAAAAATATGGAGTTTTTTTCAAAATTGTCGCTCTTTTTTTTTGTTTATAGCGCAAAATCAAAAAACCACAGAGGTGATCGAATACCACCAAAAAAAAGCTCTATTTGTGGGGAAAAAAGGACATTAATTGTATTTGGGTACAGCGTCGGAAGACCACGCAATTTTTCCGTTAAAGTAACTCAGTGCCGAATCGCAAAAAATGGCCTGGTCATTAAGGGGGTAAAACCTTCCGGGGCTGAAGTGGTTAAATGTCCATAGCCAGCACAGGCTCACATTAAAGTAAATAAGCGCCCTGTAATAGGCTCAAGTTACAAAGCTAACACACATTAATAAGGCGTTTATGGTTGAATAAGTGACAGTTATTATCAGCTGAGGCCACTGAGATTTGAAAAATAACTGCCACTTGGCTAAAAATAGCCTTGTGTTTACAGCTTGGTGCGGTGAGCCTGATATGTGTTCAGGTTAAATTAGAGATTTGTGCATATAGGGGAGACTCTAGTACAGGTATATAGTGCTGCTCCTAGTATGTGTATAATAAGGACAGCACCCTTATAGAGGATTGTTCTCTACACTATAGATCATTATGGTTCTTACCTGACGGGTCTTCTCTTCTTCCTTTAAACCTCTTTACGGCTTTGAAAAACTTTCTGATTTTGCGTCCAGCTGACCTAATACTTCGCACAATTCTGCTACCAATACCTCTTTTACGGGAAGCTACATTGGGCAATGCAGAATGTTGTAAATCAGGCTGGAGATCCTCCTGGGAGGATTTATTTTTTTGTCCTGTAGATTCCTCTTTGATGACCAGAGGAAGAACGTTGTTTCGCTTACAGAATCGCTTCATTGTAATCTAATGAGTGCTAAACACTACAAATCGCAAGAGCTACAGAAATCACTTCTCTCTTCAAGAGTCAGCAGAGCTCTGATTGCAGTTGGTCTGTCTCTGATATTTATAGCGCTGCTTGCGGCAGTTGGTGACCTCACAGGCACAAAAAAAGGTCACATGACCATCCAGGTGCACCTGCAAAGAGCTTCCTTTTTTTTTTTTTTTTTTTTTGATGGATGGTTACCTGGCAACTGATGACATCACCGTAGACAAGTCACATGACCATCCAGGTTCACCCGTACAGAGCTGTTTTTTTTTTTTTTTTTTGTTAATTTGTTATGCGGACAATTGGAAATACACATTTTAACCACTTCTGGACCGGAAGTATTTGCCCCCTTAATGACCAGGCCATAATTTTGCGATTCGGCACTGCGTTACTTTAACGGACAATTGCGCGGTCGTGCGATTGTACCTAAAAAAAATGTATGTCCTTTTTTTCCCACAAACAGAGCTTTCTTTTGGTGGTATTTGATCACCTGTGCGATTTTTTTTTTCTTTTTGCGCTATAAACAAAAACAGAGCGACAATTCTGAAAAAAAAAAAAAACAATATTTTTTACATTCTGCTATATTCCCCCCTTCCCCCCCCAAAAAAATTAAAAATCAAAATTTTTTAACATTTTAGGCCAATTTGTATTCTGCTACCTATTTTTGGTAAAAAAAATCGCAATGAGTGTATTTTGATTGCTTTGCGCGAAAGTTATCGCATCTACAAACTAGGGGAAAGATTTATCTCATTTTTATTTTTATTTTTTTTTTTTTTTACCAGTAATGGTGGCGATCTGCGATTTGTAGCAGGACTGCGACATTGCGGCGGACAGATCGGGCCCCTAACTGACATTTTTGACACTTTTGGGTGGGACCAGTGACGTTACTACAGTAATCGGTGCTAAAAATATGCACTGTTACTGTAATCATGACACTGGCAGGGAAGGAGTTAACAGTGTGAGTGATCAAGGGGTTAAATGTGTACCTAGGGGCGTGTTTCTAACTGTGGGGGGCGTGGCTTGTGAAATGATCATAGAGACCTCTGATCCTATATAGAAGGATCACAGGCGCTCTGTGATCATTCCAGGGAGAAGTACGGTCAGCAGGGTTTACAACAGCTGACTGTTCTTCTCTCTCAGCGGGGAGCGATCGCGGGTGTCAGGCGGCAGGCGACCGACGAAGCCCTACGTCAGTTTGCCTGGGAGAGCCACACTGCCACAGTATAAAGGCGGCATGTGGTCGGCAACCAGTTAAAAACAAAATTTCCAGCAAGAACTCCTCTATGTGGTCTTTTATTAAACTCTCCAATATCTTCCCGTTTATAGAAGTTAAACTAACAGGTCTATAGTTACTTGGTAAAGACTTTGATCCCTTTTTAAATATAGGCACCACATTGGCCCTACGCCAATCCAGTGATACTATTCCAGTCCTTAACGAGTCGCTAAAAATTAGAAACAGAGGCTTTGAAATGACAGAGCTCAATTCTTTTAGGATGCGTGGGTGGATGCCATCTGGTGCAGGCGCTTTATCCACCTTTATTTTTTAGTTACATAGTTTGTGAGGTTGAAAAAAGACATCAGTCCATCCAGTTCAACCTATGATGTGTGTGTGTGTTTGCTGTTAACCGTACATTGTATACCCCTGTATGTTGTGGTCTCTAAGGTGCCCATCTAATAGTTTTTTGAAACCATCGATGCTTCCTGCTGATACCACTGCTTGTGGAAGAGAATTCCACATCCTTACTGCTCTGACAGTGAAGAACCCCCTGCGTATTTTAAGGTTAAACCATTTTTCCCCTAGTTTTAGTGAGTGGCCACGTGTCTTATTGTATTCCCTTTCTCTGAATAGTTTGTTCCTTATGCTAGGGTCGCCAGTACAGTATTTGTACATTGATATCATATCCCCCCTCAATCGTCTCTTCTCCAGAGAGAATAGGTTCAGTGCTTGCAGTCTTTCTTCATAGCTGATGCCCTCCATCCCCTAATTATTTTTGTTGCCCTTCTCTGGACTCTCTCCAGTTCCAGCACATCCTTCCTGAGGACCGGTGCCCAGAACTGGACAGCATACTCCAGATGTGGCCGGACCAGAGTCTTGTAGAGAGGGAGAATAATCTCTTTTTTTCTGGAGTGAATCCCCTTTTTTATACATCCCAGTATTCTGTTGGCTTTGCTTGCAGCGGCTTGGCATTGCATGCCATTGCCAAGCCTGTTGTCCACTAGGACCCCCAGGTCCTTTTCCATCTTAGATTCACCCAGAGCTTCCCTCCCCTAGTGAGTAGCTTGCTTTCGTGTTTCTGACGCCCAAGTGCATTACTTTACATTTTTCAACATTAAACCTCATCTGCCATGTAGTTGCCCACCCCGTTATTTTGTTCAGGTCCGCTTGTAAGGTTTCCACATCCTGCATAGAAGATATTGGCATGCTTAGTTTAGTATCATCAGCAAATACTGAGATTGTACTAGATATTCCCTCCTCTAGATCATTTATGAATAAATTAAACAGGATTGGTCCCAGGACAGAACCCTGGGGGACCCCACTTTCCACACCCGCCCAATCCGAGTACTCCCCATTAATCACCACCCTCTGGACTCTCCCTTGGAGCCAGTTCTCTATCCAGGTACTCACCCTATGGTCCATACCTACCTTCCTTAGTTTGTTCAGTAAGCGTTTGTGGGGAACGGTGTCAAATGCCTTTGCAAAGTCCAGATACACCACATCTGCAGGCAGTGGCGGCTGGTGCTCAAAATTTTTGGGGGGGGGGCGCAAAAAGAAAAATGTAATAGGTATTGCTTCGCGGCAAAAAACGCGGTAAAAAAATTGCTTGACTTTGAGGTCATGGTACAGGCATGGCACAGGTGATGGTACAGGCATGGCACATGTGATGGTATAGGCATGGCACAGGTGATGGTATAGGCATGGCACAGGTGATGGTACAGGCATGGCACAGGTGATGGTATAGGCATGGCACAGGTGATGGTATAGGCATGGCACAGGCATGGCACAGGCATGGCAAAGGCATGGCACAGGTGATGGTATAGGCATGGCACAGGTGATGGTATAGGCATGGCACAGGTGATGGTACAGGCATGCAGGTGATGGTATAGGCATGGCACAGGTGATGGTATAGGCATGGCACAGGTGATGGTATAGGCAGGTACAGGCATGGCACAGGTGATGGTATAGGCATGGCACAGGTGATGGCATAGGCATGGCACAGGTGATGGAATAGGCATGGCACAGGTGATGGTACAGGCATGGCACAGGTGATGGTACAGGCATGGCACAGGTGATGGTATAGGCATGACACAGGTGATGGTACAGGCATGGCACAGGTGATGGTATAGGCATGGCACAGGTGATGGTATAGGCATGGCACAGGTGATGTCACAGGTCGGCTTCAATCACTTACCTGCTCTCCTGGGCTGCCTGCGAGACGTCCACGGCGCTGCTCCTCTCCTCAAGTCCTCTTCTTCTGACGGCGGCGGGATTCCGGGAACCGTCCACAGCGCTGCTCCTCTCGTCCTCTTCTGTCTTCCTCTCCTGGCTCTTCAGATCCGTCCGGCGGGAAGGAGATCGGGCGGTGACGGTGCGTGACTGACGCACGCACCGGCACCGCCCCCATTGCAACATCAGCGGGGTCAGCAATCGGATGTCCTGGATGATGATTGGTCCAGGCTGGAGACTGGACCAATCACAGCCAGGATATCATGAAAGTGGGGGTGTCCTAGCGCTATGACCTGCGCCCAGGTTACGCCCCAGAAGGCAGCCAATCGGCGCCTCTGCTGGGTCGTAAACCCCCCCCCCCCCCCATAGCCACCACTGAGACCGGCGACCGGGATTTTATTTATTTTTTTTCTAACTTCATTTTTCTTTTTGTAATCTTTTTTTTCTTTCCTTTTTTTTAGGGGGCGGGGCCCTGGCACCCCCTATGCATAGGCCGCCACTGTCTGCAGGCCTTCCTTTATCTAGATGGCAATTCACTTCATCATAGAAGGTTAATAGATTGGTCTGGCAAGAACGATTTTTCATGAATCCTTGCTGATTACTACTAATAATACTGTTTTCATTACTAAAGTCTTGTATGTGGTCCCTCAACATCCCCTCCAAAATCTTGCAGACTACTGATGTTAGGCTGACCGGCCTATAGCTACCCAGGATATATCTCGGCCCTTTTTTTAAATATTTTTTTCTAATCAGCTGGCACCATACCCGTCTGTAGACTATCCTTAAAGATCAAGAATAATGGTCTGGCAATCACCTGGCTGAGCTCTTTAAGAACCCTCGGGTGCAAGCCATCCTGTCCCAGTGATTTATTTATGTTAAGTTTCTCTAGTTTAGTTCTAAGGATACCTTCTGTTAACTATGGGGGTACTTCCTGAGGTGCATTATATAGTTTAGCATTACAAGCTGGGTTGGTGTAGCCCCCCGATTCTTTTATGAAGACTGAAGAGAAGAAATTATTTAGCACTTTCGCCTTCTCTCTGTCCTCTGTGGCCATATTTCCTTCATCATCTTTTATGGGGCCAATGTGTTCTGGCCTCGCTTTTTTACTGTTTATATGCTGTACTTAACCACTTTACCACCGGAGGATTTTGCTGTCTTCCGTCCAGGCCACTTTTTGCGATTCGGCGCTGTGCGACTTCAACTGACAATTGCGCGGTCGTGCGACGCCGTACCCAAACGAAATTTACGTCCTTTTTTTCCCACAAACAGAGCTTTCTTTTGGTGGTATTTGATCACCTGTGCGATTTTTACTTTTTGCGCTATAAACAAAAAAAAAGCGTTTATTTTGAAAAAATAACAATATTTTTAACATTTTTTTATATGAAATTCCCCCCAAAAAAGATGTAAAAACCAATTTTTTTAAAAATTTTTGGCCAATTTGTTTTCTGCTACCTATGTTTGGTAAAAAAAATCGCAATAAGCGTATTTTGATTGGTTTGCGCAAAAGTTATTGCGTTTACTAACAAAGGGAAAGATTTCTGTCATTTTTGGTGTTTTTTTTTAACGCGTAATGGCGGCGATATGCGATTTTTTTTGCGGGACTGCGACATTGCGGCGGACAGATCGGACCTTTGACTGACATTTTTGACACTTTTGGGGGTACCAGTGACATTACTGCAGTAATCAGTGCTATATATATATATGCACTGTTACTGTAAAAATGACACTGGCAGGGAAGGGGTTAATTTTATTGGAGAGGGAGGGGTTAATGTATGCCTGGTGCTTACTGACGTGTAGGGGGGGAGGTGACTGTGTGAGTCATGGACAGATCGGATGTCCAGCTATGCTGAACAGTCCGATCTGTCACTCCCTGTCACTATGGAGATCCGCCCGCTGTGTTTACACACAGCGGGCGGATCTCCAGACTCGATCCCCGACGATCGGGTAAGAGCAGCGGCGATCGCCGCTGCTCCTCCCCTGGCCCGACTCCCGCTGTGAATGAAAACAGCGGGAGCGAGCCTCCGGCGGCGCGCAAGCGCCGCCCAGAAGGGGGAGTGTCTGACGACGTAGTACTACGTCGTCAGACGATAACGAGCCACTCTGCCGCAGTAATATTACTGTGAGCAGTCGTAAAGTGGTTAAAGAATTTCTTGGGATTCTTTTTACTCTCTTCCGCTATATGTCTCTCGTGTTCTATTTTAGCCGCCTTTATTTCGCCTTTACATTTCTTATTACACTCTTTGTAATACTTGAATGCTGCCAATGACCCCTCAGCCTTGTATTTTTTGAAGGCCTTTTCTTTAGTATTGATATGCATTTTTATGTTGGAGTTTAGCCACCCAGGGTTTAGTTTTGCTCTTTTAAATTTATTCCCCTTTGGAATGCACTGGCCAATCCCTTTGTTTAGTATGCTCTTGAAGCACTCCCATTTTTCCTCCGTGTTATTTGTTCCCAGGGTTCTATCCCATTTGATATTTTCTAGCAAAGAGCGCAGTTTTGGGAAATTGGCTCTTTTGAAATTCAGTGTTCTCATATTGCCCTTGTGTTTCCTATTACTATGATTAATACTGAAACGAATTGACCTATGGTCACTGTTTCCTGAGTTGCCCCGAATTTCTATATCCGTGAGCAGGTCTGTATTGTTGGTAATCAGTAGGTCAAGTACTGCATTGTTCCTTGTCGGTGCATTCACCATCTGACCCATGAAATTGTCCTGCAAAACATTTAGGAACTGCTGAGCCTTGGCTGAATGTGCAGTTCCTTCTGCCCAGTCTATATCTGGATAATTAAAGTCCCCCATTATAATGACATTTCCCATCCTTGCTCCCAATCCTATCTGTAAAAGGAGGTCCGCCTCCCCCTCCTCCCTCTGGTTGGGGGGCCTATAGCATATACCCAATATTACTTTCGCTGTCTAAATATTTCTGGATCATATCACTTTTGAGCCATTGTGGATCAATACCACCCCCATTATGGTCAATGTAGTTTTTGGCTGGGCTGTAGTTGTATAGTTTTTATCTGATTTTTCCTAGACATGTGCGGTTAATTTTGTTCTGAATAAATATTCGGATGAATTTCTCATTATTTGGAGATTGGGATATATCCAAATACCTGAATTACAGTATAAACAAAGTTTACTGAATGCTGCCCTGAATTTTGGAAATTCAAATTGAAATTTTAATCAAATTTTGCATCGAATTCCAGTCAATTTCGAACTGAAAACATATTTCTGAAATCAAAGACTGTGAGTGTTATTAGTGTACCATTTCAAAGTAATGCTGTTTTTGTTAAGCTAAAGGTGATTTAACCCGTTCCCGAACTTTTTACTGCGGCAATGTGGCTTTGCTGCGCAAACCAACGTACGTCGGTCGCAAGCAGGCAGCTAGAGGGCGAGCGCTCCTGCCCCCACTTGGCAGCGGGGAGGCCGATGCACGGGTCACGCAGCTCCGATTGCCACCTAGCACCTGGGATCGCTCCCCGCTGAGAGAGAAGAACGGTAGGCTGTTTGTAAACATAACTGACCGTTCTTCTCCCTGGAATGATCATAGAGCTCATGTGATCCTTCTATATAGGATCACAGGTCTCTGTGATCATTTCACAAGCCACGCCCCCCCCCACAGATAGAATCACTCCCATAGGCTCACATTTAACCCCTTGATCACCCACTGGGTTAACTCCTTCCCAGCCAGTGTCATTATTACAGTAACAGTATTCATGCACTGTAAATATCTCCTAAACTGTACATGTTTAGGAGATATTATAGCACCTATAGGTAAGCCTTAATATAGGCTTACCTATAGGTAAAAGTCTTTAAAGCGGAGTTCCGGCCTCAAAAATGACTTTGGGCCATCCGCTTGCTGACATTCACCTGCAAAAGAAATGGATAGTCCCGATTTTTTTTCTTTACTTACCTTGTTTTTGAAGAAAGTATACTCACCTTCCTTCCACTTCCTCCCTCTGCGGCCTGCTTGCGTTGACTGCTGGGAGCTGAACGTCATCGCTCCCAGGAATCAATGCGCCTGCACCGGCCTCGCTCGTCAGTTCCGGTGCAGGCGCATCATTCCCTGCTAAACAGCTTCTGGGCATGCCCAGAAGCTGTGCATGGATGACGCGCTAGCAACCGGAAGTGATGAGCGGGGCCGTTGCAGGGCATTCTGGGACCGAAGAGGACACAGAAGAGGATCGCGCTGGCTTCAGCTGCACACACCTGAGATGGCAGCGCTGGAAAAGACATTTTCAAGGTAAGTATTTCTTCTAAAAGGTAAGTGCAACCTGGGACAGATCAGAGGCTATCCATTATGAAATGTTCTAGCCCTGACTGTCCTGGGGGTATTTTTATCTAAAATTCACCCCCGAGGCCGGAACTCCGCTTAAAAGTGGATTTACAACCACTTTAACCTCCTTAGCGGTAATCCCGAGCGTGACTCTGGGTTGGTTTTTCATATCAGGAGCAGTAACCCCGAGTCACGCTCGGGGTGGATTGCAGAGAGCGCAGCGGTGTTCTCTTACCTTCTCCTGGCGATCCAGCGATGATCTCTCATTGCTGTGACCGCCAGCCGAGAGTCCCGCCGCTCCTCCGTCGGTCTCCGTCGCTCTAAACACTTCCTAGTTCCGTTCCCTGCAGCAGCAATGCTGCATGGGAGCAGAACTAGGGAGGGAAATTAAAAAAAAAAAAAAAAAAAAACGTTGCACAAAACACAAAATTTTAGATATATATATATATATATATATGCATATATATATATATATATATATATATATATGCATATATATATATATATATATATATATATATATATATATATGCGCACACATATATATATATATGTATATATATATATACACCGGTATATATATATATATATGCATATATATATATATATATGTATGCATGTATATATATATATGTATATATATATATATATATATATATGCACACACACATATATCTATATATAATATATAATGCATGAATTATAATCTAATCAATAATATAATTTTATTATATATTAAATAATAAAATAATATTATTGATTCGATTATAATTCACGTGTTTGTGTTTCAAATTTATCACATCTGGGATGTCTACTAGAGTCTTGTTTTGGTCAGGTTTAAGTCAGTAATTACTAAGAATTGTAGGCCTATAATACATAGCGCCAAATTTCCATGAAAAGAATTGTACCGCTTTTGGTATGTAATTCCTGACATAATCATACCGCCAGGGAGGTTAAGGGGGAAAATCTTCTGGACCAGAAGTGGTTAAAGAGTAATTGTAATCATTTGATGAAGATTTTTCTTTTGTTTGTTCACATTTAAATCGAAAAACAAAAACAAGTTTTCGATTGAACTGATTCAAAATGTATCGATTCGAATATTTTGAATAAAAAAAAAACCCGTAAGGCCTCTTTCACACGGAGCGGACCGTATTGCGATCCGCTCTGGCACTTTTTTTTTTTTTTTTTTACGGACACTTGTGTCATCTGGTCCGTATGTCCGCATATCATCCCTTCCGTTTGCGGATGATATACGGACATAATGTATGTCTATGGGATTGTGGATGTCAGCGGATGACATCCGATTTTACGTCCTTTCCGTTTTTTAAACGGAAGAAAAATAGGGTTCTGTTCCGTTCCAAAAAACGGAACTGAACTGAAAGGACGCAAATCGGATGTCAGAGTATGGTCATCCGCTGACATCCGCAATCCCATTGACATGCATTATGTCCGTATATCATCCGCAAACGGATGGGGTGATATATGGACATACGGAACGCCCGTGTGAAAGAGGCCTAAATTTGAAAAAAATAATACTCTGATAAACAAAAATGAATGTTTCTAAAAATAAAAGTGTTCCTGTTCAGCCAGTCTTGCAATTTAAGGCCCCTTTCACACAGGCGGACCGTTCAGATCCGCCTGCCAGTTTTTCAGGCGGACCTGAACGGATGCCCCATGCATCCCTATGGAGCATCGGATGTCAGCGGATCCTTCAAATCTGGACGGATGGAAAACCTATTTTCCTTAAGTCCAGCGGACCGGATCGGATGAGAACGGACAGGCAGTCCATTCTCATCTGATTCCCCCATAGAGGACAGCGCGGGGACCTGACAGCTCCGTCTCTGCACACAGAGCGGAGACAGAGCTGCCATCCGCCTTTTCAGCGGGGGATCGGCGGATCGATCCCCGGTTGAGAAAAGCAGAGTCCGCCGACGGACCGCCAGGTGTGAAAGGGGCCTAAAACACTAGTTCTAGTAATACAATATAACCAGTGCTTTTTTTCTCCGAGAATGGGTGCAGGTACTCCCCTCTTCTGAGTCACTCCTTGTCTCCACTCCCTACCCACCTCCGAGCACTGTCCTTTGGTTCCACCCTCAGCCCACCTCCCAGTACCCTCCCCCGCCCCCCCTTTAGAGAATACAGAACCAAATATCATGTTGTGGTTCTAGGTAATTTCTATGGAATTTGTTAATGATAACTAGAAAAGCAGTAAAATAGATCCCCTGGAATCAGTAACAATAGACACCCCCCCCCAACAATAGATCCCCCCAGCAGCAATAAATCTTCCCCTGCATCAATAGAAAAAACAATAAAATAGATCCACTGCAATCAGCAACAAAAGACCCCCAACAACAATTGTCCCCCAGCAACATTAAATCTTCCCCTGCAACAATCACCCCCCCCCCCCAAATAAATCCTCCCCTGCAACAATAGACCCCCCCCCAACAATAGATCCCCCAGCAGCAATAAATCTTCCCCTGCATCAATAGAAAAAACAATAAAATAGATCCACTGCAATGAGCAACAAAAGACCCCCAACAACAATTGCCCCCCAGCAACAATAAATCCTCCCCTGCAACAATCACCCCCCCCCCACCCAATAACTCCTCCCCTGTAACAATAGACTCCCTATCCCCAACAACAATAGCCCCCCAGCAACAAAAGTTCCCCCAAGCAACAATAAATCCTCCACTGCAAAAAGAAAAAGCCCCACCCACAACAAAATGCCTGCCAGCAACAATAGATCCCCCAGCAGCCAGCATCAATAGGCCCTTCAGCTCACCCCACTGACCCCAGCACCTCTTTGCCATTACATACATTCAGACTGGAGGTTCCGGAACTGCGTTCCCCCGCGTTCCCATTGAAAAAAAGCCCTGAATATAACAATAATATTGTTGCTAAGTATTTATTTAAAAAAAAAAAAAAAAAAAGCCTGTAAAACTAAGCTTATGCAGGAGCTGCTATCAGTACTATGGTAACATAGACTGGGATGTCCCAAAACTAAGGCGTCCCTCCTATAGTGTTGCTTATAGGCTCAAGCCTACTGTGCCTAATGGATAACCCAGCCCTGCCTATACAGACTGGCTGGGGTTTTTTTCGTGGGGTAAAGTGATAATCAACTCAGCAATTCAGCATAAGTCTGTTTTTTTCTTAAAGAATAACAAAAGGCAAAACAGCATGAGATTGGAGATGGATGAGAACCCCCCCCCCCCCCCCCCCCCGTCAGGTTTTATCTTTTTATCTTCCCCTGTGCCCCGTTAAGGAGATTAACTCTTTTACTTGTCCTGTTTACCATTACCACTGAAAGTGAAAGAATCCCAAATTTTGGGTTGTCACCAAAACAGGAACAGAGGGGGATTCTTCCATTGGGGACACCAGTTCTGGTGACAACCAGGGATTCCCACACTTTGGAGGATTTTCCTCTAATTTCCTATTTTAGCTATGGGACAGGAGTGAAGAGATACCACACAGTGGGATACAGATGGCAAGAAAGGGGTTCTAACCCTTCCCCAAATTGTCAAAAAAAAAAAGTTCTACTTTCATAATAACCTGTATTGAGATATTTTACCCAGCAGAGGGAGCCAGCAATTCTGAAATGAAAACCATGCTAAAGCCCAGAATGGAATACTGTAGTTGTAATTGTAGAGCACTGAAAAGAACTGTACTGAGTCTACTGAACCTCTGACATTGTTTCTGATCCAGCAGAGCTTACACTCTAATGTCCCTGTCACTGTTCTTCACACCTGTCCTAGGGGTAGTTACAGCATACGGCCAGCCAGCTTTTGTGTAACTTTTAGATAGAGTGGGAAAAGATTAGAATTACTCTGATGGATCTTTACTGCTAGCTGGGGCTCAGTTACAGAGATGTCCCCTCCCTTTCAATCCCGGTGACAACAATTTCACCTGACAGGAAGTGAGAAAAAGTCTGCAACAGGGACACAGATCACAGTAAAAGGCTGAGAAGGGTTTGCGATCTCCCCTTGCAATTTTTTTTTCCGCCTTTTTACTGCGGCAGTGCGGCCCTCCTGCGCAAACCGACGTAGACCTACGTCAGTCGTGCACCTGCAGCTAGGGGGCGAGCACGCCGCCAGCGGCGCGCTTCCGCCCCCACTCGGCAGCGGGGACTCCGATGCACGGGGCAGGAGGCTCTGATTGCCGCCTGACACTCACGATCGCTCCCTGCTGAGAAAGAAGAACGGTCGGCTGTTATAAACACAGCTGACCGTTCTTCTCCCTGGAATGATCACAGAGCTCCTGTGATCCTTCTATATATGAACACAGGTCTCTATGATCATTTCACAAGCCACGCGCCCCACAGTTAGAATCACTCCCCTAGGCTCATATGTAACCCCTTGATCACCCACAGTGTTAACCCCTTCCCTGCCAGTGTCATTATTACGGTAACAGTGCATATATATATAGCACTGATTACTGTAGTAATGTCACTGGTCCCCCCAAAAGTGTCATAAATGTCAGTCAGGGGTCCGATCTGTCCACTGCAATGTCACAGTCAGCAGTTCGCGCAGCCTGCCACAGTATATCAAGTGGTATAGCAAGTGGTTAAAAATCACAAATTTTTTTATTATATAATATTGTACATTACAAAAATTGGCCTTTACATTTAAAAAAAAGGCAATAGAAATCCCTGTATATGGCTGTATTACATGCACACAATGGTGTCTGTGCAGTTCTTGGCTGCGTTCACAAATGTCTGACACAGATCAGCTTCTGCTGCCTGTCTCCCTTCTTGTCACTTGCTGCAAGTTTACAATGTTGCAGTCCGATCACTGGGGGAGGGGGGGGGGGGTGAGGAAATGCTTCATCCTGCCTGCTGGAAAGCTGATAACATCATCTCAGCCTATGCAAGGTGTCCAGACTGGAGCTCAAGGATAGCCCTTCAATAATGAAGGGTGGAGCTTTTATGAAAAATGATCTGCTTGTATATTGTGGCATGTCAGGAATTTATCCATGGATACATTTAGTCACTAAAAGGCCCACTTTACCACCTTTAGTGCCGGTTCACACTGATGCGCTTGCGATTGTAATGCGAATTTGCGGTGCGAGTTTACCTTGCGTTTTTCCATAGTACAGCGCGATTGCAATGCGAATCGCATTGCGTATAATCATGTTAATTAGCTCAGGTGCGATTTTTGCTCCAGCCAATCCAAATGAAATGGGTGTTAACTTCCGGTGGACTTCCTGGTCTTTATGAGGAGAGTACACCGTGGAGTGTGAGCTGTGGTTTTGTTTGGAGATTACGTTGTGGAGAGTGTGCTGTATTTTGGTGTATTGCCACTATGTTTCATTTGCCTTTGGTCATGGCAGCAGTTGCTACTGCCACTGCTGCAGTCTTGATCAATAAGGACAGGAGGAGGAGAAGGATGAGGATGATGATGATGAGAAGACGAAGGTATTGGGTTCATCCCATAATTTCAAACAGGGAAGAGAGAGGTCAGTTCAATGTCCTCTATCATGATCTCCGGCAACATGAAGAGAAGTTTTTCAACTATACTCGGATGTCTGTTAATAGGTTAGTATGTGAGAGGGAGTCTCTCCTTCTTCTTCTCTCTTTTTGCTGCTTCCCTCTATATCTCTTTTTTCCCCATCTCTCTTTTTCCTCTCTCTCTGTTTTCACCTATATCTACCCCCGAATCATTCCTGAAGCTCCCCACGCCCCCCTTTTGCTTGCCACTTACGTGTGTTGTTTTTTTTTTTAGTTTTGACGAATTACTTGGGCTGCTCTTTTCACGTTTGGAGCGTCAGAACACCACCTTCCGGAACAGTGTTGTGCCTGCTGAAAGATTGCTTGTTACATTACGGTAAGTGTGATATATTTTGTGAAAAGTCATGTATTTTTTTTCTCCATAGTTAGCAATACAGTGAATGCAGACAGATATGATGGCAAAGTTGACTTCAAAAAAAGTTTTTATTTTTTTTTTATTTTGTTGCATGTAACAAGAACAAAGGAACAAAATACAGAAAAATTAGGTCAAAAAAGACAACTTAGGTCAACGTGGCAATACAGTGGCAAGTGTACTATAGATCCAAAAAATTTGGTGAACTCTCCAGATCAAGTGGTGTTGAAGAGCCTGAGGGTGTATGATCCACGGTGTTGGGATATAGCCATGGCACAAGCGGGGATGGAGTTCTATGTGACGGTCCACTTGGGGGCCTATATTGTGGATAGGGTGGAGGTATTTTTGGGGAAAATGCACTAGATTGTGATGGTGGTGGTCTGCTGGAGGGGGGGAAATGGGAAGAAGTGGAGACATCCGGTGTTCTAGTGTGGGGGGGGATTACAGAGGGAATTGGGGAAGGAATAGGATATGGGATTTGGGATCTAGGGGTCTCATGGATGCTCCGATATTGGTCAAAACTTGACGGATAAGGGTTTGTTGGAATGGCAGAATGACTGGGTGTGAAATGAGGGGACCATGGAGTGTCTTGCGGTAACTGTTGTGGTACAGAGAACGAATGTATGCAGTTTTGTACCGCCATTCTCATGTCGAAATACCTTTCAGACGGGACCTCTTTGAGAAGAGGCACCAAGCTATGAGCAAATAGTGTGTGAGGACATTTATGTGCATCTAGTTGCTGGCTGATGCCTGACATAATGTCCACTAAGTGCTTTGTCTGCTCGTCTTCCGCCTCAGCAGTTGCCCTGCTGACTCTCCTCCTGTGGGATGTAGAGCCTCGACTTTGAGGCCTGGTGGAAGGCGTGGAAACGTCAGTTTCCTCAAACTCCTGTTCTGGTTCTTGAGCGGATCCTGACTCATCCAAACTCTGTGACTCGTTAGGAATATTTGAACTACTATTCGAACATGCAAATGCGACGCCTTCTTCCTCATCAACTTGAGCTGCATGCTCCTCCTCCTCCCCTTCCTCCTGCACATTCTCCACCTCCTCCCAACTTGCTTGTGTGCTGCAATGACAAACATGAAACAACTTTTCATCATCCGCTCAAATATATAATTTGAATGATAGGTGGGGATTGGAAGGTGAGGGGGTTGGGGGTGGGGTGAAGAGGGAGGGGGAAGGAAGGATGGGTTAATAGTGAAAGAGAATTTGACAATAAACTTACTTCCGCATTTCTAGAACCGGTAGCAGAAAATCCAGACATCTGGCAAAGGCATAGGGACGCTTAGGGGGGGCACCGGATCCACTTCTCGCCTCACATTCTAGTCTCTTGTACCTTTGCAGGGTATCCTTGAGGCTACGCCATCTTGTTCGTATTAGTAATTCTGTAAGAGAAAAACATGACTAATAATAACTTTCTGTTTTTTATTTCAGGTACCTTGGAACTGGTAATTCTTTTGCAAGCCTGCATTACGAGTTCAAATTGGGGAAATCTACTGTGAGCACAATTGTTCGTGATACCTGTATTGCCATCTGGGAGGTCCTAAGAGATGTGGTGATGAGAAAACCAACCAAAGAGGAGTGGATCTCTGTAGCTGATCTTTTTTGGCAACGCTGCAACTTCCCTAATTGTGTCGGTGCTATAGATGGCAAGCACATTAGGATTGTGAGACCAGTTGGTAGCGGCACCAAATATTTCAATTACAAAAAATATTTTTCTTTGGTTTTGCTGGCAGTGGCGGATGCAAACTACTCATTCATCTACATAGATGTTGGTTCATATGGGAGCAGTTCCGACTCCAGTATTTTTTCCCACTCCAGTTTTGGAAAAATGCTGCGTGAAAAAAGCCTGGACCTCCCACATGAAAGACCACTGCCTGGAACATCTCAGCAAAGCCTCCCATTTGTTTTTGTTGGTGATGAGGCTTTTGCACTTTCGGAACACCTGCTTCGCCCGTATGCTAATCGCTCACTGACTGTTGAAAATAGAGTGTTTAACTACAGGCTCACAAGAGCGCGCAGAGTTGTGGAGTGCAGTTTTGGTATTCTGGCAAATAAGTGGCGCTTTCTACACACGCCACTGACTCTAACCACGGATAACGCCATAATTGCCGTCAAAGCTGCCTGTGTACTCCACAACTTTGTAAGATCGCGAGATGGATACCTCTTCGAGGACTCCCTGATGGATGATATGGAAGGCGCAGAGTGGATCCACACCAGGGGAAACTACAGAGGGGCCAACATCAGGGAGAATTTCACTGACTACTTTATGAGTCCTGCTGGTCAAGTGCCATGGCAGCTTGATTCCATACAATAAAGAGTATTAATTAATTTTTACTGTACTTTGTTTCAATAAATAAACTATTGTTCAAATGTTCAACATTGCGTAATGCATTTCTTTTCGTCTGTGGTTACATACTGAGCATGCATTGTCTTCCACAGAGTCAGATCCCCATTTAAAACTTGGCCCCCCCATAGATCCCCATTTAAAGCTTGGCCCCCCCCACATAGATCCCCATTTAAAACTTGGCCCCCCCACATAGATCCCCATTTAAAACTTGGCCCCCCCACATAGATCCCCATTTAAAACTTGCCCCCCCCCAAAGATCCCCTTAAAACTTGGCCCCCCCCATAGATCCCCTTAAAACTTGGCCCCCCCCCATAGATCCCCTTAAAACATGGCCCCCCCACATAGATCCCCATTTAAAACTTGGCCCCCTCACATAGATCCCCTTAAAACATGGCCCCCCCATAGGAGAATATATACACATACCTTTCTTTTTGCGCTCTTGAGTTGTGAATCCACTCCAGTCCTCATACAGGCTTGCACATATTTCTTCCCACCCTCTTTTCTTCATAGCGTTGTTTTTGTACTCTGCAGTACGGCTGTCCCATATATATGGCCTGGAACGGACAAGCCTGATCAGCTCCTCATTGTCGATCCCAACACGTTTGGGTGCCATGTTTGTTGATGAAGATGTTTGTGGATGTCACATGCAGGCTCGGGACAGGAAATAGGGGGGTGTAGCTGTCGGGACAAACTATACACATATTCGCACATATCTGAACTGTACATGCGAGTTCAGAGCGATTTACATTGATGTCTATGGAGACTAAATTCGCAACGCAGCACTGTAAACTCGCACAAGACCCTTTTTTTCATCGCATCACATTCGCATCTAGATCGCAACGCATAGATGTGAACGACCGTCACGAATGCAATGTATTTTTTAAGTGCATGCGATTGGAGACTTTTTAGAACGCAACGCATTCGCAGTACAAGCGCATCAGTGTGAACCGGCACTTAACCACTTGCCGTCTGCCTGCAGTAATATTACTGCGGCAGAGTGGCTCGTTATCGTCTGACGACGTAGTACTACGTCGTCAGACACTCCCCTTTCTCGGCGGCGCGCGTGCGCCGCCAGAGGCTCGCTCCCGCTGTATTCAGTCACAGCGGGAGTCGGGCCAGGGGAGGAGCAGCGGCGATCTAGTGTGTAAACACAAGCGGGTGGATCTCCTAAGTGACAGGCAGGGTCAGATTGCAGGGTTCAGCATAGCTGAACATGTGATCTGTCCCTGTGTCACTCAGTCACCTCCCCCCACACACGTCAGTAAGCACCAGGCATACATTAACCCCTCCCTCTCCAATAAAATTAACCCCTTCCCTGCCAGTGTCATTTTTACAGTAACAGTGCATATGTATAGCACTGATTACTGCAGTAATGTCACTGGTACCCCCAAAAGTGTCAAAAATGCCAGTCAAGGGTCCGATCTGTCCGCCGCAATGTCGCAGTCCCGCAAAAAAAATCGCAGATTGCCGCCATTACGCGTTAAAAAAAAACACCAAAAATGACAGAAATCTTTCCCTTTGTTAGTAAACGCAATAATTTTTGCGCAAACCAATCAAAATACGCTTATTGTGAATTTTTTTACCAAACATAGGTAGCAGAAAACAAATTGGCCAAAAATTTTAAAAAAATGTAGATTTTTACATTTTTTGGGGGGGGAATTTCATATAAAAAAATGTGAAAAATATTGTTATTTTTTCAAAACTTTTTTTGTTTATCGCACAGGTGATCAAATATCACCAAAAGAAAGCTCTGTTTGTGTGAAATAAAGGACATAAATTTCGTCTGGGTACGGCGTCGCACGACCGCGCAATTGTCAGTTAAAGTCGCACAGCACCGAATCGCAAAAAGTGGCCTGGACGTAAGACAGCAAAATCCTCCGGTGGTAAAGTGGTTAAGAGCGCCTGTCGCACATTTAATGCGGCAGGCTGGCTCTCCTGTGCGAACTGACGTAGCCCTACGTCGGTTTAGCGCGTGGTGCTGGGGGACGCACGCTCGCTGCCTGCCGCATGCTCCCGCCCCCACTAGGCAGCGGGGAAGCCGATCAACAGGGCCGGTGGCCGCAATTGCTGCCGGGCACCCGCGATCGCTCCGCGCTGAGAGAGAAGAACAGTCAGCTGTTGTAAACACAGCCGACCGTCCTTCTCTCTGTAATGATCATAGAGCTCCTGTGATCCTTCTATATAGGAACACAGGTCTCTATGATCATTTACCAAGCCCATCCCCCATACAGTTAGAAAACACTCCCCTAGGCTCACACTTAACCCTTTGTTCACCCCTTGGTTAACCCCTTCCCTGCCAGTGTCATTAGTACAGTAACAGTGATTATTTGCCGCCAGGCTCCCACGATCACTCCCCCGGAAGACAGAACCGCGGTCCGCCGTTGTAAACACGTCTGTCAGCAATCAACACAGGGCTCCTCCTATTTAGGAACACAGAACACAGGTCCCTGTCTTGATTCCATAAGCCCATCCCCCTCACAGCTAGAAAACACCCCCTAGGCTCACACTTAGCCCTTGGTCACCCTTAGGTTAACCCCTTCCCTGCCAGTGTCATTATTACAGTAACAGTGCATATGTTTAGCACTAATTACTGTAGTAATGTCACTGGTACCCCCAAAAGTGTCAAAAATGTCAGTTAGGGGTCCGATCTGTCCGCAGCAATGTCACAGTCCCGTCTAAAAATCGCAGATCGCCGCCATTACTAGTAAAAAAAAAAAAGATAAAAATGACATAAATCTTTCCCCTAGTTTGTAGACGCCATAACTTATGCACAAACCAATCAAAATACGCTTATTGCAATTATTTTTTTTACCAAAAATATGTAGCAGAATACAAATTGGCCTAAAAGGATGAAAAATTTAGATTTTTTAAATTTTTTTTGGGAATGTTATATAGCAGAATGTGAAAAATATTGTTTTTTTCTTTCTTATAAGTGTCGCTCTTTTTTTGTTTATAGCGCAAAAAATAAAAATCGCACAGGTGATTAAATACCACCAAAAGAAAGCTCTATTTGTGGGGGAAAAAGGACATTCATTTTATTTTGGGTACAGCATTGCACGACCGTGCAATTGTCCGTTAAAATAACGCAGTGCCGAATTGCAAAAAATGGCCTGGTCATTAAGGGGGCAAATCCTTCCGGTCCAGAAGTGGTTAATTATGGTTTCTGAGATGCATGCTAATTAATGCGTGGGCTGGAAGGACACACACAGCGGTTCAGGGCAAAGATCAACTCTAACATGTCTTTAAGGGGTTAATGATTGCCCTTATTATTGCTTAGTTGTTTTTGCTGTAGCTTGTTCCACCACCAGGTGGCAGCACAACCTTGAGTTGTTTTTGCTATAGCTCGGTCCGCCACCAGGTGGCAGCGCACTCTGCCTGTTAGCGGAGGAGACCTTTGCCACATTTTTGTCATTCCACCTTGTAGAGGGCCCCTTGGACAAGCATGCCTTTCTCTGTGCAGAGGCCAACTTTTCCATTCTGTGCAGGCCTGACAGAGGAAGCTCTGTGCTCAGGAAGGCAGCGCTCTCTTCAATAATGCACATTTGTACGCTTGTAAAACTGCAGGACGCAGGATAAAATTAAACAAGTTAAAAAGATCTTTAGCGGGTTCAGAGGCAGGCTAGCTATACCGGTGAGAGGGATGCATAGTCTTCTTCAAGTTCTTTTCTTCCTATATAGATGTGATCAAAAATGTAAATTATAATATAACTTTTCTGTTCTTGTATAAAAAAAGTTTGGTTGAATGTTTAACAGGGGAGGACTGGGCCAGGGCCAGGGGGCAGGGGTGCAATTGCTCCCTGGGCCGCTCTGATGCCCTGTAAAAAGGCTGCACCGCTTCTGCCACAGACATGCCTAAAGGACTCCTGGTGAAGAAACGTAAAAAGTCCCCACCACTGACCTACAGAGTGCGGGATGAAGACAACGACATTGCACAAGCCTCCCCCCCCCCAGCATGCATGGTGTAAAATGCATTTGAGCAGAGGCCGGTTTAATACCCCACTGGAAACTCTCCTCCCCTGGCCAGCCCCAACCAAGCTGTCCCAGCTCCCCCCAACTGAACCCCCCGGTCAGGTTGGGAACCAGGATTAAGCTGGTGAGTAAAGAGTACCTGGAGCAGAGCTTCAACCTGGAATGAGGGTCAGGAGAAGGACGGGAAGAGGGAGAGTGGGAGGGGGGCCAAGTCGCTGCACCATGGGCCTCTGGTTTGTACATGCCCCCTGGGCTAAAAGTTGCCAGTCTGCCCCTGATGTCTAATAAGGAAGATCACAAATCTCCAAATTGTGGTTCTACAGGAGGATCTTGAAAATCGACTGGACGGACATGGAAGAGGTGCTGCAAAAATGATGCAAAAACACGTCTGTTGGAAGAGAAAATGTTAAAATTTTGGCCATATCACAAGAAATTTGGCAGGAGAGGAGCTCTGTAGGATTGTGGAAGAGAGCAAAGTAAAAAAGAGAACTGGAAAAGAAGAACATGGTGGATGGATGGCATCCAGGACCAGGGAATCGGGACTAATGCTTGGCTGGGGCTGGGTCGCTGGGCAGGTGGGGCCCCCCCAGCAAGTGGGGCCCCCGGGCAACTTCCCAGCATGCCCATTCGGTAAGATGGCCCTGTCCAGAACCAGAAATGGTGGACAACAATGACCTAAAGCAGAATATTAAAATAGATGTATGGGTTGCTTACCTAGGTGGATGCTGCATCTGTCCCCCAGAGCCTCTAACACTGAGAACCGAGCGATCGAACACGAACACCCCCGATCGCTCAGTTCTCACAGCTCTGTGAGCAGAGAGCTGGTAGTCAGCAGCTCTTTGCTCTGCCCCCCCCCCCCCCCACAGCTGTGAAGGGGGCGGGAGTGGCTGGCGGCTCCCTGAGAGGCTGAGCTGGTTGCCAGTCCAGGCATGTGGGCGGATCCGGACTCCATTTTTGCGATCTCCCCCGAGCCTGGACCGGCTCTGTGACGTCAGCCAACAGCAGGCAGCCCACTGTCTGCTGAAAATGGATCACTGTAGTGCAGAATGAACCACACTCCTGTGATCCACAAGAGAAGTATAGCCAAAGAGCTTTGGCTGTACTTCTCCTTAACCAGACTAAAGAAAATGCCAAATGGGAAGCCATGGTGGAAGCGAAGTTTAAAGCTGAACTCCGGGCAAATTGTACAGCTTGTATAAGAGCAGTGTGACCAGCAAGCATTTAGAGTGGTTCTAAAGGCTGAGAGTGTTTTACCTTCATGCATTCTATTAACCACTTAAGCCCCGGAAGATTTTACCCCCTTCCTGACCAGGGGGTATTTTGCGATTCGGCACTGCGTAACTTTAACGGACAATTGCGCGGTCGTGCGACGCTGTACCTAAACTAATTTGACGTCCTTTTTTTCCCACAAACAGAGCTTTCTTTTGGTGGTATTTGATCACCTGTGCGATTTTTTGATCACGCGCTATAAACAAAAAAAGAGCGTCAATTTTGCAAAAATAACAATATTTTTCACATTTTTTTATATGAAATTCCCCCAAAAAAAAAGTAAAAATCAAAATTTTTTAGAATTTTCGGCCAATTTGTTTTATGCTACATATGTTTGGTAAAAAAAATCGCAAAAAGCGTATTTTGATTGGTTTGCGCAAAAGTTATCGCGTTTACTAACAAAGGGAAAGATTTTTGTCATTTTTGTTGTTTTTTTTTAACGCGTAATGGCGGCGATCTGCGATTTTTTTTGCGGTACTGCGACATTGGGGCGGACAGATCGGACCCTTGACTGACATTTGTGACACTTTTGGGGTTACCAGTGACATTTCTACAGTAATCAGTGCTATACATATGCACTGTTACTGTAAAAATACACTGGTTGTGAAGGGGTTAACTTTATTTGGGAGGGAGGGGCTGTGTGTATCCCTAGGGGCGTGCTTTCTACTGTGATTGGCTGTGGCTTGAGCTGTAAGGACACTGATCAACGGATCTACATACTAGATCCGTTTGATCAGTATCTTTACAGCGAGGAGAATGACAGGTGGCTTGTTTACACAAGCTGCCTGACATTCTCCCTCTCCCCCGACGATCGCCGAGTGACCGGCGGACATCGGGTCCGCTGGTCACACGCGCGGGGGGGTACGTGACCACGCGGGAGCGGGAGCGCGCCTCCGAGGGCGCGCGCTCGCTCCCTAGACCCTCACAAGCTAGTGACGTAGCCCTACGTCACTTTGCCTGTGAGGGGCTGACTGCCGACGTAGATCGGCGTTAGGCAGTCGGCAAGTGGTTAAAAAAGGTAAAAAACCTTCTGTGTGCAGCAGCCCTCCCGTCAGTCCCCTCAATCCTTACCTAAGCCCCCTCCGATCCAGCGATGTTCACGATAGCCTCGGCTGTCCCAGAACTCTCCCTCTTCATTGGCTGAGACAGCAGCGGGAGCCCATTGGCTCTCACCGCTGTCAATCACAGCCAGTGAGCCCATGAGGAGAGAGCGGGGAAGGGCACATGGAGGCATAGAGCATGGGGACCCAAAAAGATGAGGATCGGAGTTGCTCTGTGCAAAACCACTGCACAGAGCAGGTAAGTATAACATGATTGGTATTTAAAAAAAATAAAAAGAAGCTTTAACCTCTTGCAGACAGCCCACCGCATATATACTGCTGCAGGCTGGCTCGGCTGCGGGAATCTCCGTACCTGTATGGCGGTTGGTGGAAGCACTTCTGGGGGCGGCGCCCGCCCACCTGCCCCCATTAGGCAGCGGGGATGCCGATCCGCAGGACCGGTAGCACCGATTGCCGCCGAGCACCCGCGATCGCTCCCAGCTGAGAGAAAAGGGCGGTCTGCTGTTGTAAACACAGCTGACTTTTCTTCTCTCTGCAATGATCACAGAATGCCTGTGATCCTCCTATATAGAATCATTATTAGGATCCTATATAGGATCTCATTAGGAAAAATTGAGATCCATATCATAAATCATATTGTAATTGAATGTTATTAAAAATGACCTTTCCTTTTCAATCTGCAGCTGTTGTCATTTTTCTGAAAATGCAATATGGCCGCTTGGAGCTGTTCTGTACACAGAATGTATACTGACCACACCCCCAGAAGCATCATTTCCTGCTTGTGTGATTGGCTCACCAATTTTCCCAGAAGTCTGCACTAAGATACAAGTCAGATTTCTGGCATCCCCTGCAACAAAAATGTCATTTTTGGTGAGATACTCCCAATAGGAACACGTCTAAAGGGATGCAGGGCAGGCGGATTTCCTCATTAGAGCCCTGCAGCTGCCACAGCGGAATGATAATTATGAAACCACTCCCAGTACACCCACTCAGCACAGAGGAAAAAACAATGATTTCTTCAGAATAACAAAAGGTAGGAATCTGCAACAAATGTGGTAAAATCCTTGCAATGTACAGAGAACACCCAGAGGGGATTTTTTTTTTCTCCAGAAAAGTGGAGTTACGCTTTAACCACTTTAGCCCCGGAGGATTTGGTTGCTCAAAGACCAGGGCCTATTTTGCGATTCGGCACTGCGTGACTTTAACGGACAATTGCGCGGTCGTGCGACGCTGTACCCAAATGAAATTGATGTCTTCTTTTTCCCACAAACAGAGCTTTCTTTTGGTGGTATTTGATCGCCTGTGCGATTTTTCTTTTTGCGCTATAAACAAAAAAAGAGCGACAATTTTGAAAAAATAACAATATTTTTCAATTTTTTTTTACATGAAATTCCCCCCCCCCCCCCCAAAAAAAAATGTAAATATCGAAATTTTTTTACCATTTTAGGCCAATTTGTTTTCTGCTACATATTTTTGGTAAAAAAAATCACAAAAAGGGTATTTTGATTGGTTTGCGCAAAAGTTATTGCGTTTACTAACTATGGGAAAGATTTATGTCATTTTTATTGTTTTTTTTTTAACTAGTAATGGCGGCGATCTGCGTTTTTTATTTGTGGGACTGCGACATTGCGGCGGACAGATCGGACCCCTAACTGACATTTTTGAAACTTTTGGGAGTACCAGTGACATTACTACAGTAATCAGTGCTATACATATGCACTGTTACTTTAAAAATGACACTGGCAGGGAAGGGTTAACTTTATTAGTGATCTGTGGGTTAAATGTATCCCTAGGGGCGTGCTTCTAACTGTGGGGGGGGGGGGGGAAGTGGCTTGTGATGTAACCACAGAGACATACGATCCTACATAGCAGGATCGTGTAGTCTCTGCAGTTACATCAGGGAGAATGACAGGCGGCTTTGTTTACATCAGCCGTCTGCCTTTCTCCCTCTCCAGCGGGAGATCGCGGGTGGCCGGCGGACATCGGAGCCGCCGGTCACTCGCGCAGGGATGTCAGGGAACGAGCGGGGGCGGGAGCGCGCCTCCGGCGGCACGCGCTCTCCCCTAGAGGCTTCTGGGCGAGCGACGTACCCCTACGTCGGTTTGCCCAGGAGAGCCAGACTGCCGCAGTAAATAGTCGTGCGGCGGTCGGCAAGTGGTTAAGACAGCACTGTGTTTAACACATAGCACATCCTGAAGTTAGAAGCTGATTGGCAGTCAAAATGTTACTGAAACCCATGAGTTCTGGGGTTTCCCTTACACTACCATGCACAGTGACAGTTGCACCCGTTTTTGCACTCACTAATAAAGATGGGCTCGGGCGTGTTCGGGATCCCACCTGCCCGATCCCACAAGGAAGCCGACACTGCACACAGCTAATCACAGGCAGTGAGACATTTCCTGATCTGTGCAGCTGCCTGTGATTAGCTGTGTGCAGTGTCCGCTTCCTGGTGGGATCGGGAACACGCCCGAGCCCATTCCTATTCTCCAGTTTTAGAAAATCAAAGCCACTGGGTCTATGGAGCTACAGTATCACACAAAAGTGAGTACACCACTCACATTTTTGTAAATATTTTATTCTATCTTTTCATGTGACAACACTGAAGAAATGACACTTTGCTACAATGTAAAGTAGTGAGTGTACAGCTTGTATAACAGAGTAAATGTCAAAATAACTCAACACACAGCCATTAATGTCTAAACCACTGGCAACAAAAGTGAGTACACCCCTAAGTTAAAATGTCCAAATCGGGCCCAATTAGCCATTTTCCCTCCCCGATGTCATGTGACTCATTAGTGTTACAAGGTCTCAGGTGTGAATAGGGAGCAGGTGTGTTAAATTTGGTATTATCGCTCTCACTCTCTCATACTGGTCACTGGAAGTTCAACATCTCATGGCAAAGAACTCTCTGAGAATCTGAAAAAAATTATTGTTGCTCTACATAAAGATGGCCTAGACAATAGGAAGATTGCCTAGACCCTGAAACTGAGCTGCAGCACGGTGGCCAAGGCCATACAGAGGTATAACAGGACAGGTTCCACTCAGAACAGGCCTCGCCATGGTCGACTAAAGAAGTTGAGTTCACGTGCTCAGCGTCATATCAAGAGGTTGTCTTTGGGAAATAGACGTATGAGTGCTGCCAGCATTGCTGCAGAGGTTGAAGGGATGGGGGGGGGGGGGGGTCAGCCTGTCGGGGTTCAGACCATACACCGCACACTGCAACAAATTGGTCTGCATGGCTGTTGTCCCAGAAGGAAGCCTCTTCTAAAGATGATGCACAAGAAAGCCCGCAAACAGTTTGCTGAAGACAAGCAGACTAAGGACATGGATTACTGGAACCATCTCCTGTGGTCTGATGAGACCAAGATAAACTTATTTGGTTCAGATGGTGTCAAGCGTGTGTGGCGGCAACCAGGTGAGGAGTACAAAGACAAGTGTGTCTTGCCTACAGTCAAGCATGGTGGTGGGAGTGTCATGGTCTGGGGCTGCATGAGTGCTGCCAGCAGTTGGGAGCTAGAGTTCATTGAGGGAGCCATGAATGCCATCATGTACTGTGATATACTGAAGCAGAGCATGATCCCCTCCCTTCGGAGACTGGGCCGCAGGGCAGTATTCCAATATGATAATGACCCCAAACACACCTCCAAAACTACCACTGCCTTGCTAAAGAAGCTGAGGGTAAAGGTGATGGACTGGCCAAGCATGTCTCCAGACCTAAACCCTATTAAGCATCTGTGGGGCATCTCCAAACGGAAGGTGGAGGAGCGCAAGGTCTCTAACATCCACCAGCTCTGTGATATCGTCATGGAGGAGTGGAAGAGGATTCCAGTGGCAACCTGTGAAGCTCTGGTGAACTCCATGCCCAAGAGGGTTAAGGCAGTGCTGGAAAATAATGGTGACCACACAAAATATTGACACTTTGGGCCCAATCTGGACATTTTGACTTAGGGGTGTACTCACTTTTGTTGCCAGCGGTTAAGACATTAATGGCTGTGTGTTGAGTTATTTTGAGGGGACAGCAAATTTACACTGTTATACAAGCTGTACACTCACTACTTTACATTGTAGCAAAGTGTCATTTCTTCAGTGTTGTCACATGAAAAGATATAATAAAATATTTACAAAAATGTGAGGGGTGTACTTACTTTTGTGAGATACCGTATGTCACTGCATAAAGTTGCATTTGAAACAACACTTTGGCTGATGTCCTCACTGGGCAAAGGTTTTGAGGCAAATTCCAAGGCCTTTGGTCAGGTGACCAGGTACCGGCTAAGTGTTCAGGACTAAAAATGGTCAAACTTTTTATTGGAAAAACAACCCAGCCAGGCCAAACATTTACAAAGTCAAAGAGAAAACAACAGAATAGAATATCGACTTGTGTACTTTGGCTTACCTTTCCCAGCAGTTGCTCTTTCACCCTCTTTAATTAACGGAGATTCCATTTTTCTTGTTACATTAATTACATTGTTTTGTTTTTTTTTTCTAGTAGAGATTCTCGAAAATTACATTAAACACAAAGGAATTACATTTTAATTAATCACCGTCTCTGCTCTCAGAGCTTTAACTGCTTGTTGAGGATTTGAATAATACAAAGAAGCGTTGGCTCTCTGAGATATGACTGAGCTGCCTTATGGTGTGGTTACATAGTTACTTAGTTACATAGTTTGTGAGGTTGAAAAAAGACATCAGTCTATCCAGTTCAACCTATGATGTGTGTGTTTGCTGTTAACCGTACATTGTATACCCCTGTATGTTGTGGTCTTTAAGGTACCCATCTAATAATTTTTTGAAACTATCGATGCTCCCTGCTGATACCACTGTTTGTGGAAGAGAATTCCACAACCCCACTGCTCTGACAGTAAAGAACCCCCTTATGTATTTTAGGGTTAAACCGTTTTTCCTCTAGTTTTAGTGAGTGGCCACGTGTCTTATTGTATTCCCTTTCTTTAAAAAGTTTGTTCCTTATGCTAGAGTCATCACCAGTACAGTATTTAAATAAATATTAAATATTAGAGGGATCCCGCGCTATGGAGATATAAGGGGATGAAGGGGCTGCAGCCTCCCATGAATATAGCAAAAACTATATCTGACTAATGAGTGTATAAGGGGTAGGGAATTGGCGCTGCCCAATGGGAATATTGTGATGGCGTCACTATAATGAATGTTAAAATCAATAAGGAGTATTGCATATGGTACCTCTATACATAAAATTATATATATATAAAAGCACAAATACATTCACAGTACAAATAAGTATATAAATATATTTAAAAGTGCTTAGTGATATAAAGTGCGATAGGGTGATGTGGTATTGTGCAAAGAGGTTATAGTATTAACATATATGGATACATTACCATATGCATATATTGAGTGACAGTAGTGAATAATTATTTTATTCAGTATACATATGGTGCTCACCTCTTAGTTGTACTTTAAAGTGCAGAGTGATAAAGGGATGAAAAATTAATGTGCAGTGTTCATCTGTCGGGTGTAAACACTAATAGGTGAAAAAGTGATTAGTGTGTATTTGATAACAATGTACCAAATAAATAAGAAAAAAATTGGGGGGGGGGGGGGGTGTGCGAGATTAAAATGTGCAAAACGTTAAAAGGACTTCTGGATAAAAAAACTGCAGCAACAAACAAGAAAGTCCATATATTAAAGTGCTTGATCTTCTAGTGGCAGTGTTCAGATTTCTTTGTGCACTAAGGTGCTCAAAATAATGGATGTAATAGATTTGCACTCACCAGAGTGCCCAACCCCACAAAGTGGTATTACGCAGGGTATTTTATAGCTGTATACCTCAGCATGGGGGTGTAGGTTTCTAGGGGTCCTCTACTTCCTTGTAGCTCTGTATAAGAGGGAGAGGGAAGGGACCGTGCTGTTCTCCGGTATTCAGCTATCCTTGGGTAATGCTCCGGTGATATGATGTGTAAAATAAACATATAGTGTAATTCCGTTGGATAAAATTTATTTTGGCACATAAGAAAAGGTACTCACATTTGTGTGTAGGATTAACAGCATATAGAATATCTCTCTCTCAGGGGAGAGAGCAAACAAACAACCGGCGGTCTCGTGTGTAGTGTTCCGGAACGCAATGCGTTCCACTGCAGGTCCGGATCGGAAAGTGACGCAAATACGCTGTACGCGTTTTGTCATAGACGTCCTCAGCAGCCAACGTCCTCGGGAAAGGGGGGGGGGGGAGGAAGTCCTTTGTAAGTGGACCTTACAGATTTTCTATAAAGGTGAACTTACCCTATATAAACATCCTGGCAGCAAGTGGTTATTGCTACAGCCATGATCTTTTTACCATTTTTTTCAGCCACTAATCAACTGTTTCGTAAAAGTGATTACTTTCACAGAGCTGTAAAAAGGCAGCCGCCCTCCTGCTACCGCCCATGGTGGTTTCTGGGCTCTCCTCTTTCTCTGGGGAGCCCGGGACCATGGCTGTCGGCCAGGACAGCTTCACATCTTTTGTGACGAATGAACCCGGTTGTAACAATGATATCATTACTTTTTAAGTTTCAGAGCTGTCACAGCCAGGGAAGCTGTGCTAAACAAGTATGATCTATGCTTAGTTAGCTGCTGTGGGGGGAGGACAGGCATTAAGGGCCTAATAGACCCTGGATGCTTCCATAAAGAGTACCTGTTACCTGTCCAAATCTATCCCAAGGGGGCTATTTTCCCATCTGGGTGTTTGAACACTCAACCTACATAGTCACTCCAGCATTTTATTTGTGATCCTTGCACACAACCCAGGTATGCAAGGTGCTTGCCGACCTAAAGAGAGGTAAAAAATAAGGAGAGGAAGATGTGGCCTAATCTTTGCAGGTGGGATATTACTGTGGTCCTGGAGAAGATCAATCGCAGACACCATGCCTGCCGAAGACACCTTTCTCTATTGTTACTTACATGTAACTTTGGTAAAACAATTACAGCAAAACTCATCAGTTTTGTGTCATTGAGTTCCCATCACAGCCTTATCTTGTAGCCACTGTTTTCTTCCAGTAGATATTTTTGATGGTGGTTTGCCTTTCTGAACCACTCTTATTGTGCCTTCCACTGCCCTATAGGCCAACAAAATGTAGCACCCTCCTAGATAGGTGCTAGGATAAAAGCATTGTTATGCTCCATCTGTTTATCAAGGGAGCCTGATCTGTTAGTTATGCCTGTTGCATGTGTCCAGGTGTGTGTCACTTGGTCTGAGGGAGTGTCCCCACTGTATCCAATAGGGGAGCCTGTTGGACAGTGGAGGAAACCTAGCCAGTGGCAAACAGGCTTTTGTTGTATTCCAAGTGGGAATCCACTGCAGTGCATCCTGGGATTGAACATAAAAGCTGGGGGCACATGTGACAGGGCGTCTTTGGCGGGTAGCGGAGTCCCAGGAGGAGGGTGACGACTGTCTCTCCTCCTGCAGCCTGAGGAAGGTGGTCACAGGCAGGGCCGGTTTTAGATAAAGTGTGGCCCTGGGCAAACCTAAAAGTGGGGCCCCAAATTTTTTTATATTCTACCAAAAATATAGGCGCATTTAATCAAATTTAGCCAAATAAAACATACAACTACATGAAAATATGCTTTAATTAAATAACATTAAATAGAATAAATCAAGTGAGCTTTGCACACCTTCACAAATCAGATCACCCTAATTCCTACACCTTCACGCCTCAGACCACCCCAATTTCTGCACCTTCACACCTCAGACCACCCCAATTGCTGCACCTTCACACCTCAGACCACCCCAATTTCTGCACCTTCACACCTCAGACCACCCCAATTTCTGCACCTTCACACCTCAGACCACCCCAATTTCTGCACCTTCACACCTCAGACCACCCCAATTGCTGCACCTTCACACCTCAGATCACCCCAATTCCTGCACTATCACACCTCAGACCACCCCAATTACTGCACCTTCACACCTCAGGCCACCCCAATTCCTGCACCTTCACACCTCAGGCCACCCCAATTTCTGCACCTTCACACCTCAGGTCACCCCAATTCCTGCACCTTCACACCTCAGACCACCCCAATTCCTGCACCTTCACACCTCAGATCAGCCCCTGGTAGGCTGGCACTGGCAGCAACAATTTTATTCAAATCAGGATTTCTTCTGCAAATAGCCTGGCAGGCTGGCACTGGCAGCAAATATTTTATTCAAATCAGGATTTCTTCAGCAAATAGGCTGGCATCAGAGTCAGACAATTACCAAAACCAATGTCATCATGACACATGATCAAAAAATGAGGAAAAATAAGGATTTCTTCTGCAAATAGGCAGTGACATCATCAGATCAGACAAGGCACTGGCAGGCATAGTACTAGACTAGTACTATGCCTGGCTGCCAGTGCCAGGCCAGCCTATTTGCAAAAGAAATCCTGATTTGAATTAAATTGTTGCTGCCAGTGCCAGTATATTTGCAGAAGAAATCCTGATTTCTTTGAATAAAATTGTTGCTGCCAGTGCCAGCCCAGGCTATCTGCAAAATAAATCCCTAAGTAGAAGTCACTCCTCTCTCCAGTCCTCCACTTACCTTGGGTGTGCTGTGCGGTGTGGCTGTAGAGTGTTCCCGCTGGACATAGTACAGGAGATGGTCAGAGACTGCAAACATGATACAAGAGATGGTCAAAGACTACGGACCTGATACAAGAGATGGTCAGAGACTGAGGACATGATACAGGAGATGGTCAGAGACTGAGGACATGATACAGGAGATGGTCAGAGACTGAGGACATGATACAGGAGATGGTCAGAGACTGAGGACATGATACAGGAGATGGTCAGAGACTGAGGACATGATACAGGAGATGGTCAGAGACTGAGGACATGATACAGGAGATGGTCAGAGACTGAGGACATGATACAGGAGATGGTCAGAGACTGAGGGCATGATACAGGAGATGGTCAGAGACTGAGGGCATGATACAGGAGATGGTCAGAGACTGAGGGCATGATACAGGAGATGGTCAGAGACTGAGGGCATGATACGGGAGATGGTCAGAGACTGAGGGCATGATACAGGAGATGGTCAGAGACTGAGGGCATGATACGGGAGATGGTCAGAGACTGAGGGCATGATACAGGAGATGGTCAGAGACTGAGGGCATGATACAGGAGATGGTCAGAGACTGAGGGCATGATACAGGAGATGGTCAGAGACTGAGGGCATGATACAGGAGATGGTCAGAGACTGAGGGCATGATACAGGAGATGGTCAGAGACTGAGGGCATGATACAGGAGATGGTCAGAGACTGAGGGCATGATACAGGAGATGGTCAGAGACTGAGGACATGATACAGGAGATGGTCAGAGACTGAGGGCATGATACAGGAGATGGTTAGAGACTGAGGGCATGATACAGGAGATGGTCAGAGACTGAGGGCATGATACAGGAGATGGTCAGAGACTGAGGACATGATACAAGAGATGGTCAGAGACTACAGACATGATACAGTAGATGGTCAGAGAGTCCAGACGTGATACAAGAGATGGTCAGAGACTGCAGACGTGATACAGTAGATGGTCAGAGAGTGCAGACGTGATACAGTAGATGGTCAGAGACTGCAGACGTGATACAAGAGATGGTCAGAGACTGCAGACATAGTACAGGAGATGGTCCAGAGACTGCGGATGTGATACAAGAGAAGGTCAGAGACTGCAGACATGATAGAAGATAGAAGGACACTAGGGGGGCTGGAGAGCACAGGGAAAGCAGATAGCACTGGAGGAGCTGAAGGGCAAGGGGGGGGGAACTGGAGAGAATTAAGGGGGGGGTTTGGAAAGCATTGCAGGGGGGTTGGAAGGCCCAGGGTGTGGATAGCACTGGGGGGGGTGGTGGGCAGGGAAAACCAGGGGGATGGAAAGCATGGAGGGGGGGACTGGAGAGCACTGGGGGGGGGACTGGAAATCACTTAGGGGGGAGCCAGGGAGCACAGGGGGGTGGAGAGCACTGGGGGAGCCAGAGAGCATAGGGGGAGATGAAAAGCACTGTGGGGACTTGAAGAGCACGGGGGGCTAAAGAGTACAGGGGGTTTAAGAGCACTGGGGGAGGGGGGCTAAGATCACTGGGGGGGGGCTAAGATCACTGGGGAGGGGGGCTACGATCACTGGGGTGGGGGGCTACGATCACTGGGGTGGGGGGCTACGATCACTGGGGAGGGGGGCTACGATCACTGGGGAGGGGGGCTAAGATCACTGGGGAGGGGGGCTACGATCACTGGGGAGGGGGGCTACGATCACTGGGGGGGGCTACGATCACTGGGGGGGGGCTAAGATCACGGGGAGGGGCTAAGATCACTGGGGAGGGGGGCTATGATCACTGGGGAGGGGGGCTACGATCACTGGGGAGGGGGGCTACGATCACTGGGGGGGGCTACGATCACTGGGGGGGGCTACGATCACTGGGGGGGGGGCTAAGAACACAACACTGGGGGGGGCTACGATCACTGGGGGGGGGGCTAAGATCACTGGGGGGGCAGTAAAAGAAGTTGAATAGGAGGGGGATGGGACAGCTCAGCTGCATATAGAGAAATTGATATTTCCATATCTCTCCTGCAGCCGCAGAATGCCTGCAGAAGGGAGGAGAAGAATCCATCCATCCAGCGGCATAAGGAGACATCAAATCCTCTCTATATGCAGCCGAGCCGCCCCACCCCCCTCCTATTCAGCACAGGCTGCAGTGGCAGTCACTTACCTTCTCTCCCCGCAGCCGCCCCCCGCGAGCAGCCCGAAGTCGGGCTGAAGGAGCTCCCATCTGCAGCGGCTTCAGTGATCATCGGCGGCCGCGCGGGAAGGAACACACAGACACACACTGACTACTTGACTTCCGGACCGGCTCCGCGGCCAATCAGCCTTCTGCTCAGGGGTGGGTGTGACCCCCCCTGAACAGAAGGCTGATTGGCCGCGGAGCCGGTGTAGCTGGCAAGTACACCGGCCGGCGGCCGCCCGCAGTGATGGAATGTCTTCTAGTGTCTGTGAGTTAATCTGATGACTCTGAGCACCGCGGCCCACCGGGACACTGCCCGGTCTGCCCGGTCCGGCCCTGGCTGACAGTGACATGGGGCCCCTGGACATTCGGGGCCCTGGGCATTTTCCCAGTTTGCCCCCCCTAACGCCGGCCCTGGTCACAGGCAGTTGGCCTGGTGAGCCAGGTGTGGAGCTGAGCTGCAGAGGATCCTGGAAAGCTGACGGTGGAGCTGAAGGCAGAGTCACCTGGGAAAAACAGTGTCCGTGAGTACCAGGGGTCTTGCCAAGGGGGTCTGCCCAGGAAGGGGGACCACTCCAGTGAAGTCAGAGGACAGAAGGTCAGCTCGCACAGTTAGCAAGAGTAAAGGGGGTACCAAGTAGAACCCAGAAGAGCAAGAGTAACTGGGGGTGCCAAGTGGGGCCCTGAAGAGTAATTCACTACATAGTTCGCCTATCAAATTCTTCACTTCAGTGGCAAGGTGAAGCAGCGGCCTTGCCGCACTCAATTTAGCTAGAAGTCCTCCAGTTGTGCATAGTTTATTAAGTTGGAGTATGCCACTCATCCCTTCTCCCATCCCAAGTTCTAAAATAAAACAACAAAAAAAAACAAATCCCCGGACTGTTTTTCTGACTGAGCCAAACATTTAAAGTACTAAGGATCCATAAGTTATTGCTATGGGTAACCCAGGGGAACCCGCTTCAAGCAGCTGCCAAGGGAGTAGTGCTACAAAAACTTGGAAGACCAGAAAGAAAATAAAATGAACTTCATTTCACCAAAGATGCCTACAGAAAATTCTGTCCATCACATGCAGAGACCTGTCACAAAAAGGAAATCTTGAAGTGCAGTGGTATGCATAAGGCTAGAAGATATTGTCATCAATGGGAGCCTATGGCTGGCTGGACATATCCTACGCCTACATGATCACTGCATCCGTGCCGGATGCCACCGCCTAGGTGAACACAGGAACAAGGAAGATCACCAACATACTGGCCATCTACCTACAAAAGGGACCTGAAAGCTATTGATGTCCTGAAGGACGCAGCTGACAGGATTCAATGGAGATAACTTACTGGCCAATTTTGCAGGAGGAACTAAGACTAAGTAATTTACTGCAGGTGGCACTTCGTTCCTTTATAATGGCACTCTGCAGCGGGAATATCTGATGCAACCGCAGCTATGGATGGTGTCCTATGGTGAGACTGTATTGTTTGTTTTATACGGATCACTGAAAGTACTTCTATGTTCCTACAATCTGCTTGGTGGGGAACTTTGTGAGTGCAAACTATATAACTATATAACTATATAACTAGTTACATATTCATTACGGATGGTTGGCTCCTATGGTGAGACTGTATTATTCCTTTTGTACGGATCATGCAAAGTGCCTCTATGCTATTCTGGTTGGTGAAAATAAATATTTGTGACAACAATATGGATAGCACACTTTTTAGTCTATTCCTAAACACATTGTTCTGTGCAAGTAACAACTATGCATTCATGCCTTTCATTATTATATAAACTTTTCAGTAGCCACATATTATATACAGTATATACAGTATAATATAGTATATACAGTATATTTCCCTTTCGTTCATTGACGGAAACAGCTCCAAATCTTCTTTGACCCTTGGGTTATGCTGCTCTCCATAGGAGTAGGACACTAGGCAGAAACAAGTTTAACTACGCCTATAGGGCAGTCCCAGGGGGAATACTCCCACTTCTTGCTATAGGACTTCAGTTTTTGTCCGCCTAGTCAGTAATAAGGATCTAGTTCCTTGCTGGGATCTCTGGTCCTGGCATTTTTTTCCTTTTTAAACAGAATTTTTTTCTTTTATTTTTTTCTGTTCCTGTGAGAGCTACAATCAGTTCTATTCCTGTGAAAACTACAATCAACTGCCGGACTGGGCGTCGCATTGGGTATCCTAGATCCTTATGGTCTTCCCAGTCTGGCCAGCGAGCGCGACCCAACTTTAGCTCCACACTAGGTTGGCCGTGACATAGCCCCACTGGACGGGGGCTGGCTGGTGAGTGAAACACCTGGCGAGGACACATTGACATGGTCACGACAATGATCACGACCAGAGTCTCAGCGTACCTCTGACCCGCAGCACCCCCATTCCAAGATGGTGCGGTGGACTGCCCGGAGTGGTGTCCGCTTTGTTCCCAGGTGTGGTGAGAAGTGTCCCCACTCTCCTCTAGGGAAAAGTTGGGGTGGACGCGGGGCCTTTCCTCAACTTGGTAGGCCCCCTATGTGCCCTTCCTTCCCACATTGTGTTCACCCCCCTCCCCCTCACTGTTGCGGCCACCCTGCATATGTCACCCTCACCTACCCCCCTTAGTCCCCCCCTCCCTGGGGCAGCCAGGCTACTTTCAGGTACAGGGTGTCATGCCATGTTGGGCTGGAGGGGGGAGGGAGCATGGCGGCTCACAATAACATTTTTATGTATCAAATGTCTGGGTGGGGGTCTCTTTTAGGGCCCCCCTGGCGGACTAAAGGTACCTGAAGGGCCATTGGGGGTCCTGGGTGCCGCGTGGCGCCACCATTTTTCTGTGGATGGCTGTGCTGAAGCTTCGGCCGCCATGTTTGAGTAGTCCAAGTGGCCATGTTTTCCCTTGCAATCAACGCGGCGGCCATTTTCTTGTAGTCTGTGGAGCAGTGATGCAGCTGTGGGCCTCTAGTGGCAGTGACATTGCTTCCTCTTTCTCTCTGATTGCCGCATGGCAAGCAACAAGGCGCGCGGGGCCTTCCCTTGGTGGGGGGTGAGTCCCTGCGGGCTGCAGCTCCCTCTTTCTGCTATAGTAGTGCCGCTGGTGCGCTGGGACTTGTAGTACCTCTCCTTTTAGCAATTTTTTATTTTTTTTTCACATATTTGTCCCCTTGTTAAAAATGTACCTGGAGCATGTGTCACCACCTGACACACTCTCGGAAGCTGCGGGACTCTCTGGGTCTCAGTCTTCCCTGGCGGCCATGACAGCGGCCCAGCAGTCACCAGTGTCCAAAGTTGATATGGCCCTTCAAAAGTGGCCTTGCAAGACGCACCCCCCGCCTTCACCTGTATCCTCTGCCTCCTCAGATTCTGAGGTGGATTTGGCCGCCCCGGATGTGAGTCAACCCACTGGGTTTGCGTTCACGCACCCTGAGTGCTCTGACAGTGAGGATGAATCCTATTTCAATACAGCCGTGCATGAAAAGGCGCTTTTGGAGGCACTGATTGTATCAGTGCGGAAAACTTTAAAATTGGAGGACCTAGCTGTGTCGGTGCAATTTGGTACCCGCAGACCATCCAAGGTGACTAAGGTGTTCCCCTTTCCTGCCTATTTCGATTGTCGCAAGTCAGTGGGGATCCCCAAAATGCATGGTTGGCATACCTAAGCGTTTTGAAGAGCCTCTTTTAAAGAAACTGACAGTTCCACCAGTGGTGGATTCTCAGGTTTCTAAATTGAATAAAGCCACACTTCTTCCGGTGGAGGATTCCCTATCTTTTAAAGACCTTGTGGACAAGAGAGCTGAGGCTCTAGTCCGATACCTTTTCACCGAGGCAGGTTCAATTTTGATACCTGGTGGCGACTGAGTCGATTCCTTTTTGTCCTTATGGATGGATCTCGTAAGGGGCAGGCCGCATCTGCTGCGACCATTTCCAGATGGATCAGGCAGATGGTGGTGCAGGCCTATTCCATCAGGGGTCAGGTTCCTCTTTTCCCTGTTAAGGCGCATTCTACAAGAGCGCTTAGTGCCTCCTGGGCCTTCCGTCATCAGGCGTCAGTGTTCCAGGTGTGCAAGGCGGCCACATGTTCCTCTGTGTATACATTCACAAAGTTTTACAAGGTGGATGTACTTGCATCTGTGGATGCTGCATTTGGCCGCAAAGTTTTGCAGGCTCCTGCCTCTTGAGGGTGTATTTCTTCTGGTTGGTGAGCTCCAGTTGTTCCTGGTTGAGCTCCTGGTTTACCTGGTTGGCTATGTTTTAGCCATTTTGATAATTATGTGTATTGCTGTGTTTTCTCACCCCTCATGTTGACACTGCTTTGGGACGTCCCAAGGGTCAAAGATATGGAGCTGTGTCTGTCAATGACAAAAGAGAAAACTGGATTTTTGTCTTACCGTAAAATAATTTTCTCTGATGATAATTGACGGAAACAGCACCCACCCCTCTGTAGAGTTGGGTTATGTATTCTTCTGACACTGCTTGTTACAAAACTGAAGTCCTATAGAAGGAAGTTGGAGTATACCCCCTGGGACTGCCCTATAGGCGTAGTCAAACTTGTTTCCGCCTAGTGTCCTACTCCTATGGAGTCAGCATAACCCAAGGGTCAAATAAGATATGGAGCTGTGTCCATCAATGAACATCAGAGAAAAGGATTTTACGGTAAGACAAAAATCCAGTTTTTACATAGGCCAAAAAAAAAAATTTGGTATGCAAATTAACAAATCAAATTTTAAGGAATGAATAAGATTCATTTTTTTCTTTGTAATCAGCTTAATGTTTTTGAAAAATGGAAAAAAAAAAAAGTTTGATAAAGCAAAGCAAAGAAATTGAAAATAAACTTGAGCCTTTCAGAGTCTCCTTACATAAGGGTCCTCATAAATGCCTCCCTTGCAACGGAGTTCTCCCTTACATCAGTGTCTCCCCTTATATCAGAGTTCCTATCAAAGTCCCCCTTACATCAGAGTCACCTCTTACATCAGAGTCCCCCTTACATAAGAATCCACATCAAAGCCACCCTAACATCTGAGTCCCACGTACATTGTTCATCTGTGCAGAAAAATGTGTGTCTGCTTGCAGTGTTTTTGGGGTGCCATTACCATTGGATGGCCTCGAAAGCATGACATGCATTTTTTTCGCATTTGGCAAATGTGCGCAATTTCGCACAGATTCCCAAAACGCTCAGGTATGAATGGGGCCATAAGTTCAATTTTGCCTAGGGGGAATGTAACACCATAGTCTATATTTCCACAGGGTCCCTCCAATGGTGCAACTGGTCCCAGAAAGCCTCTCTACAGTGCTGCTGGCCATGGACGCATTTCTGGCTCCTCCATGTACAATGCCGGGTTAATATCCCTGCTTTGTACATTAACCACTTTACCACCGGAGGATTTTGCTGTCTTACTGTACGTCCAGGCCACTTTTTGCGATTCGGCGCTGTGCGACTTTAACTGACAATTGCACGGTCGTGCGATGCCGTACCCAAGCGAAATTTACGTCCTTTTTTTCCCACAAACAGAGCTTTCTTTTGGTGGTATTTGATCACCTGTGCGCTTTTTATTTTTTGCGCTATAAACAAAAAAAAGCGTTTATTTTGAAAAAATAACAATATTTTTAACATTTTTTTATATGAAATTCCCCCCCAAAAAAAAATCTAATTTTTTTAAAATTTTTGGCCAATTTGTTTTCTGCTACATATGTTTGGTAAAAAAAATCACGATAAGCGTATTTTGATTGGTTTGCGCAAAAGTTATTGCGTTTACTAACTACGGGAAAGATTTCTGTCATTTTTGGTGTTTTTTTTTTAACGCGTAATGGCGGCGATCTGCGATTTTTTTTGCGGGACTGCGACATTGCGGCGGACAGATCGGACCCTTGACTGACATTTTTGACACTTTTGGGGGTACCAGTGACATTACTGCAGTAATCAGTGCTATATATATGCACTGTTACTGTAAAAATGACACTAGTAGTGAAGGGGTTAATTTTATTGGAGAGGGAGGGGTTAATGTATGCCTGGTGCTTACTGACGTGTGGGGGGGGAGGGGACTGAGTGACAGAAAGACAGATCGGATGTTCAGCTATGCTGAACACTCCGATCTGTCACTCCCTGTCACTTAGGAGATCCGCCCGCTCTGTTTACACAGGCGGGCGGATCTCCTTACTCGATTCCCCGAGGATCGGGGAAGAGCGGCGGCGATCGCCGCTGCTCCTCCCCTGGCCCGACTCCCGCTGTGACTGAAAACAGCGGGAGCGCGCCTCCGGCGGCGCGCGAGCGCCGCCTACAGGGGGAGGAGTCCAGCAAAATAGGTCTACGTCGCTGGACGGGAACGAGCCACTGTGCCGCAGTAGCAGCACAGTGGCTGGGGCTAAAGTGGTTAAGTCACTGAAGGATGGTCCACAGCCCAGAGCGCTGGAGGGAGAGGAGGAAAGTACTGGATCAGGGGTAAGCTAATAAAATGCCCCCCCCCTCTCATCTCCCCCCCGAGACCAGTGATGGCGAACCTTGGCACCCCAGATGTTTTGGAACTACATTACCCATGATGCTCAAGCACTCTGCAGTGTAGTTGAGCCTCATGGGAAATGTAGTTCCAAAACATCTGAAATGCCAAGGTTTGCTATCACTGCCCTAGACCCACCAAACATTGTGTCAGGGATGGGGGGCACTGTAAGGGCTCTTTTCCTCCAGATGGCAGTTCGGCTTGGGCTCCATTCACACCTAGGCAGTTTATTGCTTGAAACTCAAAGCTCCAAAATGCCCAACAAGAGGAATCCCATTGTTTTCAATAGCCCCTGTTCACATCTGAGCATCCTGTCACTTGTAGCTGGACAATTCTCACTCAGAAAATTACATGGGCTACGGGGGGAGGGGGGGTGGTTGAGGACCCCAAGATGTGCCTACTGGGTATTACGAGATTCCTACCCTTGAGATCACTAAACAAGCTATCGCCAGAGCATTGTTTCAGGCGAGGAAACTGGATTTCCCCTGACCCCCCTACTGTCAAGGAATGGATTGCCCAGATGGGTGACATGCTTAGATTGGAAATATATAAAATTCAACATGGAGCAACCGGAATAAATTTGATAAATTATGGTCTGTCACTCAGAAAATTACATTGGCTACTGGGGGGTTTGGGGGGGGTGATCGATGCCTTGTCGGGTGCGTTTGGGATCCAGCTGTCTAAGGACCCCAATATGTGCCTTCTGGGTATTACGAGTGAGAATCCTACCCTTGAGATCACTAAACAAGCTATCGCCAGAGCGCTGTTTCAGGCGAGGAAACTGATACTGCGGAACCTGGATTTTGCCCTGACCACCTTACTGTCAAGGAATGGATTGCCCAGATGGGTGGCATGCTTAGATTGGAAAGATATATATTTCAACATGGGGCATCCGGAATAAATTTGATAAATTATGGGCTCCATGGTTGGCGGTGCCGGGTTTGGCCTCGGTAGACCTGGTCTTAGATAGATTGGTGGCTGGTGGGATGTGAGGGATGGTGACTCTCTCCTTCTGCAGTACATAGACTATAGAGCAGGGTTTCTCAAACTACGGCCCTCCAGCTGTTGCGGAACTACACATCCCATGAGGCATTTTAACCACTTAAGCCCCGGAAGATTTTACCCCCATTCCGACCAGGGTTTTTTTTGTGATTCGGCACTGCGTGATTTTAACGTACAATTGCACGGTCGTGCAACGCTGTACCTAAACGAACGTCCTTTTTTTCCCCACAAACAGAGCTTTCTTTTGGTGGTATTTGATCACCTGTGCGATTTTTACTTTTTGCGCTATAAACAAAGAAAGAGCGTCAATTTTGCAAAAATAACAATATTTTTCACATTTTTTTTATATGAAATTCCTCAAAAAAAATGTAAAAATCTAAATTTTTTAACATTTTAGGCCAATTTGTTTTCTGCTACATATGTTTGTTAAAAAAATCGCAAAAAGCGTATTTTGATTGGTTTGCGCAAAAGTTATTGCGTTTACTAACTGAGGGAAAGATTTCTGTAATTTTTGGTGGTTTTTTTTAACGCGTAATGGCGGCGATCTGCGATTTTTTTTTGCGGTACTGCGACATTGCGGCGGACAGATCAGACCCTTGACTGACATTTTTTACACTTTTGGGGGTACCAGTGACATTACTACAGTAATCAGTGCTATATATATGCACTGTTACTGCAAAATGACACTGACAGGGAAGGGGTTAACTTTATTGGGAAAGGAGGGGTTAAGTGTGTACCTAGGGGCGTGCTTCTTACTGTGATTGGACATGGCTACTGGTGTAGGAACAGTGATCAACGGTCCTACATAGTAGAACCGTATGATCACCATTTCTACACAGGGGAGAATGACAGGCGGCTTGTTTACATCTCCCTTCACGGAGGACGATCGCGAGTGACCGGCGGACATCGGGTCCGCTGGTCACACTCACGGACTTCCCCGGGAACAAGCCGGGGCGGGCGTGCGCCTCCGCGGGCGCGCGCTCGCCTGCTATTGGCTCACGAGCAAGTGACAGGCTAGTGACGTACCGGTACGTCACTTTGCCTGGCCGGGGCTGACCGCCGCAGTATATGTACTTGCGGCGGTCGGCAACCGGTTAAAACTCTGACATTCGCAAACATGACTAGGCATGATGGGAATTGTAGTTTTTGAACAGCTAGAGGGCCATAGTTTGAAGATCCCTGCTATAGAGAGTGGGATATGTATAGATGCTTCATACATTGCTAATCTGAATTGTTGGTTGTTGGCCTTGATGGTTTCAGAGACATTTACATTAACGCTTTTTCGTATTGTACCATGACATTATTTTTGGTATTTATGTATAATGTGCGCACTTCCGCTCTGGACTCTGTAATGTTTGTGCACAATGTTCAATAAAGTTCTTTTGATATAAAAAAAAAATGACATGGGTTACTTTCCAGGCAGGAATGAGCGTAAGGCTGCACTCACACTCAAGCAAAGCAAACGTCAGACATTTTTATTTTTCTTTCCCATGGTTGCGTTCTCCATCACTTTGTATCCCGTCTTGCTGTAAAAGCTGTCACTATAATACATTTGTCATAAAATAAGTCAATTCCCTCAGCTCATCATAAAACGGCGACGTATTCGGTAATGAGCTCGTCAAACTCGCTCAAGGAAAATCTTAGGCTGCAAATTATGATAATAATCAACTTTTCAAGCATCTGGAATTTAATTTAAATAAGTTATTAAAGAGAATATTTCTTTGCCTCAAATGGATTTTGAACCTTAAAGTTAGAAAATTCCATTCAAGTGTTTGTTCTTAAAGCATAACTCCACTTTTGTTGAGAAAAAAACATTCCCCTCTGGGTGATCTCTGTACATTGCAGGGATTGTAACAAACTTTGTTGCAGATTCCTATCTTTTGTTATTCTGAAGAAATCATTGTTTGTTCCTCTGTGCCCCTGTGGGAAAATGAATCATATGAGAGTGGTTTCATAATTATCAATCAGCTGTGCACCTGCAGAGCACTAATGAGGAAATCTGCTGGGCCTGCATCCCTTTAGACGTGTTCCTATTGGGAGTATCTCACCAAAAATTACATTTTTGTTGCAGGGGATGCCAGAAATCTGACTTGTATCTTAGTGCAGACTTCTGGGAAAACTGGTGAGCCAATCACACAAGCAGGAAATTATGTTTCTGGGGGTGTGGTCAGTATACATTCTGTGTACAGAACAGCTCCAGGCGGCCATATTGCATTGCATTTTCAGAAAATTACAACAGCTGCAGATTGAAAAGGAAAGGTCATTTTTAATAACATTAAATTACAATATGATTTGTGTCACAATTGTATACACTATATTATGCTTTCTTTATTTGCTATTTTTTTCCCCCATAAAAGAGGAGTTACCCTTTAACTAAAAAAAAAAAAAAGCCCCTTCTATTGCTTTCAGCCTCTTCGAAATCTCAAAATTCTATTTTTATTTTTTTTCTGCTGTGAGCTGACTTCCTGTTGGGGGGGGGGGGGGGGTGGCTACGTTCATGGTCCAACTGTATGTAGAAATGTAGCCACCCTATCTTGGTCACTCCCGAGATCCTGAAGCTGATTACTGCAGTGGGATGAGGACAATTCTCAGTGTGTTTCCCAGGTCATACATCTGCTTCATCAGGAGATATAGGAGGGATAGATAGATAGATAGATAGATAGATAGATAGATAGATAGATAGATAGATAGATAGATAGATAGATAGATAGATAGATAGATAGATAGATAGATAGATAGATAGATAGATAGATAGATAGATAGATAGATAGATACTATATTACCAAAAGTATTGGGACGCCTGCCTTTACACACACATGAACTTTAATGGCATCCCAGTCTTAAGCCCCGTACACACGTACCGATCGTCGGCCGAACAATCGGCCGTCTTTTGTCCAGGGCTGTCGTGTCTGTTGAAAAGTGCAAAAGACTGCACACGAATTTTGTCGGCCAACAACAGCCGACTGCAGAAGTGATGTCATGTAATGGTTAACTTTCCTTGTCTTTTTTCTTTTCTGAGCATGCCCAGTCTTGCAAATCTGCTGGCTGTCGGCCGAAATCTGTACTGACTGGCGAACAATCGGCCGTTCTGGTGTTGGCCAACAAAAATTTTAATGCTTGCATGACAGATTCTGTTCGGCCAAAAATGCGCTGTCGGCTGTCGGAAGCATCATACTAACAAGCCTACAATCGGCCGATCGGTCGTCGGCCGAATATTTACGGCCGACAATCGGTACGTGTGTACGGGGCATTAGTCCATAGGGTTCAATATTGAGTTGGCCCACCCTTTGCAGCTATAACAGCTTCAACTCTTCTGGGAAGGCTGTCCACAAGGTTTAGGAGTGTGTCTATGGGAATGTTTGACCATTCTTCAGGAAGCACATTTGTGAGGTCAGGCACTAATGTTGGACGAGAAGGCCAGCTTGCAGTCTGCGCTCTAATTTATCCCAAAGGTGTTCTATCGAATTGAGGTCAGGACTCTGTGCAGACCACTCAAGTTCCTCCACCCCAAACTCACTCATCCATGTCTTTATGGACCTTGCTTTGTGCACTGGTGTGCAGTCATGTTGGAACAGGAAGGGGCCATCCCCAAACTGTTCACACAAAGTTGGAATCATTAAATTGTCTAAAATGTCTTGATATGCTGACACCTTAGGAGTTCCCTAAGGGGCCAAGCCCAACCCCTGAAAAACAACTCCATACCAAAATCAACCCTCCACCAAACGATTTGTACCAGTGCACAAAGCAAGGTCTATAAAGACATGGATGAGAGAGTTTGGGGTGAAGGAACTTGACTGGCCTGCACAGAGTTTTGGCCTCAACCCAATAGAACACCTTTGGGATGAATTAGAGTGGAGACTGTGAGCCAGGGCTTCGCATCCAACATCAGTGCCTGACCTCACAAATTTGCTTCTGGAAGAATGGTCAATCATTCCCATAGACACACTCCTAAACCTTGTGGACAGCCTTCCCAGAAGAGTTGAAGCTGTTATAGTTGCAAAGGGTGGGCCAACTCAATATTGAACCCTATGGACTAAGACTGGGTTGCCCTTAAAGTTCATGTGCGTGTAAAGGCAGGCGTCCCAATACTTTTGGTAATATAGTGTAGATGTAAAAATTAGGAGCAACCAGCAAACCATATAATGGACCAAAATGCTTAATTTTGACATAGGACGCTTTCCAGGAGCCATTATTCATAGCAACTCAGATGAAGAGGGGTTATCTGGCCCCTGAAATGTGTTGGTTGTCTGTTATCTTCCAGTTATTTCAACTTATTCAGCAATAAAGGATTGTGACCTCCTAAGGCAACCCGCTGGTGGACTTTGAAGAAGAATGGCTGGCATTCATTAATATCTTTGTCCCAGTTTGGCATAGATAAGCTCATTATTGGTTCTGGAGTCTTTGTCATCAGAAAGAAGGTGAGAGTTGATTAAAAATGTTACAACGGACACCAGAATAATAGAAAAGTGTACATTTTTTTAGCAGGGGAACCACTTTTGGTTACAATTGTCTGAAGTTTGGAGCAGGGCCAAGATGCTTCAGCAGAGGAGGGCTCATAAAGGAAAGGCCCTACAACCTATGCTGCTGAAGGAGTTCACTGCTCGTGTGGAGGGGTGCAATTTTTTTTTAAAATTAGGGTTCTAAAGGGCTGGTTCTAACAAACACCACTTCATCAAAAACAAACCTCACTTTACATCAATGGTGGGGGTTATTTTTGCATTCACCGACACCAATACTAGGGGTTATTATTGCATTCACTAACACCAGTGCCGAGGATTACTATTGTGTCCACTGACACCAATGCTGGGGGTCATTAGTACATCCACTGACACCAATGCTGGGGGTCATTAGTACATCCACTGACACCAATGCTGGGGTTATTATTGCACTCACTGACACCAATGCTGAAATTAATATTGCATCACTGACACCAATGTGGGGGTTATTATTGCATTTATTGACACCAATGCTGGGGGTTATTATTGTATTTATTGACACCAATGCTGGGATTAATATTGCATCACTGACACCAATGCTGGGGTTATTATTGCACTCACTGACACCAAAGATTGAGGTCATTATTGCACTCACTGACACCAACGCTGGGGGTTATTATTGCACTCACTGACACCAACGCTGGGCATTATTATTGCACTCACTGACAACAACGCTGGGGGTTATTATTGCACTTGCTAACACCAACGCTGGGGGTTATTATTGCACTCACTGACACCAACGCTGGGGGTTATTATTGCACTCACTGACACCAATGCTGGGGGTTATTATTGCACTCACTGACACCAATGTGGGGGTTATTATTGCACTCACTGACACCAACGCTGGGGGTTATTATTGCACTCACTGACACCAATGCTGGGGGTTATTATTGCACTCACTGACACCAATGTGGGGGTTATTATTGCACTCACTGACACCAATGCTGGGGGTTATTATTGCACTCACTGGCACCAATGCTGGGGGTTATTATTGCACTCACTAGCACCAATGCTGGGGGTTACTTTTGCACTAACTGACACCAATGCTGGGGGTTATTATTGCACTCACTGACACCAAAGCTGGGGGTTATTATTGCACTCACTGGCACCAATGCTGGGGGTTATTATTGCACTCACTAGCACCAATGCTGGGGGTTACTTTTGCACTAACTGACACCAATGCTGGGGGTTATTTTTGCACTCACTGACACCAATGTTGGGGGTTATTATTGCACTCACTGACACCAATGTGGGGGTTATTATTGCACTCACTGACACCAATGCTGGGGGTTATTATTGCACTCACTGGCACCAATGCTGGGGGTTATTATTGCACTCACTAGCACCAATGCTGGGGGTTACTTTTGCACTAACTGACACCAATGCTGGGGGTTATTTTTGCACTCACTGACACCAATGCTGGGGGTTATTATTGCACTCACTGACACCAATTCTGGAGGTTAATATTGCACTTGCTGACACCAATGCTGGGGGTAATTATTGCACTCACTGACACCAATGCTGGGTTATTATTGCACTCACTGACACCAATGCTGGGTAATTATTGCACTCGCTGACACCAATGCTGGGATTGTGTACTCCAACGTTTTCAGTGTGCATTGCAATATGCTGCAAAAAATGCAGCAGGACCAAAATGTTGTGGCGCTGCTATGTGAAAATGCGTTGTGCGGCCCTCTGATAGTGTCAGGGGCTGCACATGAGGTGCTCTATAATTTTCAAGTTGACCACCACTGATCTAAAGTGACAGTGGCAACTTTCCTAAAGTCCACTAATGAATTCTGATTGGTTGCTGTGGGCACTGCATTTCCCAGTTAGTGATCCGCTACTGCAATGACTTGTATCGGCGGCTCGTGTATTATTATAGCAAGTCTGAGGCTCTTGCAGATCAGAAATCAATTTATTACACAAAACCTCCGCAGCTCATGATGGAATTGGTCGGGACAGCCCGGCATGCACAAGTTATGCTGTATCACTGGATATAAATGTTTACTTACATCGCAGCCCCAGGCGCACAAAGATCGCCGTTATAATAAGCATTTCTTTTCCTTTATTATACGCCTAGAGGGACACACACAGCGTCTAAAGCAAAACTTGATAAATGAGGCCAGCGAGCAAGCCTCCTGTCCTGGGGAGATGGAAGCTAATTGAATTCTGCTCATTTTCTCCTTCCAGTTTGGACTCCTAAATCTTATTCCAATGGATCTGTCAATCACACATCAACTGCTGGCTCCAGTCTGCATTGTTTCGCTCCAATTAAAGGGACAACAAACCCCATAAATAAAGCATAGTGAATGCAGTCGGAAGAGGACATTTTTAGGATGTACAAATCTACATAGATAGGTGTCAGTGACAAGAGCAAAGCGTCAGTCCCCTGGAGGGGAACAAATGTAGTAGGTTCAACTTGGCAGACTCCAGCGGGTTATGATCTGCGCTACAAGCAAATCAAATTATTTACCCTTGGGCTGATACAAACATTGAAAAACTGTGGTTTTTTAGTGAAGATGGCTTTGGAAGTTTTTATCTTTTGTTCTGTATTTTTATTTTATTTTTGTTGCTTTTTTCTTTTTTTAATGTTTGCACATTTCTAAATTCATGTAAATATTTATAAACTCATCCTTTTATTTATTTTATTTTATTTTTTCACTACTTGCAAAAACAAAAAAGAAAATGATGGGGGGTATTTTAAATGTTTACACATTTCTAAACTCATGTTTTAAATATTCATAAACTCATCCTTTATTCTTTTTTCATTACTTGCAAAAACAAAAACAATCTTAACTGATGGGGGAACATTTACCCCATGGCTTTTTTTATTTAACCACTTAAGCCCCGGAAGATTTTACCCCCTTCCTGACAAGGGGTTTTTTTTGTGATTTTTTTACTGCGTGACTTTAACGGACAATTGCGCGGTCGTGCGACGCTGTACCTAAACGAATTTCACGTCCTTTTTTTCCCACAAACAGAGCTTTCTTTTGGTGGTATTTGATCACCTGTGCGATTTTTTGATCATGCGCTATAAACAAAAAAAGAGCGCAATTTTTGCAAAAATAACAATATTTTTCACTTTTTTTATATGAAATTCCCCCCCAAAAAAATGTAAAAATCAAAATTTTTTAACATTTTCGGCCAAATTGTTTTATGCTACATATGTTTGGTAAAAAAAATCGCAAAAAGCGTATTTTGATTGGTTTGCGCAAAAGTTATCGCGTTTACTAACAAAGGGAAAGATTTTAGTCTTTTTTGGTGTTTTTATTTTAACGAGTAATGGCGGCGTTCTGCGATTTTTTTTGCGGTACTGCGACATTGCGGCGGACAGATCGGACACCTAACTGACATTTTTGACACTTTTGGGGTTACCAGTGACATTACTGCAGTAATCAGTGCTATATATATGCACTGTTACTGCAAAAATGACACTGGCAGGGAAGGGGTTAACTGTATTGGACAGGGAGGGGTTAAGTGTGTCCTAGGGGCGTGATTCTAACTGTAGTGGGACAGGTCTATTGGTGTAAAAACAAAGATCAACGGTTCTACATAGTAGAACCGTCTGATCTCCATTTTTACACAGGGGAGAATGACAGGCGGCTTGTTTACATAAGCCGCTCTGCCTTTCTCCCGCTGTACCGACGATTGGCGAGTGACCGGCGGACATCGGGTCCGCCGGTCACACGCCCGCACTCCTCCCTGAACGAGCTGAGGCGGGGGCGCGCCTCAGCGGGCGCGCCCTCGCCCGCTATTGGCTCTAATACCGGCGGACATCGGGTCCGCCGGTCACACGCCCGCACTCCTCCCTGAACGAGCTGAGGCGGGGGCGCGCCTCAGCGGGCGCGCCCTCGCCCGCTATTGGCTCTAATACCAGTGACAGGCGAGCGACGTAGACCTACGTCACTCTGCCTGGCCAGGGCTGACTGCCGCAGTAAATATACTGTGCGCAGTCGGCAACCGGTTAATTAGCAGACAACACTGGACTCTCTAAAATGAAAGCCTAGCACTAGTGAGTAATTTATTTATTTCACCACACTTCACCATCAAGTCTGTTTTTTTTTTGTTTTTTTTTTGTGAAGATGGCATTGGAATTTGTTATCTTTTGTTCTGTATTTTTTTTTTTTTTTGTTTGTTGCTTTTTTCTTTCTTAGAGCCCATTCACACTGCCGCGACTTGTCAGGCGACTTGTCAGCCTGACAAGTCGCGGTATGTCGCGGTCCATTGTGTAGTACAGGACCCGTTCTAATAGGAGCGACACAAGTCGCTCCGACTTAGAAAAAGGGTCCTGTACTACTTTGGGGCGACCTCGGAGCGACTTGCATAGACTTCCATTATATGAAGTCCCTGCAAGTCGCGCCGAAGTCGCGGTGCACAGCGGTGCACGCGACTTCACAGGTCGCCCCCCGAAGTCGTGCCGCTTCAGTGTGAACCGGCACTATGCTTGCAAATTTCTAAATTAATTTAAATATTTATAAACTTGTCCTTTTTATTTATTCATCTTTTATTTTTTAACTACTTGCAAAAACAAAAAAGAAAATGATTGGGGAACGTTTAATAGACATTGCACCCATGGCTTTTTTATTTAATTAGCAGACAACACTGGGCTCTCTAAAAAGAAAGCCTAGCACTAGTGAGCAATTAATTTATTTCACCACACTTGACCATCTAGGTCTGCATTTGTTGCACATTTACAATGCTGCAATTGTAAGGGTCCATGTACACTGCAACTTGTAAACGGCCATTTAGGAGCAGTTGGGCGTCTTTTTCAGAAGCCCCTGAACCCACCTCTATGCAATTATTTGCGTTCGAACGTGTGTTTACCGGCGTTTCAAACGCAAAAACGCGACCGAGCGCGATCACCCGTGTTCAGCGCTCACGTTTTTCCATTTTAAAGGGGAATGATTTTTTGACCTCTAGAAACAGTTCTGAGCGCAAACGCCCGCTAAACGCGTCCAAGCGCGGCATGCAAGCGTGACACAATGGACGTTTTAAACGTCCTTTAAATTCCAGCGTTCAAGGCACTTTTGAAAACGCCCTGTGTACATGTAGCCTAAATTTAGACTGAGCTCTTTGTTTTTTTTTTGTTTTAGTGAAGATGGCATTGAAAGTTGTTATGTTTTGTTCTGTATTTTTTTTGTTTGTTGCTTTTTTCTTTCTTAGGGCTCTTTCACACGGTCCGCCTCCGTAGGCGGATCCGTGCTGCTCAGCGGGGATCGATACGCGATCCCCGCTGAGCCAGCGGATGACAGCTCCGTCTCCGCTTGCAGTGCGGAGAGGGAGGTGTCACAGCCCCCGCTGCTCTCTATGGGGAATCGGATGAGAGCGGACCGCCTGTCCGCTCTCATCCGATCCCATCTGATCCGATCCCCAGGATGGATGGAAAATAGGGTTTCCATCCATCCGGATTTCACGGACAGGATCGGATGCGGATGGCAGCGGGTGTCAGCGGACATGTCACCGCTGACATCCGCTACTCCATAGGGCTGAATGGGGCATCCGATCAGATCTGCCTAAAAAACTGACAGGCGGATCTGATCGGACCGCCCGTGTGAAAGAGGCCTTAATGTTTGCAAATTTCTAAATTAATTTAAATATTAATAAACTCATCCTTTTATTTATTTATCTATCTTTTATTTTTTCACTACTTGCAAAAACAAAAAAGAAAATGATTGGGGAACGTTTAATAGACATTGCACCCAAGGCTTTTTTATTTAATTAGCAGACAACACTGGGCTCTCTAAAAAGAAAGCCTAGCACTAGTGAGTAATGGATTTTTTTCACCACACTTGACCATCTAATGCCCCGTACACACGTGCAGATTGTCGGCCGAAAATGTTCGGCCGCCGAACGATCGGCCGATTTTCGGCTTGTTAGTATGATGCTTCCGACAGCCGACAGCGCACTTTCGGCCGAAAAGAATCTGTCGTGCAAACATTAAAATTTTTGTAAGCCGACAACAGAGCGGCCGATTGTTCGCCAGTCAATACAGAATTCGGCCGACAGACAGCAGATTTGCAAGACTGGGCATGCTCAGAAAAGAAAAAACACAGGGAAAGTTAACCATCACATGACATTACTTCTGCAGTCGGCTGTAGTCGGCGGACAAAATCCTTGTGCAGTCTTTTGCACTTTTCAACAGACACGACAGCCCAGGGACAAAAGACGGCCGATCGTTCGGCCGACGATCTGCACATGTGTACGAGGCATTAGTCTGCATTTGTTGCACATTTGCAGTGCTGCAATTGTAAAATTTAGACTGAACTCTAGGTTTTTTTTCAGTGAAGATGGCATTGGGAGTTATGTTTTTTTCTGTATTTTTTGTCCCTTTTATTTTTTAAATGTTTACACATTTCTAAACTCATTTTTTAAATATTCATAAACCCATCCTTTATTTTTTTTCATTACTCGCAAAAACAAAAAAAATCTTAACTTATGGGGGAACATTTATTAGACATTGCACCCATGGCTTTTTTATTTAATTAGCAGACAACACTGGGCTCTCTAAAAAGAAAGCCTAGCACTAGTGAGCAATTTATTTATTTCACCACAATTGACCATCTAAGTCTGCATTTGTTGCACCTTTGCAGTGCAGCAATTGTAAAATTTAGACTGAACTCTGTTTTTTTTTTTCAGTGAAGATTGGAAATTGGGAGTTATCTTTTGTTACTGTACTGTACTGTATTTTTAGTCACTTTTATATTTTTAATGGGCGGCACAGTGGTGTAGTGGTTAGCACCCATCTAGCAGCAAGAGGGTCGCTGGTTCAAATCCCAACCACGACACTACCTGCCTGGAGTTTGCATGTTCTCCCTGTGCTTGCGTGGGTTTCCTCTGGGTACTCCGGTTTCCTCCCACACTCCAAAGACATGCTGGTAGGTTAATTGGATCTGTATAAAATTGGCCCTACTATGTATGTATGAATGTGAGTTAGGTACCTTAGATTGTACGCTCCTTGAGGGCAGGGACTGATGTGAATGTGTAATTTATATGTAAAGCGCAAATTGACAGCGCTATATAAGTACCTGAAATAATAATAATGTTTACAAATTTCTGAGCTCATTTTTAAATATTCATAAACTCATCCTTTTAGTGCCGGTTCACAGGTCGCCGCAGGTCGCCTCCCATAGAGAAGCTGCGGACCCGTTCTAATAGGAGCGACACAAGTCGCTCCGACCTAGAAAAAGGGTGCGGAGCTTCTTTGGGGCGACCAGGAGGCGACCGTCATAGACTTCAATGTTATGAAGTCCGTGGCGGCCGCACCGCGACCTCGGAGGTCGCCACCTAAAGTAGCGTCGCGGTAGTGTGAACCGGCGCTTATTGTTTCTTCACTACTTGGAAAAAAAAAATGGGAAAATATTTATGAAACATTGAACCCATGACTGTTAGCTGACAATACTGGGCTCTCTCATAAGAAAGCCTAGCACTAGTGAGTAATTTATTTTATTTTATCACAATTGACCATCTAAGTCTGCATTTGTTGCACGTTTGCAATACTGCAATTGTAAAATTTAGACCTTTTAGAGTTCTTTGGGTTTTTTTCAGGGATGATGGCATTGGGAGTTGTTATCTTTTGTTCTGTGTTTTTTGTCACTTTTAGTTTTTTAATGTTTAAACATTTCTAAACGTATTTTGAAATATTCATAAACGAATCCTTTTATATTTTTCTTCACTACTTGCAAAAAAAAAGAAAATCTTAACTGATGGGGAAACATTTTAATAGACGATGCACCAATGACTGTTAGCAGACGATACTGGGCTCTCTAATTAGAAAGCCTAGCACTAACGTACTGATTTTATTTCACCACACCTGACCATTTAAATCTGCATTTGCTGCATATTTTCAATGCTGCAATTGTAAATTTTAGACTGAACTCGTTTTTTTTTTTTTTTTTTCCAGTGAATATGGCATTGGGAGTTATTATCTTTTATTTTTTCTTTGAAAGTTTTTTTTTTTTTTTAATGTTTTACACATTTCTAAACTCTTTTTTTTTTTTTTTTTTTTTTTATTGCTTGCACACAATATTCATTTTACAAGTAAATATTTAATACTGAATGCACCCATTAGTATAGACCGCTAGTAAGAAAGCCAAGGAATAGTACATCTCTGATTTTATCCCACTATACAACTCACTTGTCCTTTTTTGTTTTCTTGCTTTTCTTTTAAAGTATGCTAGATTATAAATTCATATTCCTTTTATTTTATTACTTGGGGAAAAAATCCTTATTTGACAAGTAAACATATATAACAAGGTGCATCAGTAAAATTTGTTAGCATATGACACTCTGCTCTGTAAAAAGAAAGCCCGGCACTAGTGTATCATTGACTATTGATGTTATCCCAACACATTCACACGTCTAAGTCCATTTTTCTGCACTTACGTTTTTATTTTTTGGTTTTTTTTTACGTTTACTAGTTTATACACTCATGTTTTATGAAATGTCATGTAGTAATAAAGGTTTTAACCTTGTAACCACTGCTGTGTCTGGCAGTATATCTTCTTGCTGAGCCAACTGAGATGCTGTACAGCTCCCTGCCTGATTCCTTAGACAACCTTGCCTTGTGTTTTGTTTCTCTTGAACCCTGAACCCTTTGCTCCTCCCATCAACTTCCTATTTTAGCCATGCCTTTGCACTTTCTTTTTGCCAGATTATTATGCTCTCTCCAGTCAATATCTTGCTCTTGTCACTCCTGTTGCCATCTGTATCTTTACTACCGGTCTTTACCGACATTTGGCTTGTTCCTGGACTATGCTTCTGCTTGATCCAAACCTGCAACCATTTGTTACTGACCTTTGGCTTGTTCCTGGACTATGTTTCTGCTTAATCCCAACCTGCAACCATTTGTTACTGACCTTTGGCTTGTTTACTGACTAAGCTTCTGCTTTATTTCTACCTGCTATGTCTGCTACTCAACCCTTGCTTGCTCACCTCCTGGTGGGGTGATCCTGAGGACTGCAGCCTGGTACTAACATGCAGCGAAACCCATCACCATCAGGAGCTCTGAGGAATACCAATTAGTGCTTAGACTCCGCACCTCGGCTGAGCGTGCCTCATCCTCTAAGGTGACCTGCTTGTATACCTATCCTGCTGGTCAGTGGGAGCCTCTCTACTGCTATAGCTACAGGTCTCCGAGGGTGACCCCTTTACCGTGGCATAGAGTGCCTATACACCAGAAGCTAGCAATGTTTATGTGCATGTGCAGAAACCCCTGTGTTGGTGCCGGTCTCAGCCAGTTCCCAAATACCTGGCAAAAACCGGTAGCACATCTGTGCATGCGTCAGACCTTGCAAGATGCTAGTGCAGAAGAGGACCTGGGGAACGGAATATATTCAGCAGTGAAAAGAGAAGCTCAAGAGGAGTGAGGACGCTGGCATGGCTCCACTTTTTCAAGAAAATATGAGAATTGCAAAAAAAAGAAAGCTGTCTATGTTTCTGGATCTACAGCTTTCACTAGGAGTGACCTGTTTTTGTTTTAAACTTTTTGGTTGTTTTTAAATCTTTTTTATTTCAAAAGATTTAAATACAGTATTACAAAACAAGGTGATTCTCAGAATCTGCTATATAGGATACAGCAACGAAACATGAAATACCAAAACACAACCATAGAGACCAATCAAACATTTGGTAGATCAGACACAGCAAATAACAAATCAGTGTATCGGCCTGCTGCCGGTACCATGTGATTGCTGTGACCAATCACAGCAGATCACATGACAATTGTACACAATGAATGGCTTTGATTCATGCCATTTATTGTGTACAATTATGTTGCTAGCTGTGATTGGTCACAGTGATCACATGGTACAGACAGGGCCCATCTGTATCGTGTAATAAGCTGTAGCCAACCTGGCTACATACTGTACATAATAACACACTTGGCTATAACAAAATCAACAGCAAATACAGTGTCCAGGAGGAAGAGAGTTCCATTAACATAACATGGCATTCTATACAGTCAGTGTGGAGGAGCTCCAAACAAAAATTTTTTTGGGGCAGCCTCTATGTTCAAATATTCATTTTTCATAAGGCAAATTTTCATTGATTGTATTCAGTGGCGCACTGGAGGAGGAGTAGACTGGATCCATCTAAGTCAGGGGTCTCCAAACTATGGCCCTCCAGTTGATCAGGAACTACAATTCCCATCAAGACTAGTCATGTCTGTGAATGTCAGAGTTTTACAATGCCTCGTGGGACGTTTAGTTCCGCAACAGTTGGAGGGCTGTAGTTGAAGATCCTTGATCTAAGTGCTCTAGATTTACGGGCCAAAAAGAGTGTTTCTCTCAATAAAATTCTCATATATCTTGGCCAGAGCTCATCATCAAGGAAAGACACACCTCTGGGGTTAAAGGCACTGGTATAGATAATATTGTAGATAGAATATCAATAACCTGTTGTCAATACCTAGTAATCACTGGATATAACCAAATGACATGAGAAAAATCCATTCTAGGATTATCACACCTTGTACATTTTGAAGAAAATAAACGGTGCATAGACTGGAGTCAGATAAGATTGGTGAATCGTATACAGTTGGATCAACATTTTGTTGGCGGGCATACACGTAAATGAGGAGAGCATGCTTCTTCTGATAACCTCTTTTTAAGCCTTCCCACTCGACCTATAGCAGATTGATAGCCGGGCGGTGGCTTTACCATTCTGACTGGACGTCATAGGACGTCCTTCAGAACCGGCAACTCAAGTGTGGCCTCAGGGCGGTCGGTGGTGGGCTGTGTACCTCGGACACAGTGCATCACCGATCACGGTAAAGAGCCTATGACCTAGCCTCCTTACCATGTGATCAGCTGTGTCCAATCACAACTGATCACAGTGTAAATAGCAAATGCAGGTTATCGGCATTCCTCTCCTCACGCTGACAGCACATGAGGAGAGGAGAGCCTGATAAGCTAACTTTCTCAGTGGGGACATCTGCACTGATAATTAGTGCCCTGATTATCAGTGCTGCCCTTAAAGTGATACTAAAGTCTGTTTTTTTTTTTTTAATTTCTATAAAAATAACAAACAGTGTTATACTTGACAGCTCTGTGCAGTAGTTTTGCACAGAGCAGCCCGGATCCTCCTCTTCTCGGCTCCCTCTTCGTGCTCCTGGCCCCTCCCTCCTGTTGAGTACCCCCATAACAAGCTGCCACAGCTCTGTGTATCCATTCAGACATCGAGCCATGGATATTTTTAACCAAAACTATGTAGCAAAATACAAATTGGCCTAAACTGATAAAAAAAAAATAGATTTTTTAAATTTTATTATTGGGAATGTTTAATAGCAGAAAGTAAAAAATATTGTGTTTTTTTTTTTTTCAAAATTGTCGCTCTTTTTTTGTTTATAGCGCAAAATCTAAAAACAGCAGAGGTGACCAAATACCACCAAAAGAAAGCTCTATTTGTGTGGGAAAAAGGAAATCAATTGTATTTGGGTACAGTGTCGCATGACCGCGCAATTGTTAAAATAACGCAGTGCTGAATCGCAAAAAATGGCCTGGTCATTAAGGGGTAAAACCTTCCGGAGCTGAAGTGGTTAAATACCACCAAAAGAAAGCTCTGTCTCAATGATAAAAATGTTGTGTAGGGTACAGTGTTGCATGACCGCACAATTGTCACTTAAATTGTGAGAGCGCTAAAAGCTGAAAATTGGCCTTGGCAGGAAGGAGGTGAAAGTGCGCGGTATTGAAGTGGTTAAGTTAACATTTGATTACAAATCTACCTACCTAAACTAAGTTCCTTATTGCCTCTGAAGCAAATGTAGCTAAATGTATAGTTTTTCTTTTATAATTTAATTTTATGGGAAACATATCTTCCTTGTGACGCTGGTAATACCGCTGTGATAAACAGATGATCAGTGTTATTATGTACTGCAAGATGGTTATGAATTGGTTGCCTAAGAATTAATTATTTGGAGAGATTTTTTTATTGTGCTTCAGCAAAACACAATCTGCCTTCCACAAACCTGTCCAAAATTGCTTAACCACTTGTCGACCGCCGCACGACTATATACTGCCGCAGTCAGCCCCCTACAGGCTCGTGGGCGAGCGACGTACCGATACGTCACTTTGCCTGTAGGGGGCTGACTGCCGCAGTATATAGTCGTGCATCGGTCGGCAAGTCGTGCGGCGGTCGCTCGTTCCCTGCCTAGCCAGCGCGTGTGACCAGTGGCTCCGATGTCCCCCGGCCACTCGCGATCTCCCTCAGGAGAGGGAGAAAGACAGACGGCTGATGTAAACACAGCCGTCTGTCATTCTCCCTTAGATCATCACAGAGGCTATCCGATCCTGCTATGTAGGATTGTATGTCTCTGTGATGATCTAACAAGCCACGCCCCCTGACAGTTAGAATCACGCCCCTAGGGACACACTTAACCCCTTGATCACTAATAAAGTTAACCCCTTCCCTGCCAGTGTCATTTTGACAGTAACAGTGCATATTTATAGCACTGATTACTGTAGTAATGTCACTGGTACTCCCAAAAGTGTCAAAAATGTCAGTTAGGAGTCCGATCTGTCCGCCGCAATGTTGCAGTCCCACAAAAAAAATCGCAGATCACCGCCATTACTAGTAAAAAAAAAAAAACAATGACATAAATCTTTCCCGTAGTTAGTAAACGCAATAACTTTTGCGCAAACCAATCAAAATACGCTTATTGCGATTTTTTTTTTACCAAAAATATGTAGCTGAAAACAAATTGGCCTAAAATGTTAAAAAAATGTAATTTTACATTTTTTTGAGAATTTCATATAAAAAATGTGAAGAATATTGTTATTTTTTTCAAAATTGTCGCTCTTTTTTTGTTTATAGCACAAAAAATAAAAATCGCACAGGTGATCAAATGCCACCAAAAGAAAGCTCTGTTTGTGGGGAAAAAAGGACGTCAATTTCATTTTGGTACAGCATTGCACGACCGCGCAATTGTTCGTTAAAATCACGCAGTGCCGAATCGCAAAATAGGGCCTGGTCTTTGAGCAGCCAAATCCTCCAGGGCTTAAGTGGTTAAAGTGGACTTTGTGTAAGATGTGTTTTTCACGTGAAGCATGCTCAGTAATGCGTGTGATACTTCCAGGTATTTATTATATCTCAACCAAAGAAGAAAGCACCGCTCACCGCAGGCCCGCCAGTGACACCACTACCACTACACTAATTAGGTGTCAGCCCAGCTCCTAGCTGTCTTCACAGGAAAAGAAAAAGATTTGGTCGGCCGCTCATCTAAAATCACCTTTATTACGGATTTCTTCAATAAGACCTCAATGTCATGAACACAGCAGAGGGAAATAGAGAACAGCTGACACGTTTCACACTTAGCGTTTATTCAAAGCTTTTGTTTTTCAGCAAGTGTGATATGTGTCAGCTGTCGTTTTCAGTTTCCCTCTGCTGTGTTCATGACATTGTGGGTTTATTGAAGAACTAGGACAGGCCAGTGGCTAAGTAGTTAGCACTTCTGCCTGGCAGCAATGGGGTTGTTGGTTTGAATACCAACCACAGAACTACCTGCCTGGAGTTTGCATGTTCTCCCTGTGCCTGTACAGGTTTCCTTCCACACTCCAAAGACTGTTAGGTTAATTGGCTTCTATCTATCTAATTCACTATGAATGTGAATTAAGGACCTTAGATTATAAGCTACTTGAGATCAAGGACTAATGTGGATGTACAATATACTTTATATTACCAAAAGTATTGGGATGCCTGCTTTTACACGCACGTAATATTTAATGGTATCCCAGTCGTAATCTGTCGGATTCAAAATTGAGTTGGTCCAGCCTTTGCAGCTATGACAGCTTCAACACTTCTGGGAAGGCTGTCCACAAGGTTTAGGAGTGTGTCTATGGGAAAATTAACACACAAATGCAGCACTTAGGACCTCTCAAAAAGTCCAATATGCAAATGGAAAGCAATGTTCCAGAAAAGAGTCCATAAATAAGCAAAAATGCATGCAGGAGAAGTGTTGAGAAGAATCTGCTACCGGAGGAAAGAGTTCACACTGACCCTTACCCCAAAAGATGGAGTTTTTTCCCTACATCTTTTCTGACAGGGTCAGTGTCACTACTGGTAGCATGAGGCAATACCTGGACCCTATAGAGGTTGCACAGGCAGTCCAACTCCTCCAGGACGGCACATCATTATGTGTCATTGCCAGTGGGCTTGCTGTGTCTCCCAGCACAGTCCAAAGAGCATGGAGGAGATTCCAGGAAACTGGCAGTTACTCTAGGAAAGCTGGACAAGGCCACAGAAGGTCCTTAACCTATCAACAGGACCGGTATCTGCTCCTTTGTGCAAGGAGGAACAGGAAGAGCACTGCCAGAGCCCTACAAAATTACCCCCAGCAGGCGTGAATGTCTCTGACTAAACAACCAGAAACAGACTTCATGAGAGTGGCCTGAGGGCCCGACGTTCTCTAGTGGGCCCTGTGCTCACTGCCCGGCACCATGCAGCTCAATTGGCATTTGCCATTGACACCAGAATTGGCAGGTCCAGCACTGGCGCCCTGTGCTTTTCACAGATGAGAGCAGATTCACCCTAAGCACATGTGACAGACGTGAAAGGGTCTGGAGAAGCCATGCAGAAAGATATGCTGCCTGTAGAATTGTTCAGCATGAGCGGTTTGGTGTTGGGTCAGTGATAGTCTGGGGAGGCATATCAATGGAGGGACGCACAGACCTCTACAGGCTAGACAATGGCACCCCGACTACCATTAGGTATCCGGATGAAATCTGTGGACTCATTGTCAGACCATACACTGGTGCAGGGAGTCCTGGGTTCCTCCTGGTGCACGACAACGCCTGGTCCCATGTGGCGAGAGTATGCAGCCAGTTCCTGGAGGATGAAGGAATTGATACCATTAAATGGCCCCCACACTCGCCTGACCTAAATCCAATAGAACACCTCTGGGACATTATGTTTTGGTCCATCTGATACCACCAGGTTGCACCTCAGTCTGTTCAGGAGCTCAGGGATGCCCTGGTCCAGATGTGGGAGGAAATACCCCAGGACACCATCCGTCGTCTCATTAGGAGCATGCCCCGACGTTGTCAGGCATGCATACAAGCACGTGGGGGCCATACAAACTACTGAGGACCATTCTGAGTTGCTGCAATGAAATTTCAGCAAAATGGACTAAGCCTGCTGCTTCATTTTTTCACTTTGATTTTCGGGGTGTCTTTGAATTCAGCCCTCTGTAGGGTGATCATTTTAATTTCCATTAAACGATGTGGCATCCTTTCCTTCCTAACACATTACTCAGTCCATACCAGTATAGATCTAACACATTACCCAGTCCATACCAGTATAGACCCTAACACATTACCCAGTCCATACCAGTATAGATCCTAACACATTACCCAGCCCATACCAGTATAGATCCTAACACATTACCCAGTCCATACCAGTATAGACCCTAACACATTACCCAGTCCATACCAGTATAGATCCTAACACATTACCCAATCCATACCAGTATAGATATCCAGCATGAGATTTTTCCCCATTGAGGCCTGATGTGTTTTCAAGTGTTCCTTTAATCCCTGAGCAGTGTATATACGTAAATATATATATATATATATATATATATATATATATATACATATACACATCTATATATATATATATTTTTTTTACTTTAGCACAGTTGTAATATGTTTAGGAGTTGTTTTTTAATCATTGCCAAAATAAATTCTCTTTACGCAAAGTATTGGAATGAGTCAATGTTTCTTTTACAGGAAAATGAAAACAGTGAAGATGCTCATAAACATACAGACCACACGCGTCAGCCCGGGATTTATGACCGATCCTGTTTGTTTTGGTCTCCGCTTGTTGCATAACATGGGGACAAACATCTCAGCATGGAGCGGCCTTTCAGCTTTCTCTTCCCATTATGTAACCTTGGATCGTAAATTCCCCCGAAGGCTTTGACAGTTTGTGCCGCCGCCTTCTTCAAAGATGTCAGCGTGTTTTCTTTGCCGCTTCCAGTTTTCTTTGCTTCTTTATAACGATGAGATCTGTGCACAGATTCTTGATAAAGGTGTGAATGTTGTGACTAAAAAGGGCAAAATATTGGGTAACTATTTCTCCCCTAGTTCCTTTGAGTCCAATAGAACATCCTCTCGCTCTTTGACTTGGCTTCATTTTAAGGGCAATTTTAGATGCGGCACAGGAGATTGCCAGGGCTGCTCTAATATTTTTTCTGGTAACATTTTTCGCTCCACAGTATGTGATATGGAATATGATATTGTCAAGTTTTTCAACTGTAATACGAACTTCCTAATTTATCTTATCACATATGAAGCATGTTCCATTCAGTATGTTGGCAGAACCACTTGCAAGCTCAAGAATAGGTTCCATGAGCATTTGGCAGACATTAGGGGGTGTAAGTCCACTAATGCCGCTCGCCACTTCAATATTATGCATGCTGGTTATCTTTCATTGGTCCAGGTACAAGTCATAGAGCGGGTAAGAGCAGGGGCAAACTGGCAACTTTTGGCCCAGGGGGCAAGTACAAACCAGAAGCCCATGGTGCAGCGACTTAGCCCCCCTCTCACCCCTCCCACTCTCCCAATCCTCCTCCTTACCCCCATTCCAAGCTAGAGCCCTGCTCCAGATACTCTCTACTTACTAGCTGAACCATGTTCCCAACCTGGTTAGCAGGGGGAGGTTAGGGGGAGCTGGGAGCACCTCAGTTGGGGCTGGCCGGGGCAGAAGAGTCTCCAGTGGGGCATGAAACCGGCCTCTGCTCAGACACAGTTTACACCATCCATGATGGGGGTGGGGGGAGGCCTGTGCTTTGTCCTTGTCTTCAACCTGAACTCAGTAGGTCAGTGGCAGGGACTTTTTATTTCTCTTCACCAGGAATCCTTTGGGCATGTCTGTGGCAGAAGCGGTGCAGCCATTGTATGGGGCATCAGAGCGCCCAAGGGGGCAATTTCCCCCCTGCCCTCTGGCCCAGTCCTCCCCTGGGTAAGAGTTCTGGATATTCAAGCTCCAAACTAGGATACCCAAGGGTTAAATTACGAATGGGATGTCACGCATTATTATAAGTAGCGATGTGATTGTGTCATGTACCTGGTAGGTAAAGCCTGAATGTGCGGAGGAAGACGTCTCTTACACCTCTGACTCAGAGCCCCTGATAGAGTAAACAGGAAGCGCAAGAGTGCAGAGTCGCACGAGTGCCGGTGGACGTGCAGGCTGCAGGACCGCTGGTAGAATAGAGTTCCAGAAGGAGGCAGGTGTCCTGGGAGTAGTTGGACCAAGCAGCAACTTGGAAGCCTCGGGGTATACTGGAAGATAAACAGAGTCAGACAAGCCGGGTCATACACAGAGTGGTCAGATCAGGTACAAGTGGAGAGACTGTACAAGTGGAGAATGGTCAAAGAACAGGCTGGGGTCGGTGCAGGCAGAGAGCTGGAGTAGTCAGAGGCAAGCCGGGTCAGGATTTCGGGAACAAGTACAGGTAACAGGAAGCAGGACTGGCACGGAACGCTGTCGACGAGACAGCACTGAGCCTGGGAGCAGATCCAGCTTAAATAGCCCATTTGGTGCCAAAACTGTCATGAGATGCGCCGCGCACATTAGCATGCGCACTCACATTCACATCCATTTAGCGTGCGCTAACGCGTTGGCGCTTGCTAGGTGCACCTCTTTTTTGGGAGATTCGAGGGGCCAGGACCTTGCCTGCGGTTGCCAACTTGTCCTCTGGCAGAACCTTCCTTACAGATTGCCCTCTATATATTCATTTTCTATAGTGCTCACCAATATGTAATACTTACTGGGCTTGTGTTTCCTTTATTAGTCCCTCCCCATTGGGTATATGGATATATATATATATATATATTTTGATGGGTTTTTTTTGTGTTTGTACACAGGGGGGTGCTTCCTTGGGGTTTAAGGTTAACAGATTTGCCTCTATTGCATTTGGGTAATCTTCAAAAAAAAAAATTCCTAGGCCATTTTTTTGTCAAGCGTGTGGTATTTAAAGATATTTACTAACTATGGGGAGTGACACTGGCTGATGGGATGGATATATTGCGCAATTGTTTGTTTTGGTTATTTAGCACCTATGATGATGTTTCCTTGCTGGAGGGTTATATGGGTTTCATCTGTGCATGAAATATGTTTATTATTGGTTTATACATGCGTTTGCATATTTTTACCCATATACCCTTCCAATGAATCTATTTTGGTTCAGTTTTATTTCTGCAGATTCATGTCTTGCTTTTAACCAATTGCTGACCAGCCGCCGCCTACATACAGCGGCATGTTCCTGCAAATCACCGTACCTGTACGGTGGTTCGACGGAGCGATCCGGGGGGGGGGGGCGCCCCCATTTACCACAGGGGAAGCTGATGCACAGGGCCGGCAGCCGCGATTGCCGCCAGGCACCCGCAATTGCTACCTGTGGAGAGAGAACGGCGGTCTGCTGATGTAAACACAGCAGATCATTGTTCTCTCAGCAATCAGGAGCTCTGTGTTGATTACTGAGAGAACAACGATCTGCTGTGTTTACATCAGCAGACCGCCGTTCTCTCTCCACAGGTAGCGATTGCGGGTGCCTGGCGGCAATCCCGGCCGCCAGCCCTGTGCATCAGCATCCCCTGTGGTGAATGGGGCCCCCCCCCCCCAGGATCGCTCCGTCAAACCACCTGTGTTGATTCCGCAAGCCCATCAACGTCACATTTAGAAAACACCCCCTAGGCTCACATTTAACTCTTTGATCATCCCTGGTGTTAACCCCTTCCCTGTCAGTGTCATTAGTACCTGTAAAAGTGTCATTAGTACCTGTAAAAGTGTTAACCCCTTCCCTGTCAGTGTCATTAGTACCTGTAAAAGTGCATATTTTTAGCACTGATTACTGTAGTAATGTCACTGGTCCCTCCAAAAGTGTCAAAAATGTCAGTTAGCTGTCCGATCTGTCCGCCGCAATGTCACAGTCCCGCTAAAAATCACAGATCGCCGCCAATACTAGTAAACAAATAAATAAAAATTACATAAATCTTTCCCCAACTTTTGCGCAAACCAATCAATATACGCTTATTGGGTTTTTTTTTTTTTACCAAAAATATGTAGCAGAATACAAATTGGCCTAAAATGATGAAGAAATTTGATTTTTAAATTTTTTTTTGGGGAATGTTATATAGCAGAATGTGAAAAATATTGTTTTTTTTTTTCAGAATTGTTGTTCTTTTTTTGTTTATAGCGCAAAAAATAAAAAAATCGCACAGGTGATCAAATACCACCAAAAGAAAGATCTATTTGTGGGGAAGAAAGGACATCAATTTTATTTGGGTACAGCATCGCACAACCATGCAATTGTCAGTTAAAGTAACGCAGTGCCGAATCGCAAAAAATGGCCTGGTCATTAAGGGGGCAAATCCTTCTGGTCCAGAAGTGGTTAAGAAATAATGACATCGCACAAGTGTCCTGCAAATTCGGAATGCTCAGGTGTGAACAGAGCCTAAAATCCATACCAGACCCTAATCCGAGCAGGCCAGAAAAGGGGAGCGAGGGGCGAGCGAGCACCCACCCCCCCTCCTGAACCATACCAGGCCACATGACATCAACATGGGGAGGGTGATTTGGGGTACAGCATCGCACAACCACGCAATTGTCAGTTAAAGTAACGCAGTGCCGAATCGCAAAAAATGGCCTTGTCATTAAGGGGGGAAATCTTCCGGTCCAGAAGTGGTTAAACTGTGTATGTTTTCTAGTGGACGTAGTAATCTGCCTTTACTATAGGAAAATTTGTTGATTGATGCAATCTTGTACATTCTGTAGTCAGCTGTTCTCTATACTATTTAAGAAACATACTTAGTGTTGTTGTTTGGGTTATGAGTAAGCAAATTTAGTCCGTGAAACGCGTCAACTATTTTTTCATGTTCCTGTTTGTCCATGATATTGTCAAGAGATTTTTTATGCAATAAAGTTATAGATATTATCCTTTAATGCTGGAGTGCGGTCAATACTTTTTTTGCACTTCTTTGCTGCTTAGCCCACTGCCTGGTCCTGTACAAAAACACAACCAATGTCACTGTACAAATGACAATTCAAAAACTGAGAGCCTATTCATACTTGTGCGTTGTGGCAGCGCGTGCGTTAGCGAGCATTTTTAATAGGTGTTGCACAATGCATGGTAATGCAATGTGTTGCGGCCCCATTCATTGTAAATGGCACCCCAAGGCACTGTACAGTAGAGCCCAAAGCTCTGCAGTACCCCACTTTGAAAAAATTAAAAATGAATATGGTGGGTAGGAAAGTGCGCTGATTCAATATAGGGTGTGCTGCTACCTTAGAGTGTATGTTGTAGAATATGTAAAGAAATCAGGTGCGCTGCCCTGGTGCATATGTGCAACATACAAAATGATGCAAACAAATAAACCAAAAATGCAATAATAATGCAAAAAAATGAAAACGTATGCAATTCGTGTAAAACAAAAAATGTCCAGAAGGTGACTAGTGATACACCAATGTGCAATAAACGTCCATGTTATAAGTCCATAAATAAAGTGCAAAAAATGGTGACATAAACTTCCAGCTTGAGGAAAGGTGAACTGTGATTGGAAGGTGCAAAGTCCCACCACCAGCTTGGCCTCTTACCAGAAGTAAAACGTTAAGGGCATATATGAATATGACCGCTCCAAAGGTCATGCAGCCAGGTAGAAAAGTTCCCAGAAATACAGAAGGCACTCTGACACACTCGTGCTCCCTAGACTCTTACCGGACAAAAGCCAAACAAGAAGCCTGGTTCTATGGTGATGAGTGGTCCTGCCGGGGGTTACTGGACTCTAGGATGGCTGATGTAGTTGCTTGTGTCCAAGAGGAACAGACCCAGTCAGAAAGCCTGACGAAAGAAGATCCTGCCAAAGGTGACTAGACTCTGATTGGCTGCTGTAACTCCTTAGTCTGGTTGACCTCAATAATAGGGGACACAACAGAGGGGACCGCAATAGTGCATTACCAACAGTAGATTTTTATTAAAACAAATGGTTGCACTTACAGTTGTGAAGACAATAATAGCAAGTTCCCTCACGGAGGAGCTGTATGGCGGGGTCCGCCTGCAGTGCGGACCGCTGCCTGGTCTAGATGTGATGACGCGGCGCCTCCTCTCTGACGCGTTTCTCCCAATAGGGCATCCACCTCCTATCTAAGTGGATGCCCCATACAGCTCCTCCGTGAGGGAACTCGCTATTATTGTCTTCACAACTGTAAGTGCAACCATTTGTTTTTAATAAATATCTACTGTTGGTAATGCTCCTTAAGAGTTCCCTTCACTGGAACTAAGGGGCCAAGCCCAACCCCTGAAAAACAACCCCACACCATAATCCCCCCTCCACCAAATGATTGGGCCAGAGGCGTAACTAGAACCTTCAGGTCCCCGGTTCAAGAAACCATGAAGGGCCCCCGGACTCCTGGTCGGCGCCATTCCCTTCAAGCCTGGGGCTCTTCCCACTAATCCTGGGGCCCTTTACTTTTGTTGCGGGGCCCTTTATTATGGTCCCCCAGCGGGACCCTTTCACAAGTTCTGCAGTGGGCCCCCTTCCTGCCATCTTGGGGCGTCCCCACGCTGGTGGAATGCCAGGGCCCGGTCGCAAGTGTGACCTTTGCGATCCTGGAAGTTCACCCACTGTTGTAAAAAAAAATATAAATAAAATTGTTATTTTTTATCTCAGTGCCTTTAAAGTCCTTGCCTTCCCAACCAATCCACTGGTGTCAGTAGTTTTTATTTTTTGGTATTTTAATTGTATTATTTTTTATCATTTTATTTTTTTACAATGTCACTGACTATGACTCTGTCCATTCAGAAAAAGAAGGAGCCGCACAGGCCCCCTGGATCATGGGGCCCGGTTGTAATTGCAACCCCTGTATTATGCCCCTAAATTGGAACTGTGCACAAAGCAAGGTTTTGGGGTGGAGGAACTTGACTGGCCTGCACCTCAACCCAATAGAACACCTTTGGAATGAATAAGAGTGGAGACTGGAACCAGGCCTTCTTATTCAACATCAGTGCCTGACCTCACAAATGCGCTTCTGGAAGAATGGTCAAACATTCCCATAGACACATTCCTAAACCTTGTGGACAGCCTTCCCAGAAGAGTTGAAGCTGTTATAGCTGCAAAGGGTGGGCCAACTCAATATTGAACTCTACGGACTAAGACTGAGATGCCATTAAAGTTCATGTGTGTGTAAAGGCAGGTGTCCCAATACTTTTGGTAAAATAGTGTATGTTTGCATCTTTGAAAGTTCTCAAATTGAATGTTCGTATGTAGGGGACTTACTATATCCATACATAATTAAATCCCATGCAACAGTGATGGATACACGATAGGTGTCCCCAGGGCATTTTTTCTCAGAAAAAAGGTGCAGGAACTCAACCACGACAGCCCCCCCCCCCCCCAAAACTCCCTCCCAAAATTGGTCAAAATTTCACTAACAGTGGGAGGGTCCTAAAGGGGCATCAAATACCAGGAGTACATTATGTGCAGAGTGCAGTGTTCAGCGGGGTTACACCCACACAGAGTGCAGAATTCAGGGGTGTGCTACGTGCAGAGTTCAGGAGTGTGCTATGTACATAGTGCAGAGTTCAGGGGTGTGCTGCATGCAGAGTTCGGGAGTGTGCTATTTACATAGTGCAGAGTTCAGGGGTGTGCTACATGCAGAGTTCGGGAGTGTGCTATGTACATAGTGCAGAGTTCAGGGGTGTGCTACATGCAGAGTTCGGGAGTGTGCTATGTACATAGTGCAGAGTTCCGGAGTGTGCTATGTACATAGTGCAGAGTTCAGGGGTGTGCTGCATGCAGAGTTCGGGAGTGTGCTATGTACATAGTGCAGAGTTCAGGGGTGTGCTACATGCAGAGTTTGGGAGTGTGCTATGTACATAGTGCAGAGTTCAGGGGTGTGCTACGTGCAGAGTTCGGGAGTGTGCTATGTACATAGTGCAGAGTTCAGGGGTGTGCTACATGCAGAGTTTGGGAGTGTGCTATGTACATAGTGCAGAGTTCAGGGGTGTGCTACGTGCAGAGTTCGGGAGTGTGCTATGTAAATAGTGCAGAGTTCAGGGGTGTGCTACGTGCAGAGTTCGGGAGTGTGCTATGTAAATAGTGCAGAGTTCAGGGGTGTGCTACATGCAGAGTTTGGGAGTGTGCTATGTAAATAGTGCAGAGTTCAGGGGTGTGCTACATGCAGAGTTCGGGAGTGTGATATGTACATAGTGCAGAGTTCAGGAGTGTGCTATGTACATAGTGCAGAGTTCAGGGGTGTGCTGCATGCAGAGTTCGGGAGTGTGCTATGTACATAGTGCAGAGTTCAGGGGTGTGCTACGTGCAGAGTTTGGGAGTGTGCTATGTAAATAGTGCAGAGTTCAGGGGTGTGCTACGTGCAGAGTTCGGGAGTGTGCTATGTAAATAGTGCAGAGTTCAGGGGTGTGCTACATGCAGAGTTCGGGAGTGTGCTATGTACATAGTGCAGAGTTCTGGAGTGTGCTATGTACATAGTGCAGAGTTCAGGAGTGTGCTATGTACATAGTGCAGAGTTCGGGAGTGTGCTATGTACATAGTGAAGAGTTCAGGGGTGTGCTACATACAGAGTTCATCCTTCTTCCACAGCTGCTTAGTTCTGCATCCCACATCTCACTTTTATTCCTCTTCTTCTCTAGTACCTCCCCTCATACTGTAGATGGCGTCACCTCTCTCAGTTGCAGGGAGATCATCCAGTGGGGGTGTCAGCATTCACACTGCACCCCAGGCACTTGCATCTCCTTTTTTCCCATTCTGCACTTTGAAAAGCAAGACCTCTGTGTTTATGAGTGATGGTGGTGAGCAGGGAGCAAAGGGCCTGAGCCAAAGGTGGTGGAACTGAGTTCCACCAAGTTCCAGCTGAAAAAAAGCCCTGAGTGTCCGAGAACAGAGAACGAGTTGCCTCCATTGTTCTCCCATAAAAGGAAGCTCCTGAACACGGACCTTCATGGCAGGACCACCAAGAATTATTTTAATGAAAGCTGCTGATGTAAAAATATTGAAAACAACTTTTGGAATGACTATAACATGTTAAATCTTACATGCGGTTGTAGTGATTTGGCTTGGATGTAGTATAAAAGCTCTTTGGGAAATGGCTTGTGAATTGACTCGCTCCTCGGTGACGAGGGCTTCAGGTTATGGGTGACAAAACAGAGGTGACAAGAGGTCTGCAACTTCCTCTCATCTCGGGAATGTTCTTCTATCAACGACAATGAAGACGAATCATTTCCAGCCATGACATTTCACTGAGCGCAATAATGACACAGATTTACGCTGCGTGTCCCGCGGCCTGGGAAGAGTGAGAGGCGTTTGCGAAGTGAGGCGGGGAGCAGGTTTGACCTTCAATCTGGAGAGGAAATTATCTGTCAGACTTGTTTTGATTTTAATCATTGCTTGCTCTGCACTCAGAGGAGAGGAGATGCAAGAAAAGGCCGGAGGAGAGCAGCGCCAGAAGGATTCACCAAAAGCCGAAATTGCATTTACACCTTTGCATTTTCCTCAACTGAAATAAATGGAAAAATCTTCTGATGTGCGTTCACGTGCGTTAATGAGCGCATTTTCTATTCACGTTGTAAGGCACTTGGATTGAATGTCAACCTGCAAAATGATGTGTTTATGTGCATCAAGATGCACAGTGACACACGCCGTGCCACATGCATGTTGATGCATTTCCTTTTATTTTAACCACTTATGGACCGGAAGGATTTGCCCCCTTAATGACCAGGTCATTTTTTTTTGCGATTCGGCACTGCCTTACTTTAACGGACACATGTGCGGTCGTGTGACGCTGTACCCAAAAAAAATTGATGTCCCTTTTTTCCCTAAAATAGAGCTTTCTTTTGGTGGTATTTGATCACCAGTGCGATTTTTTTTTTTTTTTGTGCTATAAACAAAAACAAAACTTGAAAAAGAATTATGAAAAAAAACAATATTTTTCACTTTCTGCAATATAACATTCTCAAAAAAAAAAAAATTAAAAATGTGTTTTTTTCATACTTTTAGGCCAATTTGTATTCTGCTACATATTTTTTGGTAAAAGAAAATCTCAATAAGCGGATTTTGATTGGTTTGCGCAAAAGATGTCGCATCTACAAACTAGGGGAAAGATTTATGTCATTTTTATTTATTTATTTATTTTTACTAGTAATGGCGGCGGTCTGCTATTTTTAGCGGGGCTGCGACATTGCGGCGAACAGATCAAACTGACATTTTTGACACTTTTGGGGGGACCAGTGAGATTACTACAGTAATCAGTGCTAAAAATATGCACTGTTACAGTAATAATGACATTGGCAGGGAAGGGGTTAACACCAGTGGTGATCAAAGGGTTAAGTGTGAGCCTAGGGGAGTGTTTTCTAACTGTATGGGAGATGGGCTTGTGGAATCCACATAGAGACCTGTGATCCTATATAGAAGGATCACAGGCGCTCTGGGATCATTTCAAAGAGAACAACGGCTGGCTGTGTTTTCAACAGCTGAACGTCGTTCCCTCAGCGAGGAGCGATCGTGAGTGCCCAGCGGTAATTGTGGCTGCCCGCCCCATGGATCGGCATCACCGCTGCCTAGTGGGGGCAGGCGTGCGCACCGGTGGCAGCGCGTGCTCGCCCCCAGGAGCACTTCCGCGAATGGCCGTACAGGTACGGCAATTCGCGCAGCCAAGCCAGCCTGCAGCAGTATATATGTGGCGGGCGGTCGTCAAATGGTTAATTGAAAATGCACAATGGTGGGAATTCAGCCGGCTGAAATAAATACTTGTAATAGGGTGCGTTGGGGTTACATTCTTTTTAACCACTTCAATACGGTGCACTTTCCCCCTCTTCCTGCCCAGGTCAATTTTCAGCTTCCAGCACTTTCACACTTTGAATGACAATTGCACGGTCATGCAACACTGTACCCATATGACATTTTTATCATTTTTGTCACACAAATAGAGCCATTTTAATAGCATCATGGGCCCTGGGCAAAGTAATGTACTAGACCCCTACTGGCTTGCATCACACATGCACCATTATTGGTGTGAGTGGGAGGAATAGTGCCCCATCACTGGTGTCAGTAGGAGGAATAGTGCCCTATTTTTGGTGTCAGTGGGAGGAATAGTACCCCATCATTGGTGTCAGTGGGAGGAATATTGCCCCATCATTGGTGTCAGTGGGAGGAATATTGCCCCATCATTGGTGTCAGTGGGAGGAATATTGCCCTTTCATTGATGTCAGTGGGAGGAATAGTGCCCCATCATTGGTGTCAGTGGGAGGAATAGTACCCCATCATTGGTGTCAGTGGGAGGAATATTGCCCCATCATTGGTGTCAGTGGGAGGAATATTGCCCCATCATTGGTGTCAGTGGGAGGAATATTGCCCTTTCATTAGTGTCAGTGGGAGGAATATTGCCCCATCATTGGTGTCAGTGGGAGGAATAGTACCCCATCATTGTTGTCAGTAGGGAGGAATAGTGCCCCATCATTGGTGTCAGTGGGAGGAATATTGCCCCATCATTGATGTCAGTGGGAAGAATAGTGCCTCATTGTTTGTGTCAGTGGAAGGAGTAGTGTCCCTTCATTGGTGTCAGTAGGAGGAATAGTGCCTCGTTGTTGGTGTCAGTAGAGGAAATAGTGCCCCATGGTTGATATCAGTGTAACGAATAGTGCTTCATCATTGATGTCAGTGGGAGGAATAGTGCCCCATTGTTGGTGTCAGTGGAAGGAATAGTGCCTCATTGTTGGTGTCAATGGAAGGAATAGTACCCCATCAATGGTTTCAGTGGGAGGAATAGTGCCTCATCATTGATAGCAGTGGAAGGAATAGTACCCCATTGTTGGTGTCGATGGAAGGAATAGTGCCCTATTTTTGGTTTCAGTAGGAGGAATAGTGCCCCATTGTTGGTGTCGGTGGAAGGAATAGTGCCCTATTTTTGGTTTCAGTAGGAGGAATAGTGCCCCATCTTTGGTGTCAGTGGGAGGAATAGTGGCCCATTGTTGGTGTCAGTGGAAGGAGTAGTGCCCCATCATTGGTGTTAGTAGGAGGAATAGTGCCTCATTGTAGGTGTCAGTGGGAGGAATAGTGCACCATTGTTGGTGTCAGTGGAAAAAACGGTGCCCCATTGTTGGTGTCTGTGGAAGGAATAGTGCCCCATTCTTGGTGTCAGTGGAAGGAATAGTGCCCCATTCTTGGTGTCAGTGGAAGGAATAATGCCCCATTCTTGGTGTCAGTAGAAGGAACTATGCCTTATCATTGGAGGATATGTCCTTATATCAGTTGGAGATAATAATTCCAAAGGGCTGCATCTGTCCTGCAGGCCACAGTTTGGAAACCACTGCCCTAAAGCAATGAACAATAATGTGCATGTATTTAATGTATCGCAGTAGACTAGGCCATTGTGAGCAGGCCCTTACTTTTAGGATCGAGCATCGCGCTCTCTGCAGAGTCAATGGTAGCACTGAGGCTCCCACTGTGATTATACTGTATAAAGATAAATAGTTATAGGGATCCTTCTAGAAATATTTTTAGGGCCAATTTTTTTCAACCGTCGCATTATTCAGTGTACGTCTCTTCGATGTCTATGATGTGCTTTATTCAGTAATGTTAGTAAATGGCTTTTTATAGCCTGTCACACGATGCAGTTACTTGTGATTTTGTGAAGCATAAACAATATTTTACCCTTGCAAAGAATTTTATCTTAGCAACACTTGTAGAACGAGACTCGCTGCATTCTCTTCACGCTTGACGTGCTCCGCTAATGTCTGTGCTGGATGTGACATGATTGCGGGATGGAAGATCGCACCCCAGATACCGAGGACTGGTTACAGACTAAACAGTGAATTAAAAGACTCAGGAGAATTTCAGCTTTATTTTTATTCCTCTACACTGCTATTTGGACCAGAAAAGGAATATATTAAGTACTCTCCAAAAGGACAAAAATATATTATGCTTTTCTCTATCGTTCATTGACAGACGCAGCTCTTATGCTTCTTAGACCATTGGGTTATGCTGCCCCCTACAGGAGTAGTACTAGGCAGGAAAAAAACAGTTTACCACGCCTACGGGGGCTGTCTCCACACACCCTGCTCCAGCATACCAGTTTGTTTCTGCTTAGTGAAGCAGTAGGACCTAGGTTTCCTGCTGGGACTTCGGTCTCTGTTTTTTTTATTCTTTTAGAATATTTTGTTTTTTTTCTTTACTCACTTCTGCTAGTTAGTGTCCAGGGGGATTCCTCCCGGTGAACTACAAGCAATAGCCGGCTGAGGTTTCGCACTGGATAATCTAGATCCTTAAGGTCTCGCAGCCTGGCCTACGAGTGTGAGCAGGTTATAGTCCCGCACTAGGCCTCGCCATGACAGTGCCCCGTTTTTGAATGGGGACAAACCTGTGAGTAGATGTCTCGCTGGGATGCGACAACCTTGAACGCCCTGAGTCGCAGCCTACCCCTCGGCTGGCAGCACCCCCACACCGGGTGGGAGGTGGTCTTCAGCAGCTGAAGACGTTGTATGACGAAACACGTACGGCCCTGTCACATCACTTCCAGTTCCGGCTATCATTGGAACGCATTGCGTTTTGGAGTCTCCATTTACCGCTCTGTATACACTACTACATTGTGAGTACGCTTTTTTGCTATGTGCGAATAAACTACTTTGCAGTATTACACTATTTGCCCTCTCCTTGCTTCCCATGATGATTGCGTCTACCCCAACACCCCACTGATACCCCCAGAGCACCTGGGATATCACCCTATACTGAGCGTGGATCCATCCACTGGGAACCCCAAACAGGATACCCAGGAACCCCTGACAGGAGGGCCCCGGAGCCATACAGGGACTACCCGGTCCACGCAGCAGTATCTCCTGAGGGAACCAGGATCCATCACATGGATCGTATTACCATAATATATATACCCGCTCTATACCCCTGTGTGGGGTGGGTATTTCTGGTGAGTGTGCTACTTACCTTAGGGACCACCAGCACCCCACCACTTCACCCACAACAGGGCAACTATTGGGATTAACGCATGAAGATTCACCCTCTGTTCATATTGTTTATGGACTGTGTGCATTTTTAATTATTTATCACCACTTGCACAGTGTCACTTTATCTTGCTTATATTTTGGACACAGCGTCACCTTTAGTTAATACATGTTCTGCCCCTGATACGATTATTTATATATCACTACATTTATTCACCTATTTATCCAACCACCCACCTGTGGCATCATCACGAATATTTAGTTATTTTGGCACTTTATAGATTTTGATATATGTAATTTACTTGATATCTTTCACCATATTTGTTTGTTCGTGTACTAGAGTATACAGCCCTTGTATTTACTTATTTTACTTGCATCATTTATTCCTTTTTACTGCATCAGTCACCTTATATATTTGTTTGCTAGATTATATAGCCCCTGTATTCATTTTACTTACATCATGTATTCCTTCTGCATCAGTCACTTTATATATTTTGTGCAATATCAGAACATCTATTGTTTACATTAATTGTACGTGCGATATCATTATTTGCACATTGCTTTTGCTGTACAGATCTCACCACTCCTATCACTTTACATTTTTATTCACACACTCCTCCTACTTGAGCCCATTTGATTAGGGATTACTCCATCCTCTTAGGCAGCGCCATTTCCCTCTTCCCCCTCTCATATTACACGTATATAGCCTTCGGGTTATATTTGAGGGAGGCTGCAGCCTACTATTATCATTTATTTTTCCATAGCGCAGCAGTGGCGGCTGGTGCTCAAAATTTTTATTTTTTTTTTGGGGGGGGGGGGGCGCAAACAGAAAAAAATTGAATAGGCATTGTTTGCGGCACAAAACGCGGCAAAAAATTGCATGATTTTGAGGTCACAAAAGTGTGAAAGGGGCCTTCAGTAATCAAAGTATAGTGTGCCCCCATCAATGCAGAGTTACTACAGCATGCCCACATTCAATGCAGAGTTACTACAGCGTGCCCCCATTCAATGCAGAGTTACTACAGCGTGCCCCCATTCAATGCAGAGTTACTACAGCGTGCCCCCATCAATGCAGAGTTACTACAGCGTGCCCCCATCAATGCAGAGTTACTACAGCTTGCCCCTATTCAATGCAGAGTTACTACAGCGTGCCCCCATTCAATGCAGAGTTACTACAGCATGCCCCCATTCAATGCAGTGACCAGCGTGCCGTGCCCCCATCAATGCAGTGACCAGCGTGCCCCCATCAATGCAGTGACCAGCGTGCCCCCATCAATGCAGTGACCAGCGTGCCGTGCCCCATCAATGCAGTGACCATCGTGCTGTGCCCCTATCAATGCAGTGACCAGCGTGCCGTGCCCCCATCAATGCAGTGACCGGCTTGCCGTGCTCCCTTCAATGCAGTGACCGGTTTGCCGTACCCCCTTCAATGCAGTGACCAGCGTGCCGTGCCCCCATCAATGCAGAGACCAGCGTGCGTGCGTGCATGCCCCCTTCAATGCAGTGTGGGCCCCCCCGAGACCAGTGCACTTACCTGGAGCCCTGGAGCGGCGGCGGCTTCTCTTCAGTCCCAGCGGCGGCTTCTCCTCACTGTGTCCCCCGGCGGCGCGTCTCCTCCAGTCCTCCCACCGCCTCCTCGGCCAATGGCATGGGGTTTGCGTTGCGGCCAATCAGGAAGCGCGTATCAGACGCGCTTCCTGATTGGCCAGGAGGAGGATCGGTGTGACAATAGCGAATTTTCATTCACTATTGTCACACAATGGGTGTGCGCCCCGGCTCCACCCTTTGCATCATCCTATTAGAGCCTCTGGCTCTAATCAGGTGATTTAAAAAAAAAAAACATTAAGCTCCATGCGTCCGGCGCCCTGCATGCAGATTAGGGGTCCGGATGCATGGATGGGTGGGCGGCGCCCCTGCGCCCTCAATACACCGGCCGCCACTGTAGCGCAGAGTATATTCCTTTCAATGCAGGAGAGTGTGCTTAGCTGAGAAAACCCCTCCTCCTCTCCTAAAGATTCCTGGGATGTATGACCTAATTTGCCTAGGCACAAAACCAGGAAGTAACTGATGAAATGTAAAAGTAAAAAGTTTAAAACAAGTAAATTTAATATGCCTTCCTATCTACTTACTAATGCTAGCTGGATGAGGATTAAAAATAATCAATGTTGAGTGAAGTTCCACTTTAAGTGCTAAGGTTAGGTGCTTTAAAGCACAACAGGTTTGCTTGCTAGACATTTGCAGAAAGATGTTTTCAAAACAAATAACCCTGGAATGTGTTATTGTGGAACACAGAGACAGTTGGTCCCCTTGTTCTGCGGTGAGGTGTTGGAGAGTTTGGCTCCTTGCTCAGGCTGATAAGGTGTTCCTAGATAACAGAAATGAACGTCTCTTGTAATTCACGATGTGCTGTTTGCAAATTCTTAAAGAGGAACTGCAGTCTGCTCACATAATTTGTAAAAAAAAAAACATCTTTGCCATTCTGAAGCTTCCCTCCAACCACTTTGCATATTATTTTATAATTACTGTGTACTTGCCAAATATGCTGCAGAAATCTCCCTTCACTAAATCTGGCTACAGCCATTTTAACTGTGGGCAGCTGAAGCTGCTGCCTGTTCACTTCCTGGATTTACACAGACACACACATACACACAGGGCTTTTTTTCAGCAGGAACGCGGTGGAACGCAGTCCCGGAACCTCCAGCACTCAATGTATGAAATAGCAAAGGGTGTGGGGTGTGTTGGAGGGTCTCTTGATGCTGGCTGCCTGGGGATCTATTGTCACTGGTAGGGATCTGGTATTGTGTGAGGGTCTATTGGTGCTGCTGGGTGATCTATTGTTGCCGAGGGGTCTTATGTTGTCTCCTGTTGGGGTAGAGGTCTATTGTTGGCTGATCTATCGATACTGGTTGCTGGGAGAGCCGTTGTTGCTACTTGAGGGGGTCTAATGTTGCTGGGCTGGATCTTTTGTTGCTGGGTGAGGTATTTTCTTGTTTGTGGGAGGTGGGTAGGGGGTGGAACCAAGGGACAGTACTCAGAGGTGGGTAGTGGGCGGAGACAAGGGGTGACTCAGAAGAGGGGAGTTCCTGCACCTATTCTCCAAGAGAAAAAGCCCTGCATACACATGTATACAGACAAACACAGACAGACAGTCAGACACACACATACTCATACCACTACTTGACTGCACATTTCTCCTCTTGATGAATACTCATGGACCTCTGCAGTATCTTCTCCCTCATCCAGCCCCCCTCCAGCTCTCCTTGACTCTCCTTTGACTCACCCCCCCCCCTCCCACCCTTGCTGGCAAACTCTCATGAGAGTGAGAGAGCTACTGTATGCATGATGTCATTAGCCTAGGCTAATGACCAGTTAAGAAAGAGGAAGTGGGCTGTATAATGTAATTACTGGCAGAAAAAAAAAGGTTTTATTATCCAAAGTTAAAATAAGGACAGAGGATTTAATAGATGGAAAGATGAAAAAAATGACTAAAGAGACGCTTTAACCACTTAAGCCCCAGGCCTATTTTTGACACTTTTTGTTTACAAGTTAAAATCAGTATTTTTTGCTAGAAAATTACTTAGAACCCCAAACATTATATATATATATATATATATATATATATATATATATTTATTTATTTTTTTTAGCAAAGACTCTGGAGAACAAAATGGTGGTCATTGCAATATTTTTTGTCACGCGGTATTTGCGCAGCGGTCTTTCAAACGCCATTTTTTTGGGGAAAAATTACGAAAAATCACATTTCACTGCATTTAAAAAAAACTAAACAGTAAAGTTAGCCCATTTCTTTTGTTTATTGTGAAAGATGATGTCACGCCGAGTAAATAGATACCCAACATGTTACGGTTTAAAATTGCGCACACCCGTGGAATGGCGACAAACTACGGTTAATAGAAATCTCCATAGGCGACGCTTTAAAAATTTTTAACGGTTACCAGTTTAGAGTTAGAGTGTAGCTCTTTTTTTTAATTATTGCTCATGCTCTGGGGATCATGGTGATACCTCACATGTGTTTGAACAGTGATTTAATTTGCGGCTCGACTTCCATATGCGTTTTCTTTCGTGCGCAAGCTAACAGCAACAGGGGCGGCGGCTGAAATTTTTTCTTTTTTTTCCTATTTATTTTAATTATTTATTTTTATTTTAACACAGGTTTTTTAAAAAAAAAATCTGATCACTTTTATTGCTGTCACAAGCAATGTAAACATACCTTCTAACAGCAATATGCCGTGACAGGTACTCTTTATGGAGGGATCGAGGGTCTAAAAGACCCCAGACCCCTCCACTGCACTTCCATGTATTCAAAACGCCGAAAACTGCATTTTTGAATACACTCACTTTTTGAATCTGCCGCCTTTAGCAGCCGAGTAACCAGGATGTGATGTCATGGACGCCGCCTCCGGGTTACGTCATCGGAGACCCGATCGAAGCCGCATCCGGCATAGATCGGAACTCCATCCAGCTGGCGGAGGTGCCGGCTGGTTGCTTGGGTCTCCCGGTGGGACGGGAGACTCGGGCAGAGCCGAGGAAGGCGGCGGGAGGGGGGGGGATGTCCCCTCTGGCTCGCCAGGGTAATGATGGAGCGGCTCCCAAGCATCGGTCATTACTGCCGGAAAGCCGACCGCCGGCTCTAAACAACGGTACAGGGATGATGCCTCTAGCTAGACCATGCAAAATGATGCCTCTAGTATAACCACGCAAAATTAGCCGACGTACGGGTACGTCACTTTGCGGTAAGTGGTTAAGTTAACCACTTAAGCCCAGGAAGATTTTCCCCCTTCCTGACCAGGCCCTATTTTGCGATTCGGCACTGCGTGACTTTAACGGACAATTGCGCGTTCGTGCTGTACCTGAACGAATTTGATGTCCTTTTTTTCCCACAAACAGAGCTTTCTTTTGGTGGTATTTGATCACCTGTGCGATTTTTTGATCATGCGCTATAAACAAAAAAAGAGCGACAATTTTGTAAAAATAACAATATTTTTCACATTTTTTTATATGAAATTCCCCAAAAAAATGTAAAAATCAAAATTTTTTAACATTTTTGGCCAATTTGTTTTCTGCTACATATGTTTGGTAAAAAAAAAATCACAATAAGCGTATTTTGATTGGTTTGCGCAAAAGTTATTGCGTTTACTAACTAAGGGAAAGATTTTTGTCATTTTTGTTGTTTTTTTTTTTTTTAACGAGTAATGGCGACGATCTGCGATTTTTTTTTTTTTTGCGAGACTGCGACATTGCGGCGGACAGATCGGACCCTTGACTGACATTTTTTACACTTTTGGGGGTACCAGTGACATTACTACAGTAATCAGTGCTATAAATATGCACTGTTACTGTAAAAATTACACTGGCAGGGAAGGGGTTAACTTTATTGGGGAAGGAGGGGTTAAATGTGTCTTTAGGGGCGTGTTTCTAACATAGCAGGACCGTATGATCTGTACTGTTACACAAGGGAGAGTGACAGGCGGCTTTGTTTACATTAGCCGCCTGCATTTCTCCCTTCACAGCGGAAGATCGCGAGTGACCGGCGGACACCGGGTCCGCCGGTCACTCGCACGGAGGTGTCCGTGAACGAGCCGGGCGGGAGCGCACCTCTGGCGGCACGCGCTCGCCCCCTATTGGCTTACAGGCTAGTGACGTACCCATACGTCACTTTGCCTGGCCGGGGCTGACCGCCGCAGTATATGTACTTGCGGCGGTCGGCAACCGGTTAATGATTTGATATGTATAATGTTTATGTTTGGAGGTTCCTACATGGCAGATCTCGAGGAATAGAGCTTAAAAGCCTCAATTTTTGATTATGGATCAGGTCCTTGCCTTATCTGAGGATCTCCATTGGCATTATACGCTCTGCTTTCAAATCTTTACACTTTTAACTTCTCTCTTCTAAGTAAACTTTTGTAGCATCCTCTAGAAGTGTGTTAGAGTTAATTTAGGTTTGTTAGTGTAAGTCAGTTAGGGTAGGCAAAACATAGTTAGCTCAGGGCTAAGCCTGAGCTGTGTAATTTGGGTCAGGGTTACTTTCGTTTGGGGCTGGGTGACTCATTCTTGCAGCTTCCCTGGTACCTCCCCCTGTTCTCTGGGACATTGGAGAATGTTCTAGACATATAAGGTGGAGGTTAGGAGGAGCTGTTTGGAATATTTTTGAGGACTCAGCCAATCCTCAGTAAAAGGGCTGGCAGGGGGCAGGCCACCTCATAAATAGGCATGAGTCAAGCCAGTAGGAGCCGTTGGGTGGAAGATGGATTATCAGGGCACCAATAGCAGGAGGACTCTAGAACCCAGCACCTGTCAGAGCAGCAGAAGGGATCTAGGACCCAGCATCTCCGCCAGCACCTCACCTGGGCCTTTATAAGGGAGCCAGTCCTTGTCTAAAGTGCTGTTTGATCTTCATCTGCTACCAGCGTTCTCGTGTTTCCTGTTTCCTGTGATACCTGGTTACAGACTCGGCTTGTTTCAGATCTGCCTCTGGCTCGCTCCCTAACTTTGACCTTGGCTTGTTTAACAGATCTCCTCTGCCTGCTACCTATCCTGACTTTGGCTGCCACTTGACCTTGTCTCCTCTGCTACCCCCCTGGCACCAAACCTTGGCTTGAATCGTCTACCCTCTGTCTCAGCGACCCTAGTTACCTGCTACATCTCACAGGTGCCACCTGCCTGCAGTATCCCCGCAGCACAACAGCGGTGTTCCTGAGCCCTAGGGTGCCCCCTAGTTTAGGAGGGTGACCTCGGGCCTAGGGCTGGGCTTCTGTAAGATTCCTTCTAAAACACACTGAGAAAATCCTTTCTGAAAGTCACAGGAGTAAAGAGAGAGGACAGCTGGAGCAGGTCATCATGTCTGGGATATCTGAGAGTCAGCCCAATGGGCTGGTAAATGTCAGTCTGGAGGACTGTGGGTAGAAGTTAGTGAAAGGGGCAGCTACAGCCAGGTGGGTTGGCCTCTCTCCACCTCTTTCTCCCTCTCTACCTCTGTCCTCCCTCCTACCTAACAACCAGCCTCCCTCCCTCCCTCCCTCCCTCTTTCCTCTGTTCCTTTTTCCCACTCTCTCCTTTTCCCTTTCTCCTTCCTCCCTCCCTGCTTCACTCCTTTCTCTCTTTCTCTCCCTCTCTCCTCTCATCCTTCCTCCTTTATTTTACTCTCTGTCACTCCTTCTTTCCGCTCTCCCTCCCTCCATCCATCCTGCCTCCCACTTTCATCCCTCCCTCAGTCTCTTACTCGATCCTCGCTCTCTCCCTCCATCTGTCCTTCCTCCCTTCATCCACCCTGCCTCACTCCTTCTGCTCTCCCTCACTCCATCCACCCTGCCTCACTCCTTCTTCTCTTCCTCACTCCATCCACCCAGCCTCACTCCTTCTTTTGTACCTCGCTCCATCCATCCTGCCTCACTCCTTCTTCTCTTCCTCACTCCATCCACCCTGCCTCACTCCTTCTTCTCTCCCTCTCTATATCCACCCTGCCTCACTCCTTCTTCTCTCCCTCGCTCCATCCACCCTGCCTCACTCCTTCTTCTCTCCCTCGCTCCATCCACCCTGCCTCACTCCTTCTTCTCTCCCTCTCTATATCCACCCTGCCTCACTCCTTCTTCTCTCCCTCGCTCCATCCACCCTGCCTCACTCCTTCTTCTCTCCCTCGCTCCATCCACCCTGCCTCACTCCTTCTTCTCTCCCTCGCTCCATCCACCCTGCCTCACTCCTTCTTCTCTCCCTTGCTCCATCCACCCTGCCTCACTCCTTCTTCTCTCCCTCGCTCCATCCACCCTGCCTCACTCCTTTTTCTCTCCTTTCCTCCATTCATCCACCCTGCCTCCCTCCTTCTTCTCTCCCTCACTCTTTCCACCCTGCCTCACTCCTCCTTCTCTCCCTCACTCCATCCACCCTGCCTCACTCCTTCTTCTCTCCCTCGCTCCATCCACCCTGCCTCACTCCTTCTTCTCTCCCTCGCTCCATCCACCCTGCCTCACTCCTTCTTCTCTCCCTCACTCCATCCACGCTGCCTCACTCCTTCTTCTCTCCCTCGCTCCATCCACCCTGCCTCACTCCTTCTTCTCTCCCTCACTCCATCCACCCTGCCTCAGTCCTTCTTCTCTCCCTCACTCCATCCACCCTGCCTCACTCCTTCTTCTCTCCTTTACTCCATCCACCCTGCCTCACTCCTTCTCTCCCTCACTCCATCCACCCTGCCTCACTCCTTCTTCTCTCCCTCACTCCATCCACCCTGCCTCACTCCTTCTTCTCTCCTTTACTCCATCCACCTTGCCTCACTCCTTCTCTTCCTCTCTCCATCCACCCTGCCTCACTCCTTCTTCTCTTCCTCACTCCATCCACCCTGCCTCACTCCTTCTCTCCCTCTCTCCACCCTGCCTCACTCCTTCTTCTCTTCCTCCCTCCATCCACCCTGCCTCACTCCTTCTCTCCCTCTCTCCACCCTGCCTCACTCCTTCTTCTCTCCCTCGCTCCATCCACCCTGCCTCACTCCTTCTTCTCTTCCTCGCTCCATCCACCCTACCTCACTCCTTCTCTTCCTCACTCCATCCACCTTGCCTCACTCTTTCTCTCCCTCTCTCCATCCACCCTGCCTCCCTCCTTCTTCTCTCCCTCCCTCCTTCCTCTCCCTCCCTCTCTCTCTTCCTCTTTTCTCGCTCCCTCTCTCCATCAACTTTGCCTCCCACCTTCATCACTCTCCCCTTCCTTCCTCCCTTCTGTATCTCCCTTTTCTTCTCTCAATGTACCTTTTTTTTCCTTGTTTCCTCTTTTCCCTCTTCCCTCCTTCCTTTTTTCTTTCTTTCATTTCTCTCTCCCTCTTTCCTTTCTCCTCCTAACCTCTTACGCATTCCTTCCTTTCCCTTTTTACTCCTTCCGCCACATCCTCCCTCCCTCCCTTCTTCCTTCCTCTCCCTTCCTCTGTCTTTCTTCTCCCTCCCCTCCTCATTTCACCTCCTCTCTCCCCTCCTCTTTTCACTTCCTTCCTCTCTCCTTCTTGAATCCAATGGCCACACTAACAACCCCACCCTGATTGGTTGCCATGCCTTGCATTGTATTTTTTGTCAGTTATCAAAATAAATTCAGATGTAAATTAGAAATAATTGAATGCGTAAATTGAATTGATTTATTGTATTGTAGATGGAATCAGAATTATTTTTATCCTTCGTTGAACCTTTGGCGTGTTTGCACACAGGCCTTGTTTACCAGGTACAATTTTCTCGGTTTCCTTCTCAGAATCTGTTCCCTCTCTGTACTGTAAGGATTGTAATGTTCCAATTCTCTGTTGTACAGATTAAAAGCTACTTGTTCATCTGGCAGAGTACTAAACAGCATGCTATTTATTTTAAATGGCAGCTATTAAGGCAAAATTGCTGGGATCTCAGAGCCGTGATTCCAATGGCAAAAGAACGGTTTCACCATATAAACTGTAGTTAAATAGAATCTGTTTATTTTTTTACTGTTGTTTGAACAGCGGCAACATGATTTACGCAAGACAAACGGGGCGAAAAAAAGCAGCTCAGAAGGTTATTAGTGGTGAGGGAAATTTTTACAGCCAGGCGAAGTGCAGTTATCTTTCTTCAAGTGGAATTTACTTTAAATTTGATGTTTACTTAAAGAACATCTACGATGTTCCACGATGGTCAGAATGGTCTGTAGATCAACCATTTTCAACCTTTTTAACACAAAGGAACCCTTAAAAAACTTCCCATCTTGAGGAACCCCTGCTAATACTACTTCATTTACAGCTCAGTATTTATTGACATAAGGGTCAGTAGGAAGAATGCTCCTTGCATTGGTAATCAGTGGGAAGAATGCTCCTTACATTGGTGGTCAGTGGGAAGAAGGATCCTTACATTGGTGGCCATTGGGGAGAATGTTCCTTACATTGGTGGTCAGTGGAAAGAAGGTTTCTTACATTGGTGTTCAGTGGGAAGAATGCTCCTTACATTGGTGGTCAGTAGGAAGAATGATTCCTACATTGGTGATCAGTGGGAAGAAGGCCACTTACATTGGCGGTCAGTGGGAAGATTGTCCCTTACATTGGTGATCATTAAGAAGAATGCTGCTTACATTGGTGGCTAGTAGGAAGAATGCTCCTTACATTGGTGGTCAGTGGGAAGAATGTTCCTTACAATGGTGGTCAGTGAGAAGAATGCCCCTGCAATGGTGGTCAGTGGCCTAAATTCCCCACTTAAAAATAGCTAAAAAGATCATTGGTGTCAGTGTTTACTTATCTGAGAGTCAGAAATTGCTCCTTACATTGGTGATCAGTGGGAAGAATGTCCCTTACATTGGTGGTCAGTGGAAAGAATGCTCCTTACATTGGTGATCAGTGGGAAGAATGCTCCTTACATTGGTGATCAGTGGGAAGAATGCTCCTTACATTGGTGATCAGTGGGAAGAATGCTCCTTAAATTGGTGATCAGTGGGAAGAATGCTCCTTACATTGGTGATCAGTGAAAAGAATGCTCCTTACATTGGTGGTCAGTGGGAAGAATGCTCCTTACCTTGGTGATCAGTGGGAAGAATGCTCCTTACATTGGTGGTCAGTGGGAAGAATGTCCCTTACATTGGTGGTCAGTGGGAAGAATGCTCCTTACATTGGTGGTCAGTGGGAAGAATGTCCCTTACATTGGTGGTCAGTGGGAAGAATGTCCCTTACATTGGTGGTCAGTGGGAAGAATGCTCCTTACATTGGTGATCAGTGGGAAGAATGTTCCTTACAATGGTGGTCAGTGAGAAGAATGCCCCTACAAAGGTGGTCAGTGGCCTAAATTCCCCACTTAAAAATAGCTAAAAAGATCATTGGTGTCAGTGTTTACTTATCTGAGAGGCAGAAATTGCTCCTTACATTGGTGCTCAGTGGGAAGAATGACTCTTACATTGGTGATCAGTGGGAAGAATGCTCCTTACATTGGTGATCAGTGGGAAGAATGCTCCTTACATTGGTGGTCAGTGGGAAGAATGCTCCTTACATTGGTGGTCAGTGGGAAGAAGGAGGAGGACACACCCAAAGAGCTCTCTGTGAGATCCAGCCCTTTTCAAGCCTGGGCCTTGCTTGCTAGCTTGGCCCAGGAACAATGCCTGATCCTGGGGGAGGCTCTGGGAGGGATCCCCCTGATGACACGGGGCCTAGTGAGGAGGAGGTGGAGGACCTGTCTGTGGGTCCAGGCCCCGGTGAGAATGCGGATGTCTTCAGCCAGAAGGTTATCAATCGTTTTAGGGCGATTGGGAGAGCGGAAGAAAAACTTAAAGTTTTGAAGGCTGAACACAAATCCTTCAAAACCAAGTATTTCCAGGCCTGGAGTAAAAATCGCACAGCCATGAAGCCTGAGTTACAGGAATTGGAAGAAAAGGTAAAGGAACAATCTTTATTATTGGAAAGGCTGAAAGACAGAAGTGGAGCATTTAAAGAAAAGTTTGACAATGAGAGGCGTTTTACCAGCCAAGCATCAGCAAGTTCTGTGGATCAGCAGCCTCAGTTAATGGATGACCAGGCTCCATCTGCCTCTGCACCTCTCCCCCCATGCCAGAACTGGGAATCACCAGCGGCAACCAGCCAGGGGGTTGAGAGTGGACATGGATCCCTGACATTCATCCAGCAGATGGAGTCACCCCTGAAAGCAGACAAGTTTGTCTTTTCTGATGATCCATCAGAAATCCCTGAGGATGGGCAGAGGAGATACAAGCCAGCAAAGCCAATAATGGTGGAGAAATCCCAGTACACCATGCTGCCTTCCAACATGTCTGCCCCATCTGCTGTAGTGGATGGTGTCCCAGGTGAGAAGGAGCTCTGCATACAGCTACCTATTGGAGTTACCGCTGTGGAGAAACCGACAGACATGCAAGGAAAATCCCTGACCGTGGAATCCCCGGACCATCAGATGAATGTGGATGGACCTGCATTAAACACCCCAGGCATGGATTTTGCTGGTCTGGCTGAGACCAGTAGTCCCACGGCAAGCAAAATGGCTGCCAGCTCCAAAGAGCCTGCTTCATGTTCACCTGAGCCTCCCAGTCTTCCAGTGCTGATTGACCAGCTGAGTGCTGGTGGGGGAGGGGATCAACATAGTGTTGGAAGTGAAGTGGAAGCAGCTATGGAAGTCTCCTGCAATGTTTCACCTGTTGCTGTGTTAAAACAGAATGCTATTTCCACAGCTGAAAACCCTGTCCTAGTGGAAGAGAAGATGACAGCTGGAGTTCTTACCAGTGCAGCAGCAGCTATGGATTCTGCTGTGAAGACAACAGCAATAATAAATATCCCAGCAAGTATAAAAAATGACATTAATGTTAAAGCAATGAATGTGGTGGGTGGTGGTGAAGGGGTTAGTAATGCTGGGAAAAATAAAAATGACATTTCTCCTCCTGCTCAGCAGAGGAAAGATTCGATTGCACAGATCAATCCCGAATCTGTGCAATCGTTATCTGCTAAGTGTGTGTCAGATAATTTAAAAAAAACTGATGAATTTTCTGCTGGGAGGAATGTGGGAAGCTATGCTTCAGCTTTGGGGAGTCACACCAGGGTGGGTGGTGGGAATTCTGTTATTAGTCAAAATTCAGGGAGGTTTGGTGGTTATAGGAGGAGGAATGTGGTACAGATGAGGTGGGTGGGGGATGGAACTCCACCAGTAAGGGGGAGGGTGGCTGAGTTGATTTTGGAAATGGGGTTTAAAGCCTGTGATATTTTTGCTTTAATTTGCCCGGTGGGGAGTTATGAATTTGATTTGTCGTTTGTAAAACCTGAAAGTTTGGATCTCTTCTGGGAGAGATTTAGGAGGTGCAAGGGCCTTCAGCAGTGGAGTGGTTTGGTGCCAAAAGTGATTTCAAGGCAGCCTCTGATAAAATCAGTGACCATTTTGGTGCGTAACGAATCCATACCAGAGGCTGATTTATTAGTATGGCTACGCCGATATGGCGAGGTCCTCACTCCACTGCGGAAGGTCCTTGATGAGCATGGGATATGGACAGGGGCCTGGACAGTGTCACTAAAATTGGGGGTGCTGGGCGATGTAGTTCAGCACCTTCCCTGCTCAGCCTTTCTGGGTAGGGATAGGCTGACCATTTTCTACCAAGGTCAGCCTAAGGTGTGCAATAAATGTGGTGATAAAGGCCACTTTGCATCGTCCTGCACCCACAAGAAGTGCTCACTGTGCCAGGATTTAGGCCATTTGGCCAGAGAATGCACCCAGATTCGGTGCAATTTGTGCCAGCAGCTGGGTCATCCATATAGCCAGTGCCCAGAGGCACTGCATAACTTGCCAGGATTGGAGACTGAGCTGCAGAGGCTTGATAAAGAAGATGAAGCAGCTGAAGTTAGAGAGGAAATTGTTGCTGCCCCTCCTGTGTCTGTTGTGTCAGATTCTGTTTCCCCTGGTGATGTGGTCCCTGAGTCTGTCCTTCCTGTGTCTGTTGTGTCAGATTTTGTTTCCCCTGGTGATGTGGTCCCTGAGTCTGTCCCTCCTGTGGTTGTTCCTACATCTACTGTGCGTAGATCCTCCAGACTAGCGGAAGCTGCTGGGGGGGCGGGTATAGTGGATCTTCCCCCTCGGCCTACTCCACCTCCAGTCCCTGTCTCTCGACACCGCAAACGCGGCCAAGAGGGTGCAGGGGTGCTGGATGGTGGTGGGGTCGATGGGGTTGAGGGAGGGGTGTCCATGTCCCATGTCTCACCCTCTGTTGTGGAGGATTCGGATGAGGAGGGGTGGGAGAGGACAAAGAGGAAGAAAAAGAAGAAGAGGAAGACCAGTAAAGTGGTCGTTTCTTCCTTACAGTTAGAGCCAGGAGGGGTTCCTCTTGGCAACACATTTTCGGTTTTATCAGGGGAGGAGTTGGTGTCAGATTTATCTATTTGTTTATCATCTATGGATGAGGGGGAGTCACATAGTGTAAAGAGAGCTGTTTCGGGTGATGAGAGTGTGGTGGAGGTTAAGAAACGACTACCCCAATCATCCTGATGGCAGTGCCCGCTCTGATAAAGGTGGCGACCATTAATGTCGCCAGCGTGAAATCTGCAAGAGCTCGTGATATTGCCTTATTTTTGCTCAGTGAGTTTGATGCTGAGATTTTATTTTTGCAAGAGACCTGGCTCAATACTTTGGCCGATGTCCATCTAGCAAAAAGGGAGTGGAGATGCGGTCCCTCCTTTTGGTCTCTTGCGGCTGAGCCTTGCAGCGGAGTAGCGGTTCTTTTTAAAACCGATATGGTAACGTGCCGGCGGATAATTGAGGTAGAAATGGGGAGATGCATGGTCTTAGAGGTCTCTGTTAGGGGGCAGGACCTGCGCCTGATCAATATCTATGGACCGCAGTCAAAATGGGACAGGAAATGCCTCTTCACAAAGATCAAGCCCTTCCTTTTTACATCCCAGCAGGTTGTCTTTGGAGGTGACTTTAACACCATAATTAGGCCTGAAGACAGGAGGGTCTCCATAGACAGGCTGGGTTATGATAGCGTTTTTCTTAGAGATATGGTTAGACAAGCAGGCCTGGTAGATGTGCACATTAAGCACTGCCCTGGCAGCACGGGATTCACGTTTCAGAGAGGGAATAGTCAGAGTAGGATAGATAGTTTTTTTTTAAAGGAGAACTCTGCTTTCTCGGCTCCTGAGTTGAGGGCGGTGGAGTTCTCTGACCACTGTATGCTGTCTGTGACTCTGAATGCCTCGGACACTCCACCCAGGGGAAGGGGTACCTGGAAACTGAATTCGGCTCTCCTGGAAGATGTAGAGGTAAGACAATCCTTTGAGGATTTTTTTCAGGCACAGGTTTCTATTCTGGACTTTTGCAGCAGTAAGTCAGAGTGGTGGGAGCTTGTGAAACAAAGGGCGATTGGACTTTTCAAGGCCATAAGTAAGAAGAAGCAGCTTGGTATGTATATTGCCTACCAGCATTTGCGGAGGAAGCTTGATCGTCTTGTCTCGTATGGAGGAGATCCAGGGGAGATCTCGGAGGTAAAGCTTCTTCTTAGGAAGTGTCAATACGACCGGCATGCCTCCTTGGTTCTGGAGAGAGATTATGGGAAATATCACTCGCCTGATCCTTACCAGAACTGTAAGCAAGGCATAGCAGTTAAGACGGTCATAGGTCTGAGGGATAGTACGGGTTCCCTGGTGAAGTCCAGATCAGGGATCCTGGAGATCTTCAGGTCATATTACGCAGACCTTCTGGGAAGAAAGGACCTTAGTCGGGATAGGATGGAAAGCTTTCTGGATTCTACTCCAGGATTGGGAAATGATACATTGCCTTTGATGGATTTGACAGAACCAATTTCAGCGGATGAGGTAGTTCGTGCTATAGAGAAGCTGGCTACCAAAAAGTCGCCTGGGCCAGATGGGTTGACAGCTGAATTTTACAAGTGTTTTAAGTCCATTCTGGCTCCCTTTTTAACGGAGGTTTATAACAGCTGTTTAGATGAGGGTTCCCTCCCTCCCTCCATGAGGCAATCCGCTGTGATTCTTCTGTCAAAAGGTAAAGACCCCTCAATAATTGAGAACTGGCGCCCCATCAGTCTTCTCAATGTTGATAGAAAGATCTTGGCGAAGATTCTTTTTTGGCGCTTGTCGTCAGTAGCAGGCGATTTGTTGTCCAATCATCAGCACTGCTCGGTCCAGGGCAGAAGTACCTTTTCAGCAATTTTAGCTGTCCGGGAGGCTTTGGAGCGATGCAGGGCTGCTGGATGGAGAAAGTACTTGCTGGCATTGGATCAGGCGAAGGCTTTTGATCGAGTCAATCATGAGTACCTGTATTTGCTACTTGGTAGATACGGCCTGCAGGGGAGGTTTATTGATTGGCTGAAAACATTATATAAAGGGGCTGAGAGCTTCCCACTTGTTAATGGTTGGGTTGGACGGCCTTTTGAGGTTGGCTCTGGGGTGCGCCAGGGGTGTCCTTTGACCCCCTTGCTATATGTATTCGCAATCGACCCCTTCATAAGAAGGTTAGAGAGTGGATCGTTGTGTGGGGTGCCTTTGGGCATTGCTGGTGTGCCGCCTTTGAAGGTCGTGGCCTATGCCGATGATGTGTCTGTTATTATCTCTGGGATGGAGGAGGCGCAGGAGGTGGTCTCTGTGATAGAGCAGTACACTGAGGCTTCTGGCTCTAAAATCAATCATGAAAAGAGTGAAGTTTTCTGGATGGGTGAGGAGGGTGAAAGCTTCGAACTTCCGGATGCCTTCCCAGAGCCCCAGCAGGAAATTAAAGTGTTGGGCATCAAATTTGGTCCTGGTGACTATGGTCATCGAAATTGGGAAAGCAGGTTGTTGAATGCCAATGCCAAGGTGGCAAGCTGGAAGAAATGGAAACTTTCCTTGAGGGAAAGGGTTGACTTGATTAAAACTTACCTGATCCCAATCTTTTTATATGTCAGCTTTGTCTGTATCTTGCCGGAATCTCTCTATGCAAGGGTGTACAGCTGCTTTTTCCAACTGTTATGGGGAAATAGGCTGAACCTGATCAAACGCAATGTAACTTACCTGTCCAGGCGGGAGGGTGGTCTAGGAATGGTCAACCCTATAGTTTTCTTTTCTCTGCTTTTTTTAAAGTATAATCTTGGTAATCATAGGCGTGCGCAGCCTATGGCATTAGGGTGTGCACCTCAAACCAAAGCTTAAACACGTGCGCGCGCACGTGCGTGTGTGCGCGCGTGTGTGTGTGTATATATATATATAACAACACACACACTTTTTGGGCCAACCTTGGGTTCATATTGATTTGAACAGTGTATATATATACACACACATGTATACACACACACACACAGTATACACACAGACACACAGTATACACACACAGTATACACACACACACAGTATACACACACAGTATACACACACACACACACACAGTATACACACACACACACACACACAGTATATACACACACACAGCATACACACACAGTATACACACACACAGTATACACACACACACAGTATACATACACACATTATACACACACACAGTATACATACACAGTATACACACACACACAGTATACATACACACAGTATACATACACACAGTATACACATACACACAGTATACACACACAGTATACACATACACAGTATACACACACACAGTATACACATACACAGTATACACACACAGTATACACATACACAGTATACACATACACAGTATACACACACACACAGTATACACACACACAGTATACATACACAGTATACACATACACAGTATACACACACAGTATACATACACAGTATACACATACACAGTATACACACAGTATACAAATACACAGTATACACACACAGTATACACATACACAGTATACACATACACAGTATACACATACACAGTATACACACACAGTATACACATACACAGTATACATACACACAGTATACACACACACACAGTATACACACACACACAGTATACACACACACACAGTATACACACACACACACACACACACACACACACACACAGTATACACACACACACAGCATACACACACAGTATACACACACACAGTATACACACACAGTATACATACACACATTATACACACACACAGTATACATACACAGTATACACACACACACAGTATACATACACACAGTATACATACACACAGTATACACATACACACAGTATACACACACAGTATACACATACACAGTATACACACACACAGTATACACATACACAGTATACACACACAGTATACACATACACAGTATACACATACACAGTATACACACACACACAGTATACACACACACAGTATACACACACAGTATACACATACACACAGTATACATACACAGTATACACACACAGTATACACACACAGTATACACATACACAGTATACACATACACAGTATACACACACACAGTATACACATACACAGTATACACATACACAGTATACACACACAGTATACACATACACAGTATACACATACACAGTATACACACACAGTATACACACACAGTATACACATACAGTATACACATACACAGTATACACACACAGTATACACATACACAGTATACACATACACAGTATACACACACAGTAAAAACATACACAGTATACACACATATACAGTATACACATACAGTATACACATACAGTATACACATACACAGTATACACACACAGTATACACATACACAGTATACACATACAGTATACACATACACAGTATACACACACAGTATACACACATATACAGTATACACATACAGTATACACATACACAGTATACACATACACAGTATACACACACAGTATACACACACAGTATACACATACACAGTATACACATACACAGTATACACATACACAGTATACACACACAGTATACACATACACAGTATACACATACAGTATACACATACACAGTATACACATACACAGTATACACATACAGTATACACATACACAGTATACACAGTATACACATACAGTATACACATACACAGTATACACACACACAGTATACACATACAGTATACACATACACAGTATACACACATATACAGTATACACATACAGTATACACATACACAGTATACACACATATACAGTATACACATACAGTATACACATACACAGTATACACATACACAGTATACACATACACAGTATACATACACACAGTATACACATACACAGTATACACACACAGTATACACATACACAGTATACACATACAGTATACACATACACAGTATACACATACACAGTATACACATACAGTATACACATACACAGTATACACAGTATACACATACAGTATACACATACACAGTATACACACACACAGTATACACATACAGTATACACATACACAGTATACACACATATACAGTATACACATACAGTATACACATACACAGTATACACACATATACAGTATACACATACAGTATACACATACACAGTATACACATACACAGTATACATACACACAGTATACACATACACAGTATACACATACACAGTATACACACACAGTATACACATACACAGTATACACATACACAGTATACACACACAGTATACACACACAGTATACACATACACAGTATACACACATATACAGTATACACATACAGTATACACATACACAGTATACACATACACACAGTATACACATACACACAGTATACACATACACACACAGTATACACATACACAGTATACACATACATACACAGTATACACATACACACAGTATACACATACACACACAGTATACACATACACAACACAGTATACACACCAGCACTTTCCATTTAAACATCAGCTTGATTAAATACACTGCTGCTGCCCCACTTTCCTGGCATGCTGGTACTTGCAGTGCTCCAGCAGCTCACTGACATTGGATGTGGTAATGCAGAAGAGGAGGAGGTGGGCAGGTAATGAGTAGGGAGGTGTAGCAGAGATGATTGGGGGAGACGTTTAGAGAATATCCTCTCTCCAGAATCAGTGTACTGCTCCTCACAGAAAAAACAACTAACTGACTCAGAGACAGGAAGAGAAAACACAGCCCCTCCCCCTCCTCGGCAAGGTAAGTACTGGCAAAAAATACATTTAGATTATCTTCCCCAACTTACCTTCTTCTAAAGGCTACAGACTGTGTACTGTACTCTCCTCTCCAGCAGTCAGCATCTCCTGCTCAGAATCGAACAAGGCGCGCTGGGGAAGGGGGCGTGTACACTTTGTTCCCATTGGCTGAGGAGGCAGCAGAGAGGCGGAGCAGCTATTTTTTTCAGTGAAAGGAAGAGTCGAGAAGAGTCTCAGACAGTGAGACTCGACTGAAAAAGTCAGTGGTGGCGACGGACTTGGACCGCTCATGGACACCAGTGTCCGTGTGCAGACACCTTGCCGACCCCTGGACAGGGGAGGGTGATTAGGGTGTGCCTGGGCACACCCGGCACACCCCGTGCGCACGCCTATGTTGGTAATATGTTAGCAGAGACCCCGCCGGGATGGGTGGGTATTTTTCAATCTTGGTTTAGGCCTTTTCTGCGATGTTGGGAAGATGGCGGGCCAGTGAAAAGTCTGAGAGTCCGACATGGCAAGCTTCCGGCTTATGTTGCCCCGTGTCTGAAAATACTTAGGCAGTGGCAGGTGACAGTGGGGGATATCAAGTCCCTCCCCAGAAAGCTTCTGGAGAAGAGGATTTTGGGCTCTGCTTTCAGTGTGTCGCTGACCTTAAGGGATTGCCCAGGCCCTGTAATGAGGGAGGGGTTGCGTTTAATTAACTTAGGAAGAATCCCTTTGAAGTTTAGGGATCAAGCCTGGCTCGCTTTCCATGGAAGGCTCTATGTGAGAGGGAACCTGAAGCATCGCCCTGTGGATGATCGGGATTGTCCTAGAGCGGAGTGTGTTGGTAAAGTGGAGTCTATGGACCACTTTTTGCTCCAGTGTCCCTTTAACATAGAGGTGTATAAAAGGGTGGGGAGGGCTCTAGGCATCCCCTTTCTCTATCGCATGAGTTATGCGGAGTGGGTGTACGGGGCATTCCCGACTCGCTGGGATTTTGATTTGGATACACTTTTTCTAGTTAGTATAGTTGTCCGTTACTTCACGTGGAATGCACGGTGCCAGATTACCCTGCGGAAGAAAGTCCTCCCTGTCGAGGTGGTGGTGTACGATATTCTGGGTGAGGTTGGGAAGATTCAGGGTCTTGAGAAGGGCAGGGAGCCTCGAGCGGTCTGGATAAGGGCGTGGAGGAATATCAGACCTGCTTTTGGTGAACTGTCCATCTCTGGGTGAAAAGCTTTTTTCCTATGCTATTTCTTTCACGCCCTTAGCTTTTGTTAGTTAATATCTTCATTTTTGAAGAAGGGCTGCATGCATAATGGGAGTGGTTTTTGTTTCTTGACCTCGCAGGTTTGATGTCTGGTGTGGTGGTGTGAGTCTTATTAAGATTATTTTTCCCGGTAATGATGTGTTTCATGATGTGAGTTTTGTTTTTGCTGTAAAGCCATTCTTTATTTGAGAGCAGAACTTGCTATGTATTTTTTTCCCTTTTCATGTAAATATGCATATATTTATTTATGTATATTGATTTTATGATTATTGATTGCAAGACTTTTAATAAACAAAAATTGGGAAGAATGTAGAGTGATCAACCGCGCCCTGATAGTTTATTGAGAACTGCAAGCCACAAAGGCTGTTGGACTTGTCATTTTCCCATTTGCAGAACACTGTGAATGAATGACATGGCCAGGCCGTGATAGTAAGCGGGAGGAGAAGACAGGGGGGGTACGGAGGTCGGTGCATTTTAACATGTTACATGTTACAACCTACATATGGGTGTAACATGTAACATGTTACAAAAGGTGAACTTATCCTTTAGTAGGATAAGGTGCAGGATGTTAACCTTTTCATTTTTTTTCCTGAAAAGGTGAACTAACCCTTTAAATTTAAATTTAAAAAAAAAAAACACCCAAACAAGCCCCCAGCCCCCGCTTACATGCAAAGAAGAACATAAATGCACATATCAGGTGTGCATGTTTATGAAAATAATGCTTGAGCCTCACCTACTAGTTATTGCTGGGTATATTGGAGTGAGAGCATCTATTCTAGGGCCAACAACTCTAAACGGATGACCTGTGAAAGGTTTTAAAGCATTACTTATGGGCAGTTTTGTGTACTGTACCCAGTTTTAATGCTTGACATGTTTGGTATCTATATACTTGATACAACCTCTTATTTTATATTACAACATTATATTGTGTTTGATAGCTACTAAGTCAGTGCAGCAAGAGTAGAGAATAGGCTTATGGAACCACAGGTGCCAGCAGACCTACAGCAGCAAAAGGGTTCTTCATGACACCCACTGACAACGTCAGATGTGTGACGAAACGCGTAGGAGGAGCTAGCGGTACGTCACGCTGCTACGGACGGGGGACGCGGCGGCCCTTTTACCGGTTGGATACCAGTCTAAGGAGATCTCAGGAGATTCCATTATACATGCCTTGCTTTCCAGGCCAAACTGTAAGTTGCCAATTGTCTTTTTATATGCAATAAAGTTGTCTGACATTATTACACTATGGGAGCTGTCCTTTTCTCCGCATGATCGTTATATTTTTGTGCGATGAGCGGGTACGATTGAGGAAGGAGCAGCAGTGAGACCTCTCTTGGTGTACAATTGTGTTTGACCTTCTGCTCTCTATGATCCCTGTAATAAGGATCATAGCGTTCTGGTAAGAGGCCAACTTATCTTTTATGGTGGTGGCTGTCTTTGCACCGGGCTTCTGGCTGTGGAAGATTTGTTTGTGTATATTCAAGATCATATAGCACAACTTTCTATGGAATCTTCTTTATTACTATTGAAATGAATTATACTGTCCTATATGGCTATATTATGGACTGATGGACTTATTAGTATTTTTATTGAGAGATCATAGCGCTACACCATTACCTATGTATTTAATGCTCTAGATCTGGTTTCTCTGATTCAGGATCTGGTGTTGCCAGCTATATTGATTGTTTTATCATTTTATTTTTATAAGTGTATACATTTTCAGTAAGCGCAGCAATCCTCACACACTATATTGGTGGTTCCGCTATGTGGATATCTGAATGAGAACATCATCCTTCAGGGTAGTGGAGTCCACCCTTGATTTCAAGCTGATTTTGACTGCCTGTAATAGGGGGTCAATGATATTCGGTAAGTGGAATGTGCATGTGATGTCGGTGAAGGGGAGCAATAACCCACGAACACGAGTGGCTGGTGGTCTGAAACAAAGGATTCCACTATATTCAACATCATTTTTGAGCACATACTCTATATGTATATTGAGCATATTTATCTATTGAGCACAATTATTTGGACACTATATTCACAATGTTTGCTGGACTTTAATGTATATGTATTTTATCAGCGCGGTCCCTTCTTTTTTTTACATATGTTTTAGCCAAGTTGCTATTAGACAAGTCGCTCAAATACAGTTTATTCACCTATTTTTTGTCAGATTGATATTTGTTGTCACATTGTTATTTTTCCTGTGCGCAGTTCCATTGGTGTTATTTACACAATTTTTTTACATTATATTGTGTTTGCACAAAAATCTATTTGAGTGTTCTATTTTTTACTCAAATATCATGTGACATGTTGAATATCATGTGATAGAACCAAAAATATTTCAACTGCCTCCATTTCTTCACTATTCCTCCCACTCACCAATGATGGGCCACCGTTCCTCCCACTGACACCAATGATGGGCCACCGTTCCTCCCACTGACACCAATGATGGGCCACCGTTCCTCCCACTGACACCAATGATGGGCCACCGTTCCTCCCACTGACACCAATGATGGGCCACTGTTCCTCCCACTGACACCAATGATGGGCCACTGTTCCTCCCACTGACACCAATGATGGGCCACTGTTCCTCCCACGAGGCCACCCCATGAGTCCAACGGCTGTTAAAAGGTTCCTGACACTCACCGAAGAAACAAAAAGAGAGCCTAGAAAACATGAAAAGGAGAGTAAAGTGCCACCTGCTGGCTCAGATGGAAAATGCTGAATATTAACCGCTTGCCGACCGGCCACAGTATATTTACTGCGGCAGTCAGCCCCTCCTGGGCAAAGCGACGTACAGTAGTACTACGTTGCTCGCCCTGGAGCCCGACACCGAAGGCGCGCTCCCATCCCCGTTTGTTCACGGGCATCCCCGCGCGAGTGACCGGCTGCTCAGATGTCCGCCGGCCACTCGCGATCTCCCGCTGGAGAGGGAGAAAGGCAGGTGGCTGATGTAAACAAAGCCGCCTGTCATTCTCCCTGATGTAAGAACAGAGATCATATGATCCTGCTATATAGAATCGTATGTCTCTGTGGTTACATCACAAGCCACGCCCCTAGGGACACACTTAACCCCTGGATCACTAATAAAGTTAACCCCTTCCCTACCAGTGTCATTTTTACTGGTACCCCCAAAAGTGTCAAAAATGTCAGTCAAGGGTCCGATCTGTCCGCCGCAATGTTGTAGTAGCGCAAAAAAAAAATCGCAGATCGCCGCCATTACTAGTTAAAAAAAAAAAAAACAATAAAAATGACATAAATCTTTCCCTTAGTAAACGCATTAACTTTTGCGCAAACCAATCAAAATACGCTTATTGCAATTTTTTTTACCAAAAATATGTAGCAGAAAACAAATTGGCCTAAAATGTTAAAAAATTGAGATTTTTACATTTTTTGGGGGAATTTCATATAAAAAAAAATGTGAAAAATATTGTTATTTTTTCAAAATTAACGCTCTTTTTTTGTTTATAGCGCAAAAAATAAAAATCGCACAGGTGATCAAATACCACCAAAAGAAAGCTCTATTTGTGGGGAAAAAAAGGACGTCAATTTCACTTGGGTACAGCATCGCACCACCGTGCAATCGTCCGTTAAAGTCATGCAGTGCCAAATCGCAAAATAGGCCCTGGTCTTTGAGCAGGAAAATCCTCCGGGGCTTAAATGGTTAATAAGCAATATTTCATATTTACCTAACTAATAAAGAAAAACCTATTTAATTTTTTTTTTTCATTCCTGACCCTAATAAAAAAAAAGAAAGACATCATGTCCAAATACGGTTTATTCACCTATTTTTGTCACATTGTTATTTTTCCTGTGCGCAATTCCATTGGTGTTATTTACACTATTTCTTCACATTATATTGTGTTTGTTTGCACAAAAATCTATTTGAGTATTTTTTTATATACTTTTTATTTTTACTGAAATATCATGTGACATGTTGAATATCATGTGGTAGGACAAAAAAATTTTCAACTGTCTCCATTTCTTTGGGGTCTTTGCTTTCAGAAAATATATGATTTGGGGGTTTTAAGTAATCTTCAGACCTAAAATGTGCATTTTAAAGTGCAAAAAAAAAAAAAAAAATTGGCTCCGGCCGTGAAAGAATTAAATATTGTTTTCTCTAAAATTTCACTACAGCCTCCATCCCTCCCTATAGGAATTCTGGATTTCATCCATAGTGCCTATCGTCACAATTTCTGGACACACATGTCCGCTTTGAAAACTGTACATAAAAATCAAAGCAGCCTGCACTTGTAGGTTACAAGGTTGCACTTGGAATTAATCATTTATGTGGAAGTATTACTAGTTTGGTTATTCTGTAACTAGTCTGAAACAACACGTTTATGTTCTCTAGAATATAAGTCATTGCTCCCAGCTATTTTTATGTACAAAAACACCTTCTAGAATTTGCTAAATTACTTCATTAGTTATCATATAAGACAACTGGAACATAGTGTACTCTGACTATATAGAGCAGTTTGCTTGCCGTTGTCTGGCCCTTTTCCTCTAATTGACACCAATGATGATGATGAGCCACAATTCCTTCCACTGACACCATAAATGGGGCAGTATTCCTCCCACTGACACCATACATGGGGCACTATTCCTCCTACTGACAGCATAAATGGGGCAGTATTCCTCCCACTGACACAATAAATGGGGCACTATTCCTCCCACTGACACCATTAATGGGGCACTATTCCTCCTACTGACACCATAAATGGGGCAGTATTCCTCCCACTGACACCATAAATGGGGCACTATTCCTCCCACTGACACAATAAATGGGGCACTATTCCTCCCACTGACACCATTAATGGGGCACTATTCCTCCTACTGACACCATAAATGGGGCACTATTCCCCCCACTGACACCATAAATGGGGCACTATTCCTCCCACTGACACCATAAATGGGGCACTATTCCTCCTACTGACACCATAAATGGGGCACTATTCCTCCCACTGACACAATAAATGGGGCACTATTCCTCCCACTGACACCATTAATGGGGCACTATTCCTCCCACTGACACAATAAATGGGGCACTATTCCCCCCACTGACACCATAAATGGGGCACTATTCCTCCCACTGACACCAATGATGGGCCACTGTTCCTCCCACTGACACCAATGATGGGCCACCGTTCCTCCCACTGACACTAATGATGGGCCACCGTTCCTCCCACTGACACTACCGATGGGCCACTGTTCCTCCCACTGACACCAATGATGGACCACCGTTCCTCCCACTGACACCAATGATGGGCCACCGTTCCTCCCACTGACACCAATGATGGGGCACTATTCCTCCAACTGACACCATAAATGGGGCACTATTCCTCCCACTGACACCAATGATGGGCCACTGTTCCTCCCACTGACACCAATGATGGGGCACTATTCCTCCCACTGACACCAATGATGGGCCACCGTTCCTCCCACTGACACTAATGATGGGCCACCGTTCCTCCCACTGACACTAACGATGGGCCACTGTTCCTCCCACTGACACCAATGATGGACCACCGTTCCTCCCACTGACACCAATGATGGGCCACCGTTCCTCTCACTGACACCAATGATTGGGCACTATTCCTCCAACTGACACCATAAATGGGGCACTATTCCTCCCACTGACACCATAAATGGGGCAATATTCCTCCCACTGACACAATAAATGGGGCACTATTCCTCCCACTGACACCATAAATGGGGTACTATTCCTCCCTTTGACACCAATGATGGGCCACCGTTCATCCCACTGACACTAATGATGGGCCACTGTTCCTCCCACTGACACCAATGATGGGCCACCGTTCCTTCCACTGACACCAATGATGGGCCACCGTTCCTCCCACTGACACCAATGATGGGTCACCGTTTCCTCCCATTGACACCAATGATTTGCTCCCATGAGGCCACCCCATGAGTCCAACGGCTGTTAAAAGGTTCCTGACACACACTTTTCACCGAAGAAGCAAAAAGAGAGCCTGGAAAACATGAAAAGGAGAGTAAAGTGCCACCTGCTGGCTCAGATGGAAAATGCTGAATATTAATAAGCAAATTTTTATATTTACCTAACTAATAAAGAAAAATCTATTCAATTTTTTTTTCATTCCTGACCATAATAAAAAAAGAAAGACATCGTGTCCAAAACTGCTTTACATTTCAAATAATACAAAAACAGTTATATTGAAGGGTTATAGAAAAAGCAATAAGAGAATACTAAACAAAACGTGTAACAATTACTGCTCACTGACATTACAACGTGCGTTATAATGTGATCTACCAACACATATCAAGGCTGAAACATCAACACAAGGTTGCTTACTCATACAACCTTCTATTCTTTATGACTCGTCCAGAACTTTCCTTATTAATTCTTATGAAGGGATTTGACACCTATTGTTGCATCTAACATTTTCAAATCAACTTTGGTCAATTATAGGTGCTTAGTGTTTCCCTTCCCCAGAACAAAGTAGAGACCCAGAAATTGAACGTTCCACTAATAAAGGTCGATAAGGCTAACAAATACTTAAGCTGGCCATGCAATGTTCATAGAGAAATCATTTGTCAGAACATTCTTTCTTGCCATTATGTCAACTAATTCTATTTGAGAGCCCTTCAAATTTCACCCAAAGCTATTGAACGGGTTTCATTGCAATATTTATGATTTTTTTTTCCCTGAATGAAAATCGCATTTAGAGTTAGAATTTAGTTTGTTCATCCTGCTTCTTTGGATTTTTTCATTAAAAACAAATGTCAATTTGACCCCACTATCCAATAGAAGATCAAATGAAGGTTCAGAGAGTCTAAATTTTCTTATGAAATTTGACTATTGTTTGGACATCTGAATTACTCCCTGCACAGCCCCGGCAACCCTTTAACTGGGATATTACCCCTGGGGTGGAAAGATGTCCCCAGTCACGTGACCACTGTGATTGGCGGTCACAGTGGTCACATGATCAGGAGCAGGTTCTGCTGACCCCGATGATTACTATGGACCAGAAGCTCTCTTTGATGCACTCCCAGTACAGAACCCTCTGCTGCCCATGGATACATACGGTATGTAGCACCCTCCTAGATAGTTGCTAAGATTACTTAGATTCAGTACTGGCTCACTGTGCTCTGCAGAGCTGTGTTTGGGTTAGGTAAATTTAGCTTGCCCCACTGTATTCAGGGTGGCTGCAATTGCTGCGTCAGGTAAAATTAGCTGGCTTACTGTATTCAGTGCAGCTGTGGGTGTGATTAGTTAGGTCTGCTCAGTGTGTCAGCTGCTGCTGGGTTTGATTGTTTCCTCTGCTATCCAGAAGGTTGGAGAACTCTCTGGAAGATAGGGTGTGAAGCGATGCAAATAGCAGCATGAATATTTATATAGCCCTGGCCAGTCCCAGGGAGCTGGGCCCTGATGGCATGCTGGGTAACTGTATTTTACCCTCCTAGATAGGTGCTAACATTACTTAGATTCAGTGCGGGCTCACTGTGCTCTGCAGAGCTGTGTTTTGGATAGGTAAATTTAGCTTGCCCCACTGTATTCAGGGTGGCTGCAATTGCTGCATCAGGTAAAATTAGCTGGCTCACTGTATTCACTACAGCTGTGGGTGTGATTAGTTAAGTCTGCTCAGTGTGTCAGCTGCTGCTGGGTTTGATTGTTTCCTCTGCTATCCAGAAGATTGGAGAACTCTCTGGAAGATAGGTGTGAAGCGATGCAAATAGCAGCATGAATATTTATATAGCCCTGGCCAATCCCAGGGAGCTGGGCCCTGATGGCATTCTGGGTAACTGTATATATTCTCTAAACACACAGAGCTTGGGGTCTTTTCCTGCAGAGGATCACTCCATCCTCGAGGGCTACTGCCCTCCAGGGCAGTGCTGCCATGTGCTCGCTGTTCATGAGGCCCCAGTGGGCGACCTGGGGGCATGGATGTTGAGGCTACAAAGAGCTCACTGAGGGGCTGTCTGCTGAAGATCTGGTCTGGTATCCCTGGAGGAAGGTGTCGCTTGGAAGTTGGAAGAAGGCAACCAACTGTCCCTGGACATTTGTGAGTACAGACTATTGAGTGATCTTAGAGACTTTTGGGCTGTTGCCACCCGTCTTGTACTAGAGTCAACTGTGTGTTTGCTAAAGGGGACATCAGCTGATGCCCTGAAGAACTTAGTTTATCTAATTCCTTGTGAAGGGAATATGCTCTTAGTGCTTTAAAGAAAGAAGCTTGCATTTAACCGCTTCTACCACAAGCCAAGTCCACAGTTCCCTATATGCAAGGACTTCTGCTTCAGCTTTACAGAAAGGTGTTTACTGTCCTCAACTTGTAAATAGTTCTGTTTTTGGAAATACCCACTCAGTTCCCTCAACCCTATCCAAGTTCTCCAAAAATAAAAGCAACAAAAACAACACCCCTAGACTGGTTATCGAGGAAAAGTGTGGCTGAGATTGTGTGCCTGGCTACGGGGCAAGAACCTGGGCAAATTTCCAGCGGCTCCTATGGGAGTAAGCGCTACACATATATGCAGCGTGACATTACAGCGCATGCTCTTTGCATTACATACAGTAGACTGCAGGAAAAATCAACTTTAAAAAAAAATTGGTGAAAATGTTTTCTCTTCCCCTTTAACTTTAACAAACATAAAGGGACAACATGCTGATCCATAAGAGCTTCTCAGGGTTCATCCAACATAACTTAAAGTGGAGTTCCACCCAAAAGGGGAAGCTCCGCTTGTTCGTACAACACTGCCACATTTGGCACTTTTTGGGGGGGAGTGGGTACTTGGTTTTGACAAGTACCGGCTCCCGCTTCCAGGTAAGATCGCGGAGTATGTCCCCAACCTCTTATTATCAATTTTTCCTCATTTGAATTATCCCCACCCTGCTCACCCTTTTAACCACTTCCCGCCCGCCCTATTACAAATTGACGGCGGGAATGTGGTTGTGTTATCCTGACCGGACGTCATATGACGGCGGCAGGATAACACCGCTCTGGGCGCCCCCCGGGGGCGCGCAGAGCGGCGATCGGTGATGCGAGGTGTCAGTCTGACACCCTGCATCTCCGATCTCGGTAAAGAGCCTCTGACGGAGGCTCTTTACCATGTGATCAGCCGTGTCCAATCACGGCTGGTCACATAGTAAAACAGGAACAGCCGTTGATCGGCTTTCCTTAGTTCGTGCCTGACAGGCACGAGTAAAGGAGCGCCGATCGGTGGCTCCCCTGACAGGGGGGGGGTCGGCACTGGTAATCAGATCATTGATTACCAGTGCAGACCCTCGGGGGGGGGGATGCCACTAGATCCACCAGGGATGCCCACTATGACCCCAGGGATGCCCACTATGGCCACCAGGGATGGCGATCAGGGCTCAGGAAGCCCCCCATTGCCCTCCCCATCAGTGATGCCCACTAGTGTCCTCCCTATCAGTGCTGCCCACAAGTGCCCATCATTGCCATCCTTTAGTGTCGCCCACCAGTGCCCATTATTGCCCACCAGTGCCGCCTATCAGTGCCCATTAGTGCCCATCAGTGCCGCCCGTCAGTGCCGATCAGTGCCGCCCATCAGTGCCCACCAGTGCTGCCTATCAGTGCCCATTAGTGCCCGTCAGTGCCGCCTATCAGTGCCCGTCAGTGCCGCCTATCAGTGCCCATCAATGCCGCCTATCAGTGCCCAGCAGTGTCGCCTATCAGTGCCCACCAATGCTGCATATCAGTGCTACCTATCAGTGCCACATATCAGTGCCTATCAGTGGCGCCTATCAGTGCCGCCTATCAGTGCCACCCCATCAGTGCCACCCCATCATTGCCTCCTCATCAGTGCCTGTCAGTGCAGTCTCATCAGTGCTCATCAGTGCAGGAAAAAACTTATTTATTTACAAAATTGTATAACATAAACAAAAAAACTTTTTTTTTTTTTCAAACTTTTCTGTCTTTTTTTATTTGTTTAGCAAAAAGTAAAAATCGCACAGGTGATCAAATACCACCAAAAGAAAGCTCTATTTGTGGGGGGAAAATGATATAAATTTGGTGTAAGTACAGTGTTGCATGACCGCGCAATTGTCATTCAAAATGCAACAGCGCTAAAAGGGGAAAATTGGCCTGGGCGGGAAGGGAGGGAAGTGCCCTGTATTAAAGTGGTTAAACTTAAGTTTTTTCCTGGTTTGTGCTCCCCAACCAACATGCTAATTACTGTAAATGTTTCCGTTTTTATCACATTCCATATTATAGACCTAATGACATCATCACTGAGTCTCTGTTCTTCTCTGTGAAATGCAGGCAGATCATGGCTGGTGGGAGGGGCCAACAGGGGCTGTACATGGCTTCCCTAAATCATCACAGCACCCGGCCTCAGAACTCCTTTGAAGGGCTCTCAGACCTAAAGCAAGCATTGGGCTGGTTTTTAGGTGGATTTGTGCAAATCAAAAGGCCTTATTGGGTGGGTGCCAGTATGAGGGAATTGGCATTCCTCGGCAGACTGTAGGTAACATCCACATTTTATGCCGAGCCTCCATGAGTGAACAAACAGAGATCCAATAAATAAAAGATGTGGGCCAGGGACAATTAGGTTGGGTAAGAAAGGGCTGGATCATGCTCGATGTTCTCAACCAGGAAATGAGGGGGGTTTGCTGCAGCTTCTAATGCACATGGTGAGAAGCTCACAGTGTGCCAGGAAACCAGAGTGTAGCACACTCCTAGGTAGGTGCTAGAGAGAGTATAGTTTTGGCTCTGTCTGCCTATCAGAGGAGCAGCAGGCAAATCCATATTGCTTTCTGCCTACCAGAGAGAGCAGGATCTGTTAGTCTGCTCAGTGTGCGATTCATCGAGTCTAGATAGTGTTTCACACTGGTCCAATAGGGAGGCCTGGTGGACAGTGGGAGGAAACCTGACCAATGGATACATAGACTTTGATACAGTCCTGGTGTTTGGCCGAGACGGGCTGTCTCGGTGCATTATGGGATACTGTATAAAAGCAAGGAGCACATGTGCTGCGGGGTCTTTAGCTGGAGAGCAGAGTCCCGGAGGGAGGGTGGCGGCTGCCTCCTCCTCTGTAGCTGTGGCACGTGGCATCAGGAGGTCATTCCTTTGGGCCACTAGGAACGGAGCTCAACCCAGAGGTCCAGGAAAGCTGACTGAGTGGGGAGACACTGGAGACCCTAGAAAAACAGTATCGTGAGTACAGGGGATAGTGTCAAGGGGTCTGACCTGAGGGGGGCCACCCCGGAGTAGGATAGTCAGTAGATGGGTGTCAGTGGTCAAGAAAGAGGATACTAGGAAAGCATCCCGAAGATATCTTTAGTTCATCAAGTCATCTGGAAAGAGACTTAATCCTAAATCTAACTAAGTGGCAAGGTGGATTAACAGCCTGGCTGTATCAAAAGATAGATGTCCTCCAAACTTTGTGTATAGTTAATCTGGAATATCCCGATAATCCCTTCTCCCATCCCTAATTTATAAAATAAAACAACAACATACCCCTGGACTAATTATTGACTGAGCCAAGAAGTAAAGTTGTAGACTGTGAATGTCAAGGTTGCTAACTGTAACCCAGGGGGACCAGAAAGTGTGAAAATCCAGCAGTCCTCAAGGGGGCAGTGCTACAAGAGTAAGCCATTACAGTCCACGAGAGGAGCCGGTACAATTGTGCAAGGCTGAAGGTAGGCTGGAGGTCAGATTTAACGCACAACCTGAACCTATTTACCCTCCCTCCCACTAAACAACAGATGGTTTGTATGCAGACATAATAAAGCTCTTTGTAAATCTCTTGGTTTATTGCTATTATGTAATAATTGTTACAATTCTATATTAATGTCACAGTCTTTGTGAGAACTCCTTATAGACGGTGAGCCTTGTAATTATGGTAATACGATTCTCACAATTTGCATACTGTGACTCTTTCCTGCTCCGGTCTGCTTTCCCTAAAAATAAAGAATACATAAAAAAAAAACTTGGTTATCCTCTTCAGCATCGGACTAGGCCATTTTTTTGCTATTCGGCACTGTTCTACGTTACCTGGCGATTGCGCGGTCATGCAACTCTGTAAGAAAACAAAATTTCTATAATTTTTTTTACCCAAAAATAGAGCTTTGTTTTTGTGTTTTTTTCAATTTTTTGTTATCACTACGGGGTTTTTCATTTTTTGCGCTATAAACGAAAAACAAAAAGAGCATCAATTTTGAAGAAAAAAAAAAACAATATTTTTTTACTCTCTGTTATGAAACATATCCAATAAAAAAAAAATAAAAAATAAAATTTCTTTATACATTTAGGCCAAAATGTATTCTGCTACATGTTTCTGATACATCGATTAGAGGCACTGCCGGGACAAGGTCATCCAGCCCCCAGGGCAAAGATGCCATAGTGCGCACCCCCAACCCTGCAATAAACCACTGTGCCCAGGACAGCCCACCCCTTGTCTCGGCCCTGATTAGAGGAACTGAATTTATTCTCTCTTGAGAAGAGGAGATTAAGGGGGTTATATGATTACCATGTATAAATACATAAGGGGTCCATATAGTAAACTTGGTGTTGAATTATGCACTCTTTACATCTAGAGGAAAAGAGATTTCATCTCTAAATACGGAAAGGTTTCTTCACAGTAAGAGCTGTGAAAATGTGGAATAGACTCCCTCCAGAGGTGGTTCTGGGCAGCTCAGTAGATTGCTTTAATAAAGGCCTGGATTCTTTCCTAGGTGTACTTAACAGCTTGCCGACCGCCGCAAGTAGATTTACTGCGGCGGTCAGCCCCTGCCAGGCAGAGTGACGTTAATTAACGTCACTAGCCTGGGAGGGTCTGGGGAGCGAGCGCGCGCCCGCAGAGGCGCGCTCCCGCTCCCGCACGGTCACGGACCCCCCCGCGCGTGTGACCAGCGGACCCGATGTCCGCCGGCCACTCGGCGATCGTCGGGGGAGAGGGAGAATGTCAGGCAGCTTGTGTAAACAAGCTGCCTGTCATTCTCCTCGCTGTAAAGACACTGATCACATGGATCTACTATGTAGATCCATTGATCAGTGTCCTTACAGCTAGAGCCACAGCCAATCACAGTAAGAATCACGCCCCTAGGGACACACACAGCCCCTCCCTCCCAAATAAAGTTAACCCCTTCACTGCCAGTGTATTTTTACAGTAACAGTGCATATGTATAGCACTGATTACTGTAGAAATGTCACTGGTAACCCCAAAAGTGTCAAAAATGTCAGTCAAGGGTCCGATCTGTCCGCCGCAATGTCGCAGTACCGCAAAAAAAATCGCAGATCGCCGCCATTACGCGTTAAAAAAAAAAACAACAAAAATGACAAAAATCTTTCCCTTTGTTAGTAAACGCGATAACTTTTGCGCAAACCAATCAAAATACGCTTTTTGCGATTTTTTTTTACCAAACATAGGTAGGATAAAACAAATTGGCCAAAATGTTTAAAAATTTTGATTTTTACATTTTTTTGGGAAATTTCATATAAAAAAATGTGAAAAATATTGCTATTTTTGCAAAATTGTCGCTCTTTTTTTGTTTATAGCGCGTGATCAAAAAATCGCACAGGTGATCAAATACCACCAAAAGAAAGCTCTGTTTGTGGAAAAAAAGGACGTCAAATTCGTTTAGGTACAGCGTCGCATGACCGCGCAATTGTCCGTTAAAGTCACGCAGTGCCGAATCGCAAAATACCCCCTGGTCTTTTAGCAGGAAAATCCTCCGGGGCTTAAGTGGTTAATATAACTGGGTACTAATATTTATAGGTAAAGTTGATCCAGGGAATATCCGATTGCCTCTCGGGGGACCAGAAAGGAATTTTTTCCCCTGGTGGAGCAAATAGGATCAGGCTTTGCTGGGGATTTTCCCCTTCCTCTGGATCACCTGTGGGTATAGGATTGTGTATTAGGGGTTGTATAGTTGTGTTTTTTTTTTTGGTTGAACTAAATGGTCTTTTTTCAGCCTGATTAACTATGTAACTATGTTTCTGGTAAAAACAAAATCACAAAAAGTGTATATTGATTGGTTTGCATGAAAGTTATAGTGTCTACAAACTTTGAGATATATACTGGATTATTTTTTTATTTTTTTATTTTATGTTCGTAATAGCGGTGATCAGTGACTTACAGTATATCAGGACGGCGGACAATCTGACACTAACTGACACTTTGTAGGAACTGGCTAACTACCCCTGACATCTCCAGTGACACTAATACAGTGATTAGTGCTAATAATATGCACTGTCACTGTACCAATGACACTGGCTGAGAAGGGGTTAACATCAGGGGCAATCAAAGGGTTAAACGTGTGCCTAACTGTGTACTGTGTGGTGCTTTTACCAAGGGATGTGCCGGTTTTTATTCTTGCAAAATTCAATTTGCAAAAAATACCCAATCACGTGCAAGGAAAAAAAACAAAATTATGATTCTGCTTAAATCAAAAATCTGCGCTGGAGCGTATAGTGTTAGATAAATGATAAAGCAGTCACTCAAGAAATCGTGACACCAACAGCAAACATTTTAAATAACAAAATTAGCCCTAAATCAAAAATTACTAATGATGCAGTGATACATTTATACAATAAATACAAAAAAAGTTGTACAAAGTGCAAATGTGACAAAATAAAATGAGTCCATAAGAACCAATCAACAAAGGTTATAAAAGTGTATGTTTGCAATAAAGTTCAAAAATTGAATCCACATTCCACTTCACATATGAGTGTCCCCACACTCCCAATTTTACCGAGTGATGGGTCATTGTCATGCTGGAAGACCCATCCATGACCCATCTTCAGTGTTCTGGCTGAGGGAAGAAGGTTCTCATCCAAGATTTTACAATACAAGGCCCCGTCCATTGGCTCCTCAGTACGGCAAAGTCATTCTTTACCTTTAGCAGAGAAACAGCCCCAAAGCATAGTGTTTCTACCTCTGTGCTTGACTATAGGGATGGTGTCCTTAGGGTCATAGTCAGCATTTTTCTTCCTCCAAACACGCCGAGTCCTTCTCCTCAAGAAGGCACATGTACAGGTCCATCTGAAGTTTGCCAATGAACATCTAAATGATTCAGAGAAGGATTGGAAGAAAGTGCTGTGGTCAGATGAGACCAAAATCGAAGTCTTTGGCATTAACTCAACTCACCGTGTTTGGAGGAAGAAAAATGCTGACTATGACCCTAAGGACACCATCCCTACAGTCAAGCACGGAGGTGGAAACATTATGCTTTGGGGCTGTTTCTCTGCTAAAGGTACAGGCCAACTTTGCCGGATTGAGGGGCCAATGGATGGGGCCATATATTGTAAAATCTTGGATGAGAACCTTCTTCCCTCAGCCAGAACACTGAAGATGGGTCATGGATGGGTCTTCCAGGATGACATTGACCCAAAACATACTGCCAAGGCAACAGGGGAGTGGCTCAGGAAAAAGCACATTAAGGTCATGGAGTGGCCTTGCCAGTCTCCAGACCTTACGCCTATAGAACATTTATGGAGGGAACTAAAACTCTGAGTTTGCCAAGTGACAGCCAAGAAACCTTAAGGATTTAGAGAAGATCTGTAAAGAAGAGTGGACAAAAATTCCTCCTGAGATGTGTGCAAACCTGGTCACCAACTACAAGAAACGTTTGATCTCAGTACTTGCCAACAAGAGTTTCTCCACCAAGTTCTAAGTCATGTTTTGCTTGGGGATCAAATACTTATTTTACTCCCTGAACTGCAACTCAATTTATAACATTTGTATCCTGTTTTTTTTTCTGGATTTTTGGTTGATATTCTGTCTCTATTATTTAACCACTTAAGCCCCGGAAGATTTTACCCCCTTCCTGACCAGGGCCTATTTTGCGATTCGGCACTGCGTGACTTTAATGGACAATTGCGTGGTCGTGCGATGCTGTACCTAAACGAATTTGACGTCTTTTTTTTTCCCACAAACAGTGCTTTCTTTTGGTGGTATTTGATCACCTGTGCGATTTTTTGATCATGCGCTATAAACAAAAAAAGAGCGTCAATTTTGCAAAAATAACAATATTTTTCACAAATCTAAATTTTGTAACATTTTAGGCCAATTTGTTTTATGCTACATATTTTTGGTAAAAAAAATCGCAAAAAGCGTATTTTGATTGGTTTGCGCAAGTTACTAACTAAGGGAAAGATTTTTATCATTTTTGTTGTTTTTTTTTAACGCATAATGGCGGCGATCTGCGATTTTTTTTGCTGGACTGCGACATTGCGGCTGACAGATCGGACCCTTGACTGACATTTTTGACACTTTTGGGGTTACCAGTGATATTACTACAGTAATCAGTGCTATACATATGCACTGTTACTGTAAAAATGACACTGGAAGTGAAGGGGTTAACTTTTTTTGAGAGGGAGGGGTTAAGTGTGTCCCTAGGGGCGTGATTCTAACTGTGATTGGCTGTGGCTTGAACTGTAAGAACAGTGATCAACGGTCCTACATAGTAGAACCGTATGATCACCATTCTTACACAGGGGAGAATGACAGGCGGCTTTGTTTACATTAGCCGCCTACCTTTCTCCCGGTGTAACAGACGATCGCGAGTGCCCAGCGGACGCGCGGGGGGGTCCATGACCGAGTGGGAGCACGCATTCAGCGGCGCGCGCTCGCTCCCCAGAGCCTCACAGGCTAGCGACGTAGACCTACGTCGCTTTGCCTGTGAGGGGCTGACTGCCGCAGTAAATATACTGACGGCAGTCGGCAAGTGGTTAAAATACACTTATGATAAAAATTATAGACCCTTCATTTCTTTGTAAGTGGGAAAACTTACAAAATCTGCAGGGGATCAAATATTTTTTCCCCCACTGTATGCGCCCATAGTGTAATCCAAAAATATATTCATTTAAAAGCATAATAGCAAGGAAGACAATACTTGCAAAAGGATCCACTTCAAAGTCAGTGTTGGCTGGCGCATCACCCCCCCCCCCCCCCGGGAACCACACCAGCTCACACACCATAACACCCCAGCCCCCCCCCGTCGCCGGCTCATTCACCCTGGACTGACGCGGAGGGCAGGCGGCGGCTTCCCTTGCGTCTCCTCCCTCCTCCTCCTTGGCCAATAGCATGGCCTCTCCTTTCGGCCAATCGGGAAACGGCACTCAGGACCCACTTCCTGATTGGCTGGGAGGAGAATCAGTGTGATAATAGCGAATATTCATTCGCTATTGTCACACAACTGAGTGGGCTCAGGGCGCAGAGCTCTGCCCCCCGAGCCCACCCTTTTTTGAAGCCTATTAGAGCCTCTGGCTCTAAACACATGCTTCAAAAAAAAAAAAAAAACCCATTGGAATCCATGCGTCTGGTGCCCTGCATGTAGATTAAGGGGCCATACGCATGGATGGGGGGGCGGCGCCCCTGCGCCCCAAATGGACGGGCCGCCACTGTTCAAATTACAAATAAAGAAAGGCAGAAAGTCTAAAATCCACATAAATGCAGTAAAAAAAAATGACAGAATGCTTTTCCCAGAGCAGCAAGCTATATGGCCACACGGACTCCACACGCCAGTCGGGGAACGTGCGTTATGACGTAACGTTGTAGCTACACCCAACGTGTTTCGTCAGAGAGATGATGTTGTCGGGGGACGTCATCTGCTTGCACATGATTGGATGATGGAAGCCAGAGATCTTTCCCACATTCAGTAAGCTAAGTGAAAATTGAGCTTTGTTTATTGGAGATATATATACTGTATCTGTCTCAGCAGGGGTGTGTTTGACCTCTGTAGAGAGACCACTGCTTCCACACAGAGGCTTAGGCTAAGTTTGGACATGCAGCTAAATTTCCAAGCCTCTGAAAACCAGTCCACGTTCGCATTGCTTTTCTGAGGCATTTGACAGGTGGTGAGGAAGTGATATGACGCCTACTCACCACCTGTTTTAAACCCCTAAATGGCGCACCAATGTGCTGCAACCACGGCAGTTGCAGGGGGGTTGTGGGCTGTCCCCATTCACTTGAAGGGGTCGTTTTCAACAGCAGTACTGCTCACCGAATGCCATAGGGGGGGATCACTTTTGCCACGGCTGCAAAGCAAATCTCTGTAGCTTATAGAGGGGGCAGCCACGTGTTTTTATGCCCCCCCCCCCCTTCCCTCCAACTGCAAGTGGAAATGAGTCCTAAGGATTATTTTCTGCAGCGTGCTGGCAGGGGACAGGCTTTTCTTCTAAAACTTTGGCTGCTTTCCAAAGAAAACGAGCTGTAGGGCTTTGTACTCCTTTTTGTTTTAACCTCTTGCTGCCCAAGTAACACATGTGTGGTGGCAAAGAGGGTGAGTTTTCTGTACTGACAAAGACAGCTCCCAGTCCCTAGTAGTCCAGGCAGACCTTCCTGAGCCCAGTAGTGGAGCCAGAGGGCTAGCTGGGGTGGCAATTGCCACCCCAGACGAAGTCCTTGCCACCCCTGTTGCCACCCGGCTGAAAACATTACACCCTAATCACCCTCGTGCAGTGCTTCTGCCATGGCTGCCGCCGCTGTGTCTGCTGCTCTCTGCCCCTGGCCGCTCAGCTCCCGAACCCAATCCTGTCGGCGACGCCCACTGTAGACTGGTGGGGGAGGCGGGCGGTGCGGAAACTGAGAGGGACTGTCCAGGGAAGGGAATAGCCAGTGCAGCGGCCGCCCAGCGCAGCGCGGGAGAGAACCAGGCAGTGAGCAATCGAAGAAGCCGGCGCGGCGAGGAGCGGAGGAGGAGTCAGACAGGAATCCAGTCAGGCCTCAGCATCAGCAGCATCGCCAATCGCCATCAATTATTCAGGCTCAGCAAAGAAGGCGGCGGGGGAAAGGCCAGAGAGCTGGTGTCTGTCTGTGGTGCTGCAGGAAAAACCTCGCCCTGGGAGTCGGGGCAGGTGAAAAAAAGGTAGGTAAGAGACTACTACTGTAGTACTGTCTGACTGTACTAATGACTGACTGAGTAGTGAGAAGTCTGTAAAGGAAAGGGGATCTATCTTATGGGGAACCTGCCCTTGCCTAATGCCTGGTCTGCTGACTGTAAGGGGGGGGATCTATATGGGGGACCTCATCTCACCCTGGCCTGCTGTAAGGGGGATCTATATGGGGGTCCTCACTCTGGCCTGCTGTAAGGGGGGATCTATATGGGGGATCAGGTCCAGGGTGAGGTGAGGTCCCATATAGATCCCCCTTTACAGCAGGCCAGGGTGAGGTCCCCCATATAGATCCCCCCCCCTTACAGTAGACCAGGGTGAGGTGAGGTCCTGTCCCCCATATAGATCTCCCCCCGTACAGTAGGCCAGGGTGAGGTGAGGTCCCCGGACCTCACCTCACCCTGGCCTGCTGTTAGCTGGGATCTATATGGGGGATGGGACCTCACCTCACCCTGGCATGCTGTAAGGGGGATCTATAGGGATCTATATGGGGGACGGGACCTCACCTTACCCTGGCCTACTGTAAAAAATCTAATTTTTTCATCATTTTAGGCCAATTTATATTCTGATACATATTTTTGGAAAAAAAAAATCCCAATAAGCGTATTTTAAATTGGTTTGCGCAAAAGTTACCGCGTCTACAAAATAGAGGAAAGATTTATGTCATTTTATATATATATATATATATATATATTTTTTTTTTTAATAGTAATGTCGGGGATCTGCGATTTGTAGCAGGACTGCGACATTGCGGCGGACAGATCGGACCCCCTAACTGACATTTTTGACACTTTTGGGGGGACCAGTGACATTACTACAGTAATCAGTGCTAAAAATATGCACTGTTACTGTAATAATGACACTGGCAGGGAAGGGGTTAACTCAGGGGTGCTCAAAGGGTTAAGTGTGAGCCTAGGGGGTGCTTTCTAACTGTGGTGAAGGTGGGCTTTTAATATTAACACAGAGACCTGTGTTCCTAATAGTTTACTTTTGGTTTAAAGTTTTTGTAGCTTCATTGGCTCCTTTGCGAAGCTGCTTGTAATTGGAAGCCTGCTGTACCAGATCTAGAAGAGTCTTTGTAAGTTGAGCATCGGCCAGTGGATAGGCTTTGGGGTTCACTTCTGGTTCAGTCATTTTACACCTGATACCAGAGAGAACAAAGGTCTGCTGTGTTTATAACAGCAGACCGCCGTTCTCCCTTCACGGGGAGTAATTGCGGGTGCCCCAGTGTCGAGTGGGCGCGGGCGCGACTACAGGAGCGCTCCCGCAAACCGCCATACAGGTACAGCGATTCGCGGGAACCTGCCGACCTGCCGTTGTATAATTGCAGGGGCTGGTTTAGCAAGTGGTTTTAACCACTTGCCGACCACCGCTCGACTATTTATGGCAGCAGTCAGCCCCTTACAGGAAAAGCGACGTAGGACTACGTCGCTAGCCTGTGAGGCTCTAGGGAGCAAACGCGCGCCGCCGGAGGCGCGCTCCCGCTCGCTCACGGACACCCCCCGCGCGTGTGCCCGGCGGACCCGAGACCCGAAACAAAGCCGCCTGTCATTCTTCCCTGTGTAAGAATTGAGATCAGACGGTTCTGCTATGTAGGAATGGTGATCAGACGGTTCTGCTATGTAGGACCGTTGATCACTGTTCTTACACCTCAAGCCACATCCATTCACAGTTAGAAACACGCCCCTAGGGACACACTTAACCCCTCCCTCTCAAAAAAAGTTAACTCCTTCACTGCCAGTGTCATTTTTACAGTAACAGTGCATATATATAGTACTGATTACTGTAGTAATGTCACTGGTAACCCCAAAAGTGTCAAAAATGTCAGTCAAGGGTCCGATCGGTCCGCCGCAATGTCGCAGTCCCGCAAAAAAAAACGCAGATCGCCGCCAAAATTACAAAAATCTTTCCCTTTGTTAGTAAACGCAATAAGTTTTGCGCAAACCAATCAAAATACGCTTTTTGCGATTTTTTTTACCAAACATATGGTAAAAAAAAAATTGGCCTAAAATGTTAAAAAATTTTGATTTTTACATTTTTTTTGGGGGGAATTTCATATCAAAAAAATTTGAAAAATATTGTTATTTTTGCAAAGTTGTAGCTCTTTTTTTGTTTATAGCGCATGATCAAAAAATCGCACAGGTGATAAAATACCACCAAAAGAAAGCTCTGTTTGTGGGAAAAAAAGGACGTCAAATGCGTTTAGGTACAGCGTCGCACGACTGTGCAATTTTCCGTTAAAATCACGCAGTGCCGAATCGCAAAATAGGCCCTGGTCAGGAAGGGGGTAAAATCTTCCAGGGCTTAAGTGGTTAGAGAGACAGCAATGGGCAGGAAGGCGTTAAAGCACCCTGAACCTTTTTAGCTGACTTAAATTGATGATAATCCAATTGGGCTTTTAGGTAAATGGAGTGAATATGATGACTTTATCAAATGTTTGAGACTTCTAACTTCTACACCTTCCACACTAACAAACCCTAAACCACTAATATATTTCAAAGCTCTTGTTTTTCTGGAGTAGAATTTGCTTTGACAAACCCATTTTCAGTCTTAGTAAATTCCACCCTTCTGACACATGCCTTATAAGATCAGAGTGCCGGTCCGGGCCTCCTCACTATCGCCCCCTATAGATTCCATTGCAGCACAAAGTTAGCGAGCTCCAGATTGCACCACGGCCGGTTCCGGAGGGGTTAAGCTGGAAATGAAAATGACTGATCCTGGTAATGCCTCCGTTAAAAGCGTTTACATAACCCGCTGAGAATACTTGGCGTAATACAAGCCTATAATTAGACTCTTTTCCCAACAGTTACATTAAGAAACATTAAACTGCATAGCGGCGCGGCCATCGAGTTTCAGTAGAGCTGTTGATTGTATTTAACGCGCCTTTTTTTCTGTGCGTTCCACTTATAGTGCAGCAAGAGTATTCCTGTGGAGGGGGGAGGGGGGGATTTGTCATGGTGGATTTAGTGCTACAGAAGAGGGATAGGAACTACATATGGAATAGGGAGAAGAGGAATACATAATATGTACAGTAAAACCTTGGATTGAGAGTAACTTGGTTTGAGAGCGTTTTGCAAGACAAGCAAAATGTTTTAATCCATTTTGACTTGATTAACAAGCGACGTCTTGATATACAAGTAACGTCATGTAACAACTGAGTTTAACTGGTTGCCGACCATGGCCGCCTTTTCACTGGCCCTCCTGCACAAACCGACGTAGACCTACGTCGGTCACGCGCCTGCAGCTAGGGGGCGAGCACGCACCGCCAGCGGCATGCTTCCACCCCCACTCGGCAGCGGGGACTGCAATGCACGGGCCAAGCGGTTCCGATTGCCGCCTGACACCGGCAATTGCTCCCTGCTGAGAGAGAAGGACGGTAGGCTGATGCAAACACAGCTGACCGTTCTCCCTGGGTTGATCACAGAGACCATGTGATCCTTCAATATAGGATCACAGGTCTCTATGATCATTTCACAAGCCACGCCCCCCCCACAGTTAGAATCACTCCCATAGGCTCACATTTAACCCATTGATCACCAACAGGGTTAACCCCTTCCCTGCCAGTGTCATTATTACAGTAACAGTGCATATTTTTAGCACTGATTACTGTAGTAATGTCACTGATACCCAGACTTGTATAAAGTACTCGAAATTTCTACTTGAGTAAAAGTACAAGTGCTCGATCAAAAAGTTACTTAAGTAGAAGTGGAAGTGCTCGCAGAAAAAGTTACTCAAGTAGAAGTACTAAAGTATTCAACATTTTTTTTACTTAAGTATTGCAAGTAGTTTTTTCAAAAAATTTGCTACTTAAGTACTAAAAGTAAAAAGTACCAGTAGTTTTGAAAAAAAATTTCTACTCAAGTACTGAAAGTAGAAGTACAAGTACTGTGTTATGTAGTTATTAAAGAAAGAAGTCAAAAGTTTGAACATCATATTGTTTTTTATTATTTCAAATGATTAACCTGTGTTTGTTAGTAGTTTCTTGATGCACTTTAAGCGCTGTAGCACCATTTATTTGTTTGTTTCATATTTTCTTTTTATTGGAAAGATTTGGTATAGCAGCTTTTATTATACACAGCCTTTATTTTCATATGCGCTGATTTACAAATGACATTATACACATTTTTTTGAACTTCATGAAACCTGCCATCTACTGTTCTGGCAGTGGTAATTTTTTTAAAAGTAACGAGTAACTATGCAGCACAAAAAAAAAATACTTGAGTAGAAGTATCGAAATCATCGAAAAAATGTAGTGAAGTAAAAGTAGAAGTAGGAGAAAAAAATTCTACTCTAGGAAAGTACAGATACCGCATTTCGGTACTTAAGTACAGTACTTAAGTAGTTCTACTTCGTTACTATACATCTCTGCTGATACCCCCAAAAGTGTCAAAATGTCAGTTAGGGGTCCGATGTGTCCGTCGCAATGTCGCAGTCCCGCAAAAAATCACAGATCGCCGCCATTACTAGTAAAAAAAGAAAACTATTAAAATGACATAAATCTTTCCTGTAGTTAGTAGCTGCGATAACTTTTGCGCAAACCAATCAAAATACGCTTATTGAGATTTTTTTTTTACCAAAAATATGTAGCAGAAAACAAATTGGCCTAAAATGTTAAAAAATTTTGATTTTTACATTTTTTTTTTTTTGAGAATGTTATATAGCAGAATGTGAGAAATATTGTTTTTTTTTTTTTTTTTCAAAATTGTCGCTGTTTTTTTGTTTATAGCGCAAAAAATAAAAATCGCACAGGTGATCAAATACCACCAAAAGAAAACTCTATTTGTGGAAACAAAAGGACGTACATTTTGTTTGGGTACAGCGTCGCACGACCGCGCAATTGTCCATTAAAGTAACGCAGTGCCGAATCGCAAAAAATGGCCTGGTCATTAAGGGGGAAAATCCTTCCGGTCCAGAAGTGGTTAAGGGGGAGATGTTAAATTGAAAAGCAAGGGGGAGATGTTAGGGAGCGGTAAAGCCAGTCAAATGCTACATGTTGGATAAATTCTCACTCGATGCAAATGCGACCATGTGAATGACACTGTCCACCGCAATGCACACAATTCATACAGAATGTTGACAGGCGTTCGTAAGGATTAAAAAATGCGGATAAAACGCCTGCTTTTGACGCTAGCCTAAACGTAGCCAACCGCTTGCCTCAAATAGGAATACGGCAGGAAAGTGGCTCTTCTGCACGGGATCAAGTACCTAGTGCACGATCCCGCACTTTCGGGTAGGGGCGTCCAAGCCAGCTGTGCTGTGATTGGTCACAGCACAAGCCGATCAGCGGGTGCCAGCCAATAATTGGCGAGGAGAAAGACAGAACGGAGCTCTGCCTATGTAAACAATACAGAACTCTGTCCTGTCTGCAGGGATGTGTTGGATTTTGTTTCCTTTCAAAGCAGGGAATAAAATTCAGCACATCCCTTAATTAAAGCAGCTCATAGAAAACACATAAACACTGGCTAGGCGCACATTTAACCCCTTTATTGCCCTGGATGTTTTACTCCTTCCCAGCCAGTGTCATTAGTACAGTGACAGTAGTGTCACTGGTCCCCAAAAAGTGTTTTTTCACAAAGTGTCAGTTAGTGTCCTATTGGCTGCCGCAATATCGCAGTCCCGCTATAAGTCGCTGATCACCACCATTACTAGTATAAAAACAATAAATAAATAAAAATTCCACTATATGTCCCATAATTGGTAGAAGCTATAACTTTTGCGCAAACCAATCTATATACGCTTATTGAGAATTTTTTTTTACCGAAAACATGTAGCAGAATACATATTGGCCTACATTTATGAAGAAATTCGATTTTTACAGTTTTTTTTCTTGGATATGTTATGTAGCAGAAAGTAAAAAATATTGTTTTATTTTTTTTAAATTATTGTTTTTTTTTTTTTCGTTTACAGCGCGAAAAATAAAAAACCCAGAGGTGATCAAATACCACTAAAAGAAACCCTATTTGTGGGGGAAAAAATTATATCAATTTTGTTTGGATACAGCGTTGCAGCGTCGCAAAATTGTTAGTTAGAGGAGAAGTACAGCCAAAGTTGGTTTCAACCTGTGGATCACAAGAATGCAGTTTGTTCTGCATTCCTGTGAAGAAAAAAGGGGGTTTTACCTGCGCTTAGGAATGTAATGCGTACACAGTCTGCATTCCTGTGACCCATTTTCAGCAGACAGAGGGCTGAAGCCCGCTGTCGGCTGACGTCACAGAGCCGGTCCGGGCTCGGGAAGAATCGCGACCACATGGTTGGGATCCCCCTACATGCCTGGACCGCCACCCTGCTCAGCCTCTCAGTGAGCCGTTTAGAGTAGGGTTCCCACCTGTCCAGGATTTACCTTGACAGTCATGGTTTTGAATCATGTGTCCGGATTTCAGTCCACCTGGAACCTGGACACACTGTTCAGACAGGAATGTGGCTCAGAACAGTTCATTTGGCTGTTCTTCTCCTGTGGATCACAAGAATGCAGTTTGTTGTGCATTCCTGTGACCCAATTTCAGCCGACAGCGGGCTGAATCCCGCTGTCGGCTGACTTCACACAGCCGGTCCCGGCTCGGGAAGAAATGTGACCATATGGTTGGGATCCCCCCACATGTCTGGACCGCCACCCGGGTCAACCTCTAAGGGAGCTGTTGAGAGTAGGGTTTCCACCTGTCCGGGATTCACCAGGACAGTCATGGTTTGGAATCATATGTCTGGGTTTCAGTCCACCTGAAACCTGGGCGCACTGTTCAGACAGGAATGTGGCTCGGAGCAGGGTTTGACTGGAGGGTGAGGGGGGCACTATGTGTGCCACATTACTATTACCTTTGGAGTGCCCAAAGGTGTCCCCAGGTCTGTTACAATCTTGCTAAAACAAAAAAAAATGACTGTGCGTCACTAAAATGTTCAGGTTTGCTTGAAGAAAAAGTGTCAACCCTAGCTGAGAGCCTGAGCCGGCCACTACCACCCCCTTCCACAGCCCAGTGCTCCAGTGAGTGCAGAGCAGACAGCGGTGAATGACAGTCCCCAGTTCTCTGCTCATGGAGCTCTGAGAACCGAGCGATTGGCTGTGTTTGATTGCTCGGTTCTCAGTGTTAGAGCCGGGGGGGGGGGGGGGGGGCCGAAGCAGTATCCACCTAGGTAAGTATGATTAACCTCTTTACCACTGCTCACATTGCTGCTACTGCAGCAATGTGGCTCGTTATCGTCCAGTGACATAGACCTACGTCGCTGGACTCCGCCCCTTGTGGGCGGCACGCGTGCACCACCGGAGGCACGCTCCCGCTGTTTTCAGTCACAGCGGGAGTCGGGCCAGGGGAGGAGCGGCGGCGATCGCCGCTGCTCTTCTCCGATCGTCGGGGAATCTAGTTTGGAGATCCGCCTGCTTGTGTTAAACAGAGCGGGCGGATCTCCTAAGAGACAAACAGTGACAGATTGCAGTGTTCAGCATAGCTGAACATGCAATCTGTCCCTGTGTCACTCAGTCACCTCCCCCCCCCCCCACACGTTAGTAAGCACCAGGCATACATTAACCCCTCCCTCTCCAATAAAATTAACCCCTTCCCTGCCAGTGTCATTTTTACAGTAACAGTGCATATATATATAGCACTGATTACTGTAGTAATGTCACTGGTAACCCCAAAAGTGTCAAAAATGTCAGTCAAGGGTCCGATCTGTCCGTCGCAATGTCGCAGTCCCGCAAAAAAAATTGCAGATCGCCGCCATTACGCGTTAAAAAAAAAAACCACCAAAAATGACAGAAATCTTTCCCTTAGTTAGTAAACGCAACAACGCTTATTGTGATTTTTTTTACCAAACATAGGTAGCAGAAAACAAATTGGACAAAAATTTTTTGGGGGGAATTTCATATAAAAAAATGTTAAAAATATTGTTTTTTTTTCAAAATAAACACTCTTTTTTTGTTTATAGCGCAAAAAGTAAAAATCGCACAGGTGAACAAATACCACCAAAAGAAATCTCTATTTGTGGGGAAAAAAGGACGTAAGTTTCGTTTGGGTACGGCGTCACACGACCGCGCAATTGTCAGTTAAAGTCGCACAGCGCCGAATCACAAAAAGTGGCCCAGACGTAAGACAGCAAAATCCTCCGGTGGTAAAGTGGTTAAAAAAAACAAAATGTTTTCTTTTAAAGTACAGCAGTGCTGAATAGCAAAAAATGTCCTGGTCATAAAGGGGGTAAAACCTTCTGGAGCTGAAGTGCTTAACCACTTGTGGACTGGAAGATTTTCCCCCTTAATGACCAGGGCATTTTTTTTTTTGCGATTCAGCACTGCGTTACTTAAACTCACAATTGCGCGGTCGTGCGACGCTGTACCCAAAAAAAAATTGATGTCCTTTTTTTCCCCACAAATAGAACTTTCTTTTGGTGGTATTTGATCACCTGTGCGATTTTTATTTTGTGCGCTATAAATAAAAAAATAGCGACAATTCTGAAAAAAAAAAACTATTTTCACTTTATGCTATATAACATTCCCATAAAAAAATTAAGATTTAAATTTTTTCATCATTTTAGACCAATTTGTATTCTGCTACATAATTTTGGTAAAAAAAAAAAAAAAAAGAATCCTAATAAGTCTATTTTGATTGGTTTGCGCAAAAGTTATCGCGTTTACAAACTAGGGGAAAAATTTATGCCATTTTTATTTATTTTTTTACTAGTAATGGCGGCGATCTGCTATTTTTAGAGGGACTGCGACATTGCGGCGGACAGATCGGACCCCTGACTGACATTTTTGACACTTTTGGGGGGACCAGTGACATTACTACAGTAATCAGTGCTATAAATATGCACTGTTACTGTAATAATGAGACTAGCAGGGAAAGGGTTAACCCCATATCTCCCAACATTTTGAGATGAGAACGAGGGACACCTACTAGCAAAAGTATGTAGGCATAGGACACACCCCCTGCCACGCCCTCTTAAAGGAGGATGATTAAAAAAAAAAAAAAGGATTAGTTAAACCCAGGGCTTTTTTTTAGCTGGAACTTGGTGGAACTCAGTTCCACCACCTTTGGCTCAGGTCCTCTGCTCCCTGCTCACCACTATCACTTGTAAACAAAGGGTCGCCGTTGAGTTCCTGCACCTTTTTTCTGAGAAAAAAGCCCTGGTTAAACCCATAAATGCTTTTGTTTTTATCACTACTATTCCTTTATATTGGCTTAAAAATTACAAATGTGGCAATTTAGAAATGGGATGAAAGGTTGAGCACTGGGAAACACTTTTTGAAAGATGAAAAGTTTATTTTATATATAACTACATAGATCGGACTAAAAGGAGGGACAAATGAGGAGGAAAGAGGGACAGAGGGACTTTGCTCCAAATCAGGGACAGTCCCTCGAAATCAGGGACAATTGGGAGCTATGGGTTAACCCAGTGGTGATCAAAGTGTGAGCCTAGGGAGTGTTTTTTAACTGTATGGGCGAGGGACTTGTGAAATGATCACAGAGACCTGTGATCCTATATAGAAGGATCACAGGCGCTCTGTGATCATTTTGGAGAGAACAACGGTCTGCTGTGTTTACAACAGCTGACCTGTGTTCTCTCTCAGCGGGGAGCGATCGCTGGTGCCCGGCGGCAATTGGTGCTAAAAATATGCACTGTTACTGTACTAATGACACTGTCAGGGCAGGGGTTAATACCAAGGGTGATCAAGGGGTTAAATGTGAGCCTAGGGGGTGTTTTCTAACTGTGGGGGGGATGGGCTTCTGGAATCAAGACAGGGACCTGTGTTCCTAAATAGAAAAAACACAGGAGCTCTGTGTTGGTTGATGACAGAACAGCGGTCTGCTGTGTTTACAACGGCGGACCGTGGTTCTGTCTTCCCGGGGGAATTGATCGCGGGAGTCTGGTGGCAATTGCAGCCGCCGGGCCCGCAGATCATCTTCCCAGCTCGCGAATCGACACGCGCCCCTACGCTCGCATGGGTACGGCGATTCGCCCAGCCGTGCCAGCCTCCTGCAGTATATCTGCGGCGCGGGCTGTCTGCAAGCTTTTAATAAACAAATTTATTCATGCACATTTTTTTTTTTTAGCTTTATACTTTAACCGGTTGCCGACCGCCGCACGACTATATACTGCGGCGGTCAGCCCCGGCCAGGCAGAGTGACGTATCGATACGTCACTCGCCTGTCACTGACTTGCGAGCCTATTGCGGGTGGGCGCGCGCCCGCCGCGGCTCGTTCACAGACAAGTCAGTGCGTGTGTCCGGCGGACTCGATGTCTGCCGGTCACACTACGATCGCTCCTGTGAAGGGAGAAAGGCGGAGCGGCTTATGTAAACAAGCCGCCTGTCATTCTCCCTGGTGTAAAAATGAAGATCTGACAGTTCTACTATGTAGAACCGTTGATCTTTGCTTTTACACCAATAGCCATGTCCCTTTACATTTAGAAACACGCCCCTAGGACACACTTAACCCCTCCCTGTCCAATAAAGTTAACCCCTTCCCTGCCAGTGTCATTTTTGCAGTAACAGTGCATATATATAGCACTGATTACTGCAGTAATGTCACTGGTACCCCCAAAAGTGTCAAAAATGTCAGTCAAGGGTCCGATCTGTCCGCCGCAATGTCGAAGTACCGCAAAAAAAATCGCAGATCGCCGCCATTACTCGTTAAAAAAAAAAACACCAAAAATGACAAAAATCTTTCCCTTTGTTAGTAAACGCGATAACTTTTGCGCAAACCAATCAAAATATGATTTTTGCGATTTTTTTTACCAAACATATGTAGCGTAAAACAATTTGGCCGAAAATGTTAAAAAATTTAGATTTTTACATTTTTTTGGGGGGGAATTTCATATAAAAAAAAGTGAAAAATATTGTTATTTTTGCAAAAATTACGCTCTTTTTTTGTTTATAGCGCATGATCAAAAAATCGCACAGGTGATCAAATACCACCAAAAGAAAGCTCTGTTTGTGGGAAAAAAAAGGACGTGAAATTCGTTTAGGTACAGCGTCGCACGACCGCGCAATTGTCTGTCAAAGTCACGCAGTAAAAAAACGCAAAAAAACCCCTGGTCTTTTAGCAGCCAAATCCTCCGGGGCTTAAGTGGTTAAAGTCAATCAAATATTGCTCCTCAAAAGCGAAGACAGCGCACTTTCCTGCGGCTCGGGTTAATTTATGCGTTTTCTGATTCACCTGGAGAGCTGCCGGCGTGTAGAAGCCGCGGCGGCGGTACATCCAGCCTGATTATCGCCGGCGTCCCTCTTCATCCCGGATTACAGTTGTTTGTTTCTATGCTCGGGGTTGTTTGCACATATCATTCAGGTGACCCCGGGCGGATACGCCGCTTATCTATAATTTAGCTCTCAGATCTGACGTACCCCGGGCACAAATATCGCACGCGGCAAGCTGCCATCACGCAGCAATTTCCTGCCGCCGGTCCGCGGCAATTATAACCTTTTGTCTTGCGCAGATCTCCTCCTTTGATCCTGGCGGTATCTGGTAACCATTAGCGCACTTTCTTTGTCATGGTAATTACAGTTTCCCCGTGGCTGCCGAGCGCTCGTATTCCCGCCGTGACTCACAGATCAGGGACACGCAGCGCGCTGACAAAGTGACAAGCGATGTTTTAATATTTTTCTTCCTTAAAACAAACAGCGCCTTTAAATATTGTGGTCTCTATGGCAATCCTTGTATGCGAGCGTGCGTTCGTCGCCGCAGAAGTGGCTTTACATTGAAGTGCTGAGAGCGGAGTCATACAATTATACGGAGTCATTATTCATGTTTTATATAATGAAAAAATATATATAAAGATATTCCGGTGAAATGGAATGAATTCTTCTTTTTATTTAAAGTGTTACTAAACCCACAACAGTAAAATCAGTCTGTATATGCAGTAAAGCACACGAGTTATACTCACTGTGGAACCTAAGGGGTTAATCCTCTGCATTGTGTAAAAAGGCTGTTTCATCCTTCCCTTCTTGCATTGTCCCCATAACAGGTCCGGATAATACAGAGCCTTTGGAGTCACTCTGCACATGCTCAGTTTGGTGTGTGTTGCTAGAGAGTATTTTTTTTTTGGGAGAGTGCATTCGATCAGCACAGGGCCAAACTAGACAGAGGGTCAGGGGCCTTGCAGCCTCATAGGACAGTCAGGGGAGGATGAAATCTCCTACTACAAGCTTTAACCAGACACTGATAGAATTATATTTTTTCCCTGGAATGATCACAGAGCTCCTGTTATCCTTCTATATAGGATCACAGGTCTCTATGATCATTTCACAAGCCACGCCCCCCCCCCACACAGTTAGAATCACTCCCCTAGGCTCCCATTTAACCCCTTGATCACCCATAGGGTTAACCCCTTCCCTGCCAGTGTCATTAGTACAGTAATAGTGCATATGTATAGCACTGATTACTGTAGTAATGTCACTGGTCCCCCCAAAAGTGTCAAAAATGTCAGTTAGGGGTCCGATCTGTCCGCCGCAATGTCGCAGTCCCGAAAAAAGTCTCAGATCGCCGCCATTACTAGTAAAAAAAAAAACAATAAAAATTACATAAATCTTTACCGTAGTTAGTAGATGCAATAACTTTTGCGCAAACCAATCAAAATACGCTTATTGCGATTTTTTTTTTACCAAAAATATGTAGCAGACAACAAATTGGCCTAAAATGTTTAAAAATTTTGATTTTTAATTTTTTTTGGGAATGTTATATAGCAGAATGTGAAAATTATTGTTTTTTTTTTCCAGAATTGTTTGTTTATAGTGCAAAAAATAAAAATCGCAGAGGTGATCAAATACCACCAAAGAAAGCTCTATTTGTGGGAAAAAAAGGACATCAATTTTATTTAAAAACAGCGTCGCACGACTGTGCAATTTTCCGTTAAAATAACACAGTGCCGAATTGCAAAAAATGGCCTGGTCATTAAAGGGGCAAATCCTTCCAGTCCAGAAGTGGTTAAGAAGTAATGGCATCGCACAAGTGTCCTGCAGATTCGGAATGCTCAGGTGTGATCAGAGTTTAAAATCCATACCAGACCCTAATCCGAGCATGCAGCCTGGCAGGCCAGAAAAGAGGAGGGGGAGTGAGCGAGCGCCCATCCCCCCCCCCCCCTCCTGAACTATACCAGGCCAAATGACCTCAACATGGGGTGGGTGATTTGGGGTAAGAGGGCTCCCCCACCCAAGTCCCCATGTTGATGAAGGCAAGGGCCTCTTCCCCACAACCCTGGCCAGTGGTTGTAGGGGTCTGAAGGCAGGGGGTTTATCCGAATCTGGAATTTCACCCAAGTGAATGTGTATTCATTCACCAAAAAAAAAGTGTCAAAAATAAAAACACAGACAGTTTTTGACAATTTCTTTATTTAAAAAACAAAAACAATGTCCCCTGGTGTAGATCCATCATCAGACAAATACAGTCTCCTGCCCTCGAGTGCTATGTTAAAGGGACGGCTGTTTAATTGGCTTCTAGGATCTTGCTGCCCTCTCAGGACGATGGGTATCCATACAGACTGCAAACATAGAAAACAAGAGAAGGGTGCACCGACCTAGCGCAATATCATAAGACATTTATTGTAAGATAAAAACACATGCCACACATAGTACTCACAAACATATGCTAATGGTAAGCATGGTAAAGGTTTCTTTTGCAATCCAGAGACCTCCAGAAAAAGAAGTAGTTTTCGATAAAGAAGGAGGACTGGAAGCCGTCCGTAGTGATGGGGCTGACGTGTTTCAAGGGAGAACCCTCTTCATCAGAGCCCTGATCTCAAATGACTAACTAACTACACTATGAAGTACTTCTCTTGTCTCCTGTGGAGTATCTTTACATCCTAACCATCACCTGAGGGATCTAGAAGTGGAATGTTTTTCCAAAGGGGCAGTGCCATTTTTATTCAGGCACTGCCCCTTTGGAAAGAAAAGCAGATTGAGGCACCGTTCACACCATCAGTTCCACACGTTTCCGAGCACTGCGTGTAGGGCATCCCATTCATTTCAATGGATTGCCCTACACGCGAGAAATGCTCAAAAGAAGTCTCTGACCCTTTAGAGAAATCGCGCTGCACCGAAAACCCCTTGGAACATTGGGTGATTACCTGACTATCTGAAATGGATGTCCATAGTTCCCTCTGAGACCTTAATTCAGCTATTCACCTATTTGAACCCTCTTTACTAATGGCGCTTTTCCACTGCATGGAACCGAACGGTTCGGTTCGCTTTTGCGCTTTTCCACTGCTGGTACCGCATGGTAAGATGTTGGAATGGTTCGGTACGGTACGGTACGCGGCGCTTTTCCACTACATGGAACCGAACGGTACAGCTCGCTAAAACAGTACCACCTCGATTGTGGTTCCAAGAGGTACCATACCGGTACCATATCCCACAATCCTTTGCATGCAGCTGACTGTTTGTCACTACTAGCCACTGATTGGTCAGAGAATCGTTGTTATCCCACCCACTTACTTTAGTACTACTTTAGTGGAAAAGCAAACCATACCAAACCGTACCGAACCGTTCCAACACCGTACCATGCAGTACCATGCAGTGGAAAACCAAACCGGGCCAAGCAGGGGAAAACCAATCAAGGCCGAGTAGAGCCGAGCCGGTACTTGCAGTGGAAAAGTGCCATAAGTACCCCTGAGGAAGCCAGAAAGACAAAACGCATCGGGAGGAGTCTGCTTCCCTCCTTCACTTACATCAGTCATACTGTATGATACAGCAGATCTGTGGGAGGGTTTGAACTTCTATAGTTTGAGGGTGGTGAATTCATGTATTTGTTTTATCATGTGTGATACCATTCCTGGGTAGAGGATTTTATTTGTGATCTATGACAGCCTTTTTAAACCAAGGTGCCCAGGCACCCTGGGGTGCCTTTAGGTGACTTCAGGGGTGCCTTGGCAAAATACCTAGAAATTGCCCAAAAACTGTAAACAAGCCAGCGGGTGGATCAAGCCTGCCTATTAGTTACCCCAAGGCACAGGATTTCATTGTGCACCATTACAACCTTCTAGCCTCCAGTGACAAAATGAATGATGAAATCGGTTGATAAGGAGAACGTCGGGCACCTTCCCCTCTCCTTCAGCACTGGGGTTCACATTAGCTGAGTGAGGAAGAGAAACCGAGGGAGAAGAGAAACATTGGAATACTAGTCAGAACCAGTGTGCAAAGATGTATTTTGCTTTGGAAAAATAAATCACCTCTAATGTTGGGTGTCCTTCGCATGTGGATGCTTAGTTTAGTTTTTTACATTTTAGAATGGGGTGCCCTGAGATTGTGTGGCATTTTAAAGGGTGCCTTGAATGAAAAAGGGTTAAGAAATACTGATCTATGATAATATTTTTATTGTAAATGAATAAAGTACGGTAATAACTTTTATGAGTTATGTATTTTGGATCATTCTGAGTGGGGAAGTCAGCACCGTGAAAGTCCCGTTTTCTCTTTCCTTTTTTGTGTTATCTTCTGAAAGCCGACCGCCGACTCTATAGAACGATATCGGGTTGATGCCCGCAGCTGCATATCACCCCGGTACAACCACTTCTCCGAGCCGACTTACAGGTACGCTGATTCATGGGAATTGGTTACCTACATTAAGACCTGCGGCAGGCAGCCTCTCCTGCGCGAACTGATGCAGCTCTACGTTGGTCGTGCGCGTGGTGCTGGGGGGGGGGGGGCGAGCGTGCGCCGCTGCTGGCGCGCTCCCACCCAGGTGTGCTCCCACCCCCACTAGGCAACAGGGATGCCGATGCACGGGGGCCAGCGGCCACGATTGCCGCTGGGCATCCACGATCACTCTACGCTGAGAGAGGACGGTCAGCGCTTGTAAACACAACTGACTAATCTTCTCTCTGAAATGATCACAGAGTGCCTGTGATCCTTCTATATAGGATCACAGGTCCCTGTGATCATTTCACAAGTCCCTTGCCCATACAGTTAGAAAACACTCCCCTAGGCTCACACTTAACCCTTTGATCACCCCTAGGTTATCCCCTTCCCTGCCAGTGTCATTATTACAGTAACAGTGCATATTTTTAGCTCTGATTACTGTAGTAATGTCACTGGTATCCCCAAAAATGTAAAAAATGTCAGTTAGGGGTCCAATCTGTCCGCCGCAATGTCGCAGCCCCGCTAAAAATCGCAGATCGCCGCCATTACTAGTAAAAATTAATAAAAAAATAAAAATGACATAAATCTTTCCCCTAGTTTGTAGAGGCGATAACTTTTGCGCAAACCAATCAAAATACGCTTATTGTGTTTTTTTGTTTACCAAAAATATGTAGCAGAATACAAATTGGCCTTAAAGCGGAGTTCCGGGCACAGATGTGATTTTTCAACAAGCATACCCCCGGGACAGTCAGGGCTAGCACATTCCACAATGGCTAGCCTCTGATCTGTCCCGGTTCGCACTTACCTTTTAGAAGAAATACTCACTTATAAAATTTCTTCCACAGCGTTTCCATCTCTCTTGTGGGCAGCTGAAGCCGGCGCGGTCCTCTTCTGCGTCTTCTTCCGCGTCTTCTTGTCCCAGAATGCGCCTGCACCGGCCCCGCACATCATTTCCGGTGCGGCGCCGCATTCCTAAACAGCTTCTGGGCATGCCCAGAAGCTGTTTAGCAGGGGAATGCGGCGTCGCCCGGAAATGACGTGCGGGGCCGGTGCCGTCGCATTGATTCCTGGGAGCGATGACGTTCAGCTCCCAGGAATCATCGCGAGGCAGGAAGTGACGGGGAGAGCCGCGGCTCCGAGGGAGGAAGTACCCTGAGGTGAGTATTTACGATCGTCAATTACAAGGTGAGTTTTAAAAAAAAAAAAAAACCTAACTATCCAATTCCTTTTCAGGTTATCCAGAACTAGTGGACGGGCACAAAAAAAAAACATCGATTTTGTGCCCGGAACTCCGCTTTAAGTGCCGGTTCACACTTCCGCGTGTACGGTGATCGCATGTAATATCGGAGCGCACTGCTCCTTCATTACATGCGATCGGATGTGCAGTGCGAATTCAGCCATACACTTTGTATGGCTAAATTCGCACAGTAACCCGCACAAAAGTCGCACATTTTTTCAGCTGCATCAGGATCTGTCAGATCGCACTGCGATATGCGATCAAACTGGGGGTGTCGTTAACATTTCATTGAAACCCCCAGCGTATCGCATATGGCAGTGTGAACTGCCAGATGTGCGTTTGCGATGCGGAAACAGGCTGCGAATTCGCAGCCTTCCCGCATCGCACAAGTGTGACCCGGCACTTAAAGCGGAGTTCCACCCGAAATGTATACTTACCTCCATCTTCTCGCTCCCGGTCACCTGAAAAACAAATGGATAATCGCAATTTTTTTTTTTTTTTCACTTACCTTTTAGAGAAAATATACTCACCTTACTTCCTTCTTCCTCCCCTCGGCGGCCACGGCGATTCGTCACTTCCTGGCTTTTGCAATGATTCCTGGGAGCTGAACGTCATCGCTCCCAGGAATCATTGCGCCTGCACCGGCCCCGACGTCAGTTCCGGGGCGCGCGCGTCATTCCCTTCTAAACAGCTTCTGGGCATGCCCAGAAGCTGTGGAGGGATGACGCGCGCGACCCGGAAGTGACGTCGGGGCCGGTGCAGTGCATCGTGGGACCGAAGAAGGAGGAAGAGGACCGAAGAGGACGCGGAAGAGGATCTCGCTGGCTTCAAGCTGCCCACACCCGAGATGGCAGCGCTGGAGAAGACAATTTCAAGGTAAGTATTTCTCCTGAAAGGTAAGTGCAACCCGGGACAGATCAGAGGCTAGCCATTGTGGAATGTGCTAGCCCTGACTGTCCCGGGGGTATTTTTATAAAAAAATGTATAACTAGGGTGGAACTCCGCTTTAAGAATGAAAAATGTTGATTATAAATCTTTTTTTTTTTCGGGAATGTTTTATAGCAGAATGTGAAAAATCTTGTTTTTTTAGGGGTCCGATCTGTCCGCCGCAATGTCGCAGTCCCGCTAAAAATCGCTGATCGCCGCCATTACTAGTAAAAAAAAAAAAAAATTACATAAATCTTTCCCCTAGATTGTAGGGGATAACTTTTGTGCAAAGCAATCAAAATACGCTTATTGGGCTTTTTTTTTAATCAAAAATATGTAGCAGAATACAAATTGGCCTAGAAGGATGAAAAATTTTGATTTTTTTTTTTGAGAATGTAATGTAGCAGAATGTGAAAAATATTGTTTTTTTATTTTCAGAATTGTCGCTCTTTTTTTGTTTATAGCGCAAAAAAAAAAAAAATCACAGAGGTGATCAAATACCACCAAAAGAAAGCTCTGTTTGTGGGAAAAAAAGGACGTCCATTTTATTTAGGTACAGTGTCGCACGACCGCGCAATTTTCTGGTAAAGTAACGCAGTGCCGAATCGCAAAAAATAGCCTTGTCATTAAGGGGGCAAATCCTTCCGGTCCAGAAGTGGTTAATATATCGGCCTGGAAGCCATGATGGCTTTACAATATAAGAAGCATTGGTTGCAAGGATGTACTTTCTGGCAGCACAGTTTGGAGACAAGATTTTATTTCTCAGCCAGATTAAACAGTCGCAGATATGTAAAATAAGAAGAACGGCATCTGCTCCAATCACAGCCTTATCTGCGGAATTACCGTATTTAAGGCATTAGATAAAAAGTAACAAAAGGCATTAGCGCTTTGTTCGCCTCTAAAACACACACTGTACAATAGAACCTCATTGAATACCCGTTTTCCGGCAGACGTTTCATCCTGTCCTGAATTATGAAAGCTTTATTTGAAATAATTGGTTGAATTGCCGCATTATAAGCCGCCTCCTCGTCCTCAGAGCACCCCGCGCCGCCGACCGTTTTCTCTGGGACACAGAGCGATACATTCTGATTCATTCAGCTTATAATTGTTTCTGTTTTTGTAGGTGAAGTGAATTTTGTGATGATAGTTTTATTTTTTTTTTTAACTTTTTTTTTTTTTTTTTTTCTGTTATTAAAAAAAGGAAGATCTCTGAAATGAAAGTGTTCAGGATTTCAAGTGTGGGCTATCTATGCAAAGAATAGCAACAGGTTCTCTTTAACCACTTCTGGACCGGAAGGATTTGCACTCTTAATGACCAGCCCATTTTTTGGGATTCGGCAATGAGTTACTTTAACCACTCTACTACCGCTCACAGTAATACTACTGCGGCAGAGTGGCTCGTTCCCGTCCAGTCACGTAGTATTAACGTGACTGGACTCCTCCCCTTCTGGGCGGCACTTGCGCGCCGCCGGAGGCTCGCTCCCGCTGTTTTCATTCACAGCGGGAGTCGGGCCAGGGGAGGAGCAGCGGCGATCGCCGCTGCTCTTACCCGATCGTCGGGGATCGAGTCTGGAGATCCGCCCGCTGTGTGTAAACACAGCGGGCGGATCTCCATAGTGACAGGGAGTGACAGATCGGACTGTTCAGCATAGCTGGACATCCGATCTGTCCATGAATCACATAGTCACCTCCCCCCCTACACGTCAGTAAGCACCAGGCATACATTAACCCCTCCCTCTCCAATAAAATTAACCCCTTCCCTGCCAGTGTCATTTTTACAGTAACAGTGCATATATATAGCACTGATTACTGCAGTAATGTCACTGGTACCCCCAAAAGTGTCAAAAATGTCAGTCAGGGGTCCGGTCTGTCCGCCGCAATGTCGCAGTCCCGCAAAAAAAATCGCAGATCGCCGCCATTACGCGTTAAAAAAAAAACACCAAAAATGACAGAAATCTTTCCCTTTGTTAGTAAACGCAATAACTTTTGCGCAAACCAATCAAAATACGCTTATTGCGATTTTTTTTACCAAACATATGTAGCATAAAACAAATTGGCCAAAAACTTTTAAAAAAATTGGTTTTTACATCTTTTTTGGGGGGAATTTCATATAAAAAAATGTGAAAAATATTGTTATTTTTTCAAAATAAACGCTCTTTTTTTGTTTATAGCGCAAAAAGTAAAAATCGCACAGGTGATCAAATACCACCAAAAGAAAGCTCTGTTTGTGGGAAAAAAAGGACGTAAATTTCGTTTGGGTACGGCGTCGCACGACCGCGCAATTGTCAGTTGAAGTCGCACAGCGCCGAATCGCAAAAAGTGGCCTGGACGGAAGACAGCAAAATCCTCCGGTGGTAAAGTGGTTAACCACTTTACCACCGGAGGATTTTGCTGTCTTCCGTCCAGGCCACTTTTTGCGATTCGGCGCTGTGCGAATTTAACTGACAATTGCGCGGTCGTGCGACGCCGTACCCAAATGAAATTTACATCCTTTTTTTCCCCACAAACAGAGCTTTCTTTTGGTGGTATTTGATCACCTGTGCGATTTCTACTTTTTGCGCTATAAACAAAAAAAGAGCGACAATTTTTAAAAAATAACAATATTTTTCACATTTTTTTATATGAAATTCCCCCCAAAAAAATGTAAAAATCAAATTTTTTTTTTCATTTTAGGCCAATTTGTTTTCTGCTACATATTTTTGGTAAACAAAATTGCAATAAGCGTATTTTGATTGGTTTGCGCAAAAGTTATTGCGTTTACTAACTAAGGGAAAGATTTCTGTCGTTTTTGGTGTTTTTTTTTTTTAACGAGTAATGGCGGCGATCTGTGATTTTTTTTTGCGGGACTGCGACATTGCGGTGGACAGATCCGACCCTTGACTGACATTTTTGACACTTTTGGGGGTACCAGTGACATTACTACAGTAATCAGTGCTATACATATGCACTGTTACTGTAAAAATGACACTGGCAGGGAAGGGGTTAATTTTATTGGAGAGGGAGGGGTTAATGTATGCCTGGTGCTTACTGACATGTGTGGGTGGAGGTGACTGAGTGACACAGGGACAGATCTCATGTTCAGCTATGCTGAACCCTGCAATCTGACCCTGCCTGTCACTTAGGAGATCCGCTCGCTTTGTTTACACAAGTGGGCGGATCTCCAGACTCGATTCCCCGACGATCGGGGAAGAGCAGCGGCCCGATCTTGGCCCGACTCCCGCTGTGACTGAATACAGTGGGAGCGAGCCTCCGGCGGCGCGCGCGCGCCGCAGAGAAGGGGGAGGGTCTGCCGACGTAGGTCTATGTCGCCAGACCTACAACAGCCACTTTGCCGCAGTAGTGCTCTAGTGAGCAGACGGCAAGTGGTTAAACAAATAATTTGTGTCAGTAATGTATTCATGTAGACTTGTAAATTTTTTTGTAAATATTAATTGTAACCCCAATCATAGCACAGGGGCGTTTGCACTGTAAAAAGTGGCTAAGATGTGCTGTGAGATATGAAGAGATTTGTATAATAGCAGCATTAGTATGAGGAGTGCCTTAGTAAGAATCGCAGTCACCCTCCCAATAACTTGTGTCTGGCTCACTCCCAAATCATGACAGTTATCGGCTGGAAAGGAGACGGCTGCAGAATCCAGACATTATAGTGAGCCGCCTCTTATGGCATCTCCAGCTCCTCACTTGTATTTATTCCATATTTATGGGGAAGCTGTTACTGTATTATGCAGCTTAATCTACAGAACATAAATAAATATACAACAGGACAGTCTAGAGATGCTGAGCTCGGAGCAATGTGCTGTGTGTGGGTACTGAAGAGCAAATCCAACCAAACAGGGGGGCTCTAATGGGGACCTTTATGTAAATGGGACTCTAATGGGGACCTTGATGTAAGGGGGAACTCTAATGGGGACCTTTATGTATATGGGACTCTAATGGGGACCTGGATGTAAGAGGAACTCTAATGGGGACCTTGATGTAAGTGGGAGTCTAATGGGGACCTTGATGTAAGTGGGAGTCTAATGGGGACCTTGATGTAAGGGGAACTCTAATGGGGACCCTGATGTAAGGGGAACTGTAATGGGGATCTTGATGTAAGGGGATATCTAATGGGGACCTTTATGTAAGGGGAACTCTAATGAGGACCCTGATGTAAGAGGTACTTTAATGGGGACCTTTATGTATGGGGGTCTCTAATGGGGACCTTTATGTAATTGGGACTCTAATATGGACCTTTATGTAATTGGGACTCTAATGGGGACCTTAATGTAAGGGGGAACTCTAATGGGGACCTTTATGTAAGAGGGGACTCTAATGGGGACCTTAATGTAAGGGGGAACTCTAATGGGGACCTTTATGTAAGATGGGACTCTAATGGGGACCTTAATGTAAGGGGAACTCTAATGGGGACCTTTATGTAAGTGGGACTCTAATGGGGACCTTGATGTAAGGCGAACTCTAATGGGGACCTTTATGTATATGGGACTCTAATGGGGACCTGGATGTAAGAGGAACTCTAATGGGGACCTTGATGTAAGTGGGAGTCTAATGGCACTTTTCCACTGCTTTTTCCACTTCCACTGCACTTTTCCAAGTACCGGCTAGTACCGGCTCGGCTCTACTCGGCCCTGCTTGGCCCGGTTTGCTTTTCCACTGCGGTACCGCATGGTATAGTGTTGGAACGGTTCGGTACGGTATGGTATAGGTTTGCTTTTCCACTAAAGTAGTACTAAAGTTAAGTGGGTGGGATAACAACGGGGTGGGTGGGATTCTCTGACCAATCAGTGGCTAGTAGTGACTGCATGCAAAGGATTGTGGGATATGGTACCAGTTTGGTACCTGTTGGAACCACAATCGAGTAGGTACTGTTTTTTCAGAGCCGTACCGTACCGTACTGTTCGGTTCCATGCAGTGGAAAAGCAAACCTATACCGTACCGAACCGAACCGTTCCGACCCTATACCATGCGGTACCAGCAGTGGAAAAGCACAAAAGTGTGCCGAACCGGTACGGTTCCATGCAGTAGAAAAGCGCCATTATGGGGACCTTGATGTAAGTGGGAGTCTAATGGGGACCTTGATGTAAGGGGAACTCTAATGGGGACCCTGATGTAAGGGGAACTGTAATGGGGATCTTGATGTAAGGGGATATCTAATGGGGACCTTTATGTAAGGGGAACTCTAATGAGGACCCTGATGTAAGAGGTACTTTAATGGGGACCTTTATGTATGTGGGTCTCTAATGGGGACCTTGATGTAAGGGGAACTCTAATGGGGACCTTGATGTAGGAGGAACTCTAATGGGGACCTTAGTGTAAGGGGAACTCTAATGGGGTCCTTTATGTAAGTGGGACTCTAATGGGGACCTTGATGTAAGAGGAACTCTAATAGGGACCTTGATGTAAGGGGGACTCTAATGGGGACCTTGATGTAAGGGGAACTCTAATGGGGACCCTGATGTAAGGGACAACTCTAATGGGGACCTTGATTATCTAATGGGACCTTTATGTAAGGGGATATCTAATGGGGACCTTTATGTAAGGGGAACTCTAATGGGGACCCTGATGCAAAGGGGACTCTGATTTAGGATGGGAGGACTCCTAAGGCAGACTCTGATTTACCTTGCTCTCTGATAGGGACCCTGATGTAAGGGGGGACTCTGCTGGAGACCCAAATGTAGGGGGGACTCTAATGGGGTCCCTAATGCAAGGGAGAATGTGATGTAAGGGGGAACTCTAATGGGGATTTTGATGTAAGGGGGGCACTGATGGTAATTTTTTTGGCATGCAATTATTTGTAAACTATAATAATAATAATGTGGTTCAGTAAAATCGCAATAAGCATATTTTGATTGCGCAAAAGTTATTGCGTCTACTAACTACGGGAAAGATTTATGTAATTTTTATTGTTTTTTTTTTTTTACTAGTAATGGCGGCAATCTGCGATTTTTTGCAGGACTGCGACATTACGGCGAACAGATCGGACCCCTAACTGACATTTTTGACACTTTTGGAGGGACCAGTGACATTACTACAGTAATCAGTGCTAAAAATATGCACTGTTACTGTACTAATGACACTGGCAGGGAAGGGGTTAACCCTATGGGTGATCAAAGGGTTAAATGTATGCCTCATGCTTACTGACGTGTGTGGGGGGAGGGGGGGTTCTATGACAGACGCAGAGATCGCAGGTTCAGCTATGCTGAATCTGCTGATCTCCTCCTGTCTGTCACTGAGAAGATCCGCCTGCTTTGTTTACATAAGCAGGTGGGTCTTCTCACACTTTCCCCAATGATCGGGGAAGGGAGGCGGCAATCGCTGCCTCTCCTCCCCCGGCCTGACTCCTGCTGGGTCTAAACGCAGCGGGAGCGAGCCTCCGGCGGCGCGGCCGCGCCGCCGAGACCACTAGGAGTTCAGTGACGTAGGTCTACGTCACTGGACCCAGGGGAGCCGCAATGCCATAGCAGGATTACTGTGACCAGTCGGCAAGTGGTTAAACCCCACGGTCTACCTGAGTATTGTTGCTGACCATGTCCATCCCTTTATGACTACAGTGTCCCCATCTTCTGATGGCTCCTTCCAGCAGGATAATGCACCATGTCACAAAGCTCCAATCATCTCACCACTGGTTTCTTCACCATGATAATGAGGTCACTGTACCAGTGTTAATTTTGGCAGCAAATTTCAATTTAGTTTTAGTCTTAGGACTAAAATGGCATTTTAGTTTTAGTCCCATTTTAGTCTTCTGCAAGTGTTTTAGTTTTAGTCGTATTTAGTCGACTAAAACTCCAGTACATTTTAGTTGACTAAAACATCTTACATTTTAGTCGACTAAAACGTCCTTCATTTTAGTAATCTAAATGATCATGGTCAGGTCAGAGAGGAGGCCTGTAATGCTGCTGCCTGCAGTCAGTGCAGTGAGTGCACACAGTGCTGCTCAGAGTGCTGGATGGGGGTCTCAGGTTTAAGGGTGGTCTCTGGTCTGACTCTGAACTGAAGTTGTTGAACAGGATGGGCCGGGCGGGCCTCAGCGGCCTATATGTACGCACACAGTCCTGGATGGATGGCGGAATCGGATGAAAGTGGTGACTGGTGAGTGGTCTGAGGGGACTCAGGGAGGCAGTAATAGCTGGCCCAGGTGTTAACTCACAGTGGGTGCTCTGCTCTGGATGTGGTGGTGGCCGGGTGCCAGTGCCAGTGATAAGTCGGGCCTGGCGCGTCTGGCTGTAGTGCTGCAGCTGCAGTGCTCTGCTGAGGTCAGGTGACTGGTCTCGAATCGACTCTCTTGTAGTAGTCCACTCCTCACGTCGGACATCACAGGGCACGCCACGCCAGACGCCACACAGGCGGAGCTCCGTGAAAACCGGAAGTTGGGTACACGTCCCTGTCTCACATTCTCGTTTAGTTTTCGTTCATTAACGAAAACGGATTTGATTTTCGTCATAGTTGTCGTCATTTGACAAAAATGTGCTATACTTTGTGTCTCGTTTTCGTCAGTTGAAAAATGCCGGTGACGAAAGCGGTGACGAAAACGTTTTCTTTGATGAAATTAACACTGCTGTAAACTCCATTGGCTGTAATGTCATTGCACATATCACCTGAATATATTACCAACATTAAATATTAGGGAAAAATATAAGAAAAGCCTTTTTCTTAATTGTTTAGTTTTCAGCAGCTTAGTAGATGCTCCTTACTTATGTGTATGCGGTGGTGGAATACATGTTTAAACTTTAATGTGCTATTATTACATGCTCTGGATGGAATTGTGTTGCCGATATAGAAATGGCCAGCAGAGGAGTGTTAATTTTGATGATGTAAATTTTTTATTTAGTTTTAGTTATAGTCTTATGACTAAAATGCCATTTTAGTTTTAGTCGTATTTTAGTCTTAATACTAAAATGCCATTTTAGTTTTAGTCGTATTTTAGTCATCTGAATTGTTTTAGTTTTAGTCGTATTTTAGTCGACTAAAATTGTGTTCATTTAGTCGACGAAAACATTTTAGTCAGTTTTAGTCGACGAAATTAACACTGCACTATACTCCAATGGACTCCACACACCACATCTCATCCAATAGGGCACCTTTTTTAGATGTGGTGGAACGGGAGATTCACATCATGGATGTGCAGCCGACAAATCTGCAGCAACTGGGTAATGCTATCTTGTCACTATGGAGCAAAATCTCTGAGGAATGTGTCCAACACCTTGTTGGATCTATGCCACGAAGAATGAATGCAGTTCTGAAGGAAAAAGGGGTCCAACCCGGTACTAGCAAGGTGTACCTAATAAAGTGGCGGGTGAGTGTATATAACTATAACTACATCATACTAATAGAATGTCTCTGACCCGGCCCCATACTATATAACCTGGTACCATGAAATGTGCGGAGATTCCTTTATCTGAAATAAAACAGCGTATGAAGACATTTCATTCAACCCATTTATCAGGACCACAGCAACTCCCAGTCCTCAGTCTCCCTTATCTCTCCTATGATAAGTATGGAATGTGTTTTTGTACGTTTTGATATCTGCCGCTACAAGATGAAAAGTCTATCTCCGCCAGATGAGATTGTTCACGAATGTCGAGTGTTTCCCATTTTGCAACATCTTTTTTTTTTTTTTTTTGTGGAAGACTTCTGATGGGAAGTTTTTGTATCCAACATGAAAGTCATTTTTTTTTAACTTAATGCATTCCCTGCCCAAAGGTAAAAAATGTTTTGTCATTTGCTTTGCCCTTCCATCCGAGTCCGGTATTGATCCGGTGCTGTGCCCGTCTGCTGCTCTTATGTCCTCTCTCCCCGCTCTCACTGGATTTGCTGAGGCAGTAGACACCGCCCCCCCCATTCTAAATGTGTCCCACTACTTCCTGTTTGAGATACACCCCTTATCTGTAAACTCCACCCCTTCCTTTTAGGCTCCACTTCTTCCTATTAGAGCTCCACCTGCTCGGGGGGGGGGGGCCTGAGAGAGGGGGGTGAGGGGGGAGAGAGAGGGGTAGGAGGGAGAGAGGGGGCGAGATAGATGGTGGTGATAGAGAGTGGGTGAGAGAGAGAAAGAAGAGTGAGAGGGACGGTGAAAAGAGAGAGGAGGAGGTAAGAGAGAGAGGGGGAAAGAGGTCGGAGAGAGAGGGGGAGGTGAGGGGTGAGGAAGAGAGGGGGTGAGAGAGAGGGGGGTAAGAGAGAAAGGGGAGGGGAGAGGGAGTGGGGAAAGAGGTGGGGGGAGAGAGAGGGTGGTGATAGAGAGGGTGTAAGAGAGAGATAGAAGGGTGAGAGGGACGGTGGAAAGAGAGAGAGGGGGAAAGAGGTCGGAGAGAGAGGGGGGGTTAGGGGAGAGGAAAAGAGGGGGTGAGAGAGAGGGGGGTAAGAGAGAAAGGGGGGTGAGAAAGGGAGCAGGGAAACAGGAGGGGGAGAGAGAGGGGGGTTGAGATAGACGGTGATGATAGAGAGGGGGTAAGAGAGAGAGAGAAGGGTGAGAGGGACGGTGGAAAGAGAGAGGAGGGGATAAGAGAGAGAGGGGGAAAGAGAAAGGGGAGAGAGGGGGAGGTGAGGGGAGAGGAAGAGAGAGTGTGAGAGAGAGTGAGGGGGGGTGAGCAAGAGGGGGGGGGATAAGAGAGAGAGGGGGAAAGAGGTGGTGGAGGTGAGGGGAGAGGAAGAGAGAGGGTGAGAGAGAGAGGGGGTTGAGAGAGAAGGGGAAAGGGAGAGGGAGTGACGGAGAGGGGGGCTCCCCTATCCCCCCCATACTAAACTAGGAGATTCTTTCACCCCCCCCCCCCCCAAAAAAAAACTACACCAGACTCTCACCTTCCTGCAGCCCCCCCCCCCCCCGCTCTTTTTTACCAGCTGTGTGCAGTGAGGCTGCTAAGACATGATCACAGCCCTGGATTCCGACCTGCTCTGCCAAATGAGCTACTTCCAGGATCAGAGACTGCAGCCTCCTGCTTGTTTTTCTTTGTGGTCATCTGAGGCTGCCCCTGGTGTCACCCCCCCCCCCGCAGGTGTCATCCAGTGTGGTCTGCACCCCCATAGCGACGCCACTGCTCGTAATGTCCCATCTGCCTGGGGGTGGCGCAAAAATACCACCCAAGGGAAACGCCTTGTTTGCTGTGGGGTAGATACGCCCTGGCATCAGTGTCCACAATTACCAGAAAGTCCCCCATCACATCGCCTCTTATCCATCTTTGATCCAGGCTACACTGAGTCTCATGCTCACGGCAGCCTGGGGGAACCCAAATGCACCCCGGGGTGCCGCAGCACTCTGGCTAAAAATGTTTTAGCAGTACAAGGGTCACTTTTTAGTGACACTAAGTAACGTCCCCGGTGCTGATATGTTTACAAAACTTTTTGACTAAACTTAGCCTTTAACCACTTGCCGTCCGCCAGCAGTATATGTATACTGCGGCAGGTCGGCTCTGTCCTGCGAAACGACGTACCTGTACGTCACTTCGCGGAACCACGAGTAGGGGCGCGCGCGCACCCATTTGCCACAGGGGGGAGCCAATCAGCGGGTTCGGCGGCTGCTATTGCTGCCGGGCACCCACGATCGCTCCCCGTGGAAACAGAACAGCGGTCTGCCATTCTAAACACGGCAGACCGCTGTTCTGTCAGTAATGAACACAAGGATCCTTTGTTCCTCTTATTTAGGAACACAGGTCTCTGTGTTCATGCAGCAAGCCCACCCCCCCTCCCCACAGTTAGAAAGCACCCCTTAGAGACACATTTAACCCTTTGATCGCCCCTGGTGTTAACCCCTTCCCTGCCAGTGTCATTATTACAGTAACAGTGCATATTTTTAGCACTGATTACTGTAGTAATGTCACTGGTCCCCCAAAAAGTGTCAAAAATCTCAGTTAGGGGTCCGATCTGTCCGCCGCAATGTTGCAGTCCCACTAAAAATCGCAGATCGCATTACTAAAAAAAAAATAAAGAAAAATTATATAAATATTTCCCCTACTTTGTAAACGCAATAACTTTTGCGCATACCAATCAATATAGACTTATTGGGATTTTTTTTTTTACCAAAAATATGTAGCAGAATATAAATTGGCCTTAAAATGATGAAAAAATTTGATTTTTAATTTTTTTTTTATCGGGAATGTTATAAAGCAGAAAGTAAAAAAAAAAAAATATATATATATATATATATATATATATATTTATATATATATATATATATTTTTTTTTTTTTTTTTTCAGAATTATCGCTCTTTTTTTGTTTATAGTGCAAAAAATAAAAATCGCACAGGTGATCAAATACCACCAAAAGAAAGCTCTATTTATGGGGGAAAAAAAGGACATCAATTCTATTAGGGTACAGCGTCGCATAACCGCGCAATTGTTAGTTAAATGAATGCATAAAATGGCCTGGTCATTAGGTGAGAAAACCTTCTGTGGCTAAAGTGGCTAAAGAGGATTAAATACAAGGTTTGATTTGGGTATCAAATTAAAAGAAAGAAAGAAGCTAAGATACATTAAAAAAAAACAAAAAAAAAAACCTTTTGTTTATGACGTGATTTTGTTTGTTGTGGTCTTTTTTTCTTTTATTTACTTCAATTTTCAAAATTAAAAGTCAGTATTTTAGGAGCTGACATTTCGGAAGCCAATATTGTCTCTAAATCCTGGATTATTAAACTTTGCAAAGCGAATCTCTCACAATTTTGCAAAGTGGTTTATCTGGCCCTGCTCGCCTTCCTTTCATTAAATTTTGTGCCGTGACTTTTTTTTTTTTTGCAGCGCTCCATAGCCAGCGCTGACCTTGCATTCACAAGCAGCCGGCAAATTTTAAAATAGATCCTGCAATGTGAGAACAGCACATTAGTGTGGAAGAGATGTGTCACTGTTCATTAAAATAAAAACATGGGCAGCTTGGGATTATCATGTAATGTCATGTGGTAGATGCCCCTGGCACTGCCGGGTAAATATAGCCCTTCGACACCAGCCTGGAACTCACATGTATAGAACTCCCCACCCTTCCCTTTTTTTGGACCCAGATCGCTCTGTCCCTTTAGGGCTAATGTACAGGTCTGTATAAATACATTTCAAGTAGACTGATAAGTAAAGCAAAAAAATGTACTGTCATCCAAATCCAAATGGCTGCTTCGAGCAAAAGACTAAAAATGTGAAATAAATACTGTATATACAGTATCTCACAAAAGTGAGTACACCCCTCACATTTTTGTAAATATTTTATTCTATCTTTTCATGTGACAACACTGAAGAAATGACACTTTGCTACAATGTAAAGTAGTGAGTGTACAGCTTGTATAACAGTGTAAATTTGCTGTCCCCTCAAAATAACTCAACACACAGCCATTAATGTCTAAACCACTGGCAACAAAAGTGAGTACACCCCTAAGTGACAATGTCCAAATTGGGCCCAAAGTGTCAACATTTTGTGTGGCCACCATTATTTTCCAGCACTGCCTTAACCCTCTTGGGCATGGAGTTCACCAGAGCTTCACAGGTTGCCACTGGAGTCCTCTTCCACTCCTCCATGACAACATCACAGAGCTGGTGGATGTTAGAGGTCTTGCACTCCTCCACCTTCCATATGAGTATGCCCCACAGATGCTCAATAGGGTTTAGGTCTGGAGACATGCTTGGCCAGTCCATCACCTTTACCCTCAGCTTCTTTAGCAAGGAGGCGTGTTTGGGGTCATTATCACATTCGAATACTGCCCTGCGGCCCAGTCTCTGAAGGGAGGGGACCATGCTCTGCTTCAGTATGTCACAGTACATGTTGGCATTCATGGTTCCCTCAATGAACTGTAGCTCCCCAGTGCCGGCAGCACTCATGCAGCCCCAGACCATGACACTCCAATCACCATGCTTGACTGTAGGCAACACACACTTGTCTTTGTACTCCTCACCTGGTTGCCCCCACACACGCTTGACACCATCTGAACCAAACAAGTTTATCTTGGTCTCATCAGACCACAGGACATGGTTCCAGTAATCCATGTCCTTAGTCTGCTTGTCTTCAGCAAACTTTTTGCGGGCTTTCTTGTGTATCATCTTTAGAAGAGGCTTCCTTCTGGGACGAAAGCCATGCAGACATTATGGATGCAGTGTGCGGCGTATGGTCTGAGCACTGACAGGCTGACCCCACACCCCTTCAACTTCTGCAGCAATGCTGGCAGCACGTCTATTTCCCAAAGACAACCTCTGGATATGACGCTGAGCATGTGCACTCGACTTCTTTGGTTGATTATGGTGAGGCCTGTTCTGAGTGGAACCTCTCCTGGTAAACAGCTATATGGTCTTGGCCACCATGCTGCAGCTCAGTTTCAGGGTCTTGGCAATCTTCTTATAGCCTAGGCCATCTTTATGTAGAGCAACAATTCTTTTTTTTTTCAGATCCTCAGAGAGTTCTTTGCCATGAGGTGCCATGTTGAACTTCCAGTGACCAGTATGAGAGAGTGAGAGCGATAACACCAAATTTAACAAACCTGCTCCCCATTCACCCCTGAGACCTTGTAACACTAATGAGTCGCATGACATCGGGGGAGGGAAAATAGCTAATTGGGCCCAATTTGGATATTTTCACTTGCCAGCGGTTTAGACATTAATGGCTGTGTGTTGAGTTATTTTGAGGGGACAGCAAATTTACACTGTTATACAAGCTGTACACTCACTACTTTACATTGTAGCAAAGCGTCATTTCTTTAGTATTGACACATGAAAAGATATAATAAAATATTTACAAAAATTTGAGGGGTGTACTCACTTTTGTGAGATACTGTAGATAAGTACTCTTTTCCTGCCAAATAATTTTTTATTCTGTTTGGCTAGTCTACTAATCCACCCATACTTTCTACAATGCATAGACAGCATAGTGCCCTTGCTTTTCCTGTTTTTGCAATTAAAGTGATATTACATTTTTTTTTTTTTTATTGAACAAACATGTTATACTCACCTGCTCTGTGTAGTGGTTTTGCGCAGAGCAGCCCCGATCCTCCTCTTCTCGTGTCCTTTGCCAGCAATCTTGACCCCTCCCTCCTGC